>NC_051065.1:146455486-146755486 GCF_004664715.2 Peromyscus leucopus
TTATTTTATGTACACGAAATGAAATTGTCAGTCTACGCTTACACTTTAAATGTTCTATGTGCATGGATGTTTTGTTTTAATGTGTGTCTGTGGTGCTATGGGACTGAGTTCCAGACAGGCCACCAGTGGGTGCTGGGAACTGGACTCAGGTCCTCTGAAAGAGCAGCCGGTGTTCTTAATGGCTGAGCCATCTCTCCAGCCAACATTTATAATTTTAAAACCCAAGTCTAACCAGGACGGAAATCTAAACTAAAAAGAGAAGTTTCTCTATCAGAATCTAATAGCTTCTTTTATGAACTACTTGTCCAAAGCTCTAAATAATTATCAAAGCAACAAAACCCACTCATAGTCTTGTCTCTCAAAACAAGATTTATGTGTGAGCAAGTATGTATGTTTGAGTTAGCATATTGGGGGTGGGGATGGGCATCCATGCCAGCTTGCTCCAGAGATCCTCTGTTCCTGACTCTCAGTTCCTGGGATTATAGGTGCCTCCCTGGCTTTTAAGTGAGGTCTGGGTTCCAAACTCCAGACCTCACATTTGCATGGTAAACATCTTATCAACTGACCAGTTCAAAACTAGGTATTTCTTAAGCAAAGAGATCAGAAATAATTACTTTTTAATTTTGTTTTGTTTTGAGGCAGGGTTTCTCTGTATCTCTCTGGATGTCCTGGAACTTGCTCTGTAGACCAGGCTAGCCTTGAACTCAGAGATCCACCTGTCTCTGCCTCCTGAGTGCTGGAATTAAAGATGTGCACTACCACCAGGCTGTAATAACTTTTATTAAAAGACTAGTAGGTTCCCCACCTTTAAGATAGGGTCTCATATAACCCAGGTTAGCCTTGAACTTGCTATATAGCTGAGGCTGGCCTTGAATATTCTCTCTTTCTCACTAAAAAATGTATTTTATGTGTATGGGTGTTTGCATGTATGAATGTGCACCACCTGGGTGCCTGGAGCCTGCTAGGATCAGAAGAGGGCATTGTATCCCCGGGGTCTGAAGTTACAGATGGAACTGTCATGTGGGTGCTAGGAATCGACCCTGGGTCCTCCATAGGAGCAACACATGATCTCAACTGCTGAGTCAATTCTCTAGCCCCTTTAGTTTTACTTTTAAGATATGGTCTCACTATGTAGTCCTTGCTGTCTTTGGACTCATGGTCCTCCTGCCTCAGCCTCCTGAGTACTAAGATTACACATGTGTACCTCTGTGCCAGGGTAGGAGACTATAACTCTTCATGGAAGTGCCTGAAACTGTAGTTTGTATTTGACACCCATGAATATACTTTCTTCTGTGTCTATGTTATATGCTGCTATTACTTAGGATGTTAAAATTGCTATTATGCTACAGCACAGTCTTAATTTGTGGTACATTACTGCAGGGTGCCTGCTTAGCATATGCAAATAAGGTTCTCAGGGCTGGTTATAAAGGTCCTGAGGGGGAGAGAGAGAAAGCTCTTGTGTGCTCCAGGCCCATGGAATGCCGAAGAGTCATGGTTTCTCTTTTCCTCCGCCCCTGCTATTTTCCCAGACTCAGATCCCCAGCAATTCCGCCTGTCCGTCTCAGCAAGGCCACGATGAACCAAGGAATCTCTTTTAGGCACCTGTTCCTGGCGCTGCAGCTGGGTAAGTTCTCAGACTCGAGGACCAGCAGCAGATGGTGCGGGAGGTGGGCGGATGGCAGACGCTCAGAGGGAGGTGGCGGTAACCTTGAAGCCTGACCTTCTTTTCTACCCAGCACAACTGGCAGCTGTCTCTCAGGGGAAGACAGTGGTGTTGGGCAAAGAAGGGGCGTCGGCGGAACTGCCCTGCGAAGGTTCGCAGAAGGGCCGCCTCTTCTTCTGGAAGCTCCCTGACCAGACGAGGATTCTGGGACACCAGAATAATTTTTTGACTAAAGGTAGGATTCTCTGCTCCACAACCGGGGAGGAAAACAGAAAGTTGAATGAACTTGTTGGAAATCAGTTCTAGGAAGTCCAGTGTTCCATGGTGGCTAGGGTTGACAAAATCTCAGTGGTTCTCTATTCTGGGATTTCCTTTCTCCAGCTGTTGATGGCAAATGGCTTCTGGTAGAATCTTAATTTTGTTCTTTTAATATCCATGACTTTAATGGACAGTGGAAAATCATCATATAAAGTATATGATTTCAAAAATATTATTACTATAGACCATGAAGATTATATGATACTTGATTTAATACCATCAAAAGCAACAGCTAGTGAGTGATATAGAGTGTCTAGAACATCTAAGGGCCTAGATTTAATTTCCCAGCAAAAACAAAGAAAAAAAAACAAAAAAAAGTCAAGAGGTGGTGGTGTACACCTTTAATCCCGGCACTCAGGGGGCAGAGACAGGTTGATCTCTGAGTTCAAGGCCAGCCTAGGACACAGAATGAGTTCCAGGACAGCCAGGCTACACAGAGAAACCCTGCCCTGAACAACAAACAAACAGCACGCCCGAGTACATTCTAAGAGGCTGTATAAAGTAGATGCATTTGGCTAGACTATGTGCAATGTCTGAAGGGCTGGAGTTTGGGAAAGAGCTGCAGTCCACTTACAGTCTTCTTGGTAGGCAGCTGAGGCCCCGCTCCAAGCACCTAGAGGCAGAGCTGGGACTGGAGTGCTGGCCCCGGGCCTCCTCTAGAAAGCTGTGTTCTAGGCAATCCGATCCTGCTTGATATCTAGACAGGTGTTTTAAAGATGGGTCTATATTCTAGGTGTATAAATACATACGCTTGGGCTGGTGAGATGACTCAGCCGTTGAAGGTGCCTGCTGCCTCGTCTGCTAACCTGATGTTCAGTTCATGACCACAGCTTGTCCTCTGAGCCCCACGTGTGCTCTGTGGCACGCGTGAGTGAGCACTCTCACACACACTCTAAATAAACTAGTAAATATTTTAAATTTTTAAAAAATATTTATAGTCATCTGAAGTAGACATGTATAACTGCTTAATTCCTTATTCAACTCTACTATGATTTACTTGACTAATTCCATATCGTTGGACATTTAGGCTTTTTTCCGCTTTGTTATAAGAGTATCTCCAGTAGATAATTTGTGCCTTTGAGCACATTTTGCAAATACTTTTTTGTTTTGTTTTGTTTTTCAAAACAGAGTTTCTCTGTGTAGCTTTCTGCCTGTCCTGGAAATATCTCTGTAGAACAGACTGGCCTCAAACTCACAGAGATTCCCCTATCTCTAGCTCCAAAGTGCTGGCATTAAAGGTGTGCAGCCTCTGCCTAAGGAGGGTGGAAGAGGATGTCAGGTCCACTGGAACTGGAGTTCAAACAGTCATGAGCCACTGTGTGGATGTTGGGGACTGAACCTGGGTCCTTGGATAGAGAAGTCAATGCTCTAACTCCTGAGCCATCTCTCCAGCTCCAAATATCTTAGTTTATTTTGTGTGTGTGTGTTGGGGGGGGCACTTGTTTAAAGACAAGATCTTAGTCAGTAATCCAGGCTGGTCTCAAACTCCCAATAACCCTCCTTCTGGGATTACAGGTGGTCATCAGATCTGGCTTTCAACAAGTCTTATCTCTGTAGGCACGGTGATAACATACTTTTAATCCTAGCATTTAGTAGATCTCTGTGAGTCTGAGGCCAGCCTAGTATACATAGCAAGTTATAGAACAGCCAGGGCTGCATAGAAAGACCCTGTCTCAAAAGCAAACGAACAAAGATACATCCCCCACACAAATCTTATCTCTTTCCTAAAGACCTATCCCGCCCCCTACCCCCCCCCACTCCCCACCTCTATCCCCCCTCCCGGTTTCATCAGATGCTGTTCAAACTTGACATGAGCGTTACATATATTACTGGGTTTGAATTCATTCAGAGACAAAAGTTCTCTCTAACTACGACCCCATGAAACTAGACAAATCATGTGCTCCTAAAAGAGAATGATGGACGGGCACAGGGTAGACGACTTCCCATCCCAGAAGAAGAAATGGAGAAGGAAGGGGTGCTGGATTTCTAGGAAGTCCAGACCTTGGCGAGTTCCATTAGAGATTTTCTTTTTTTCTTTTTGGTTTTTCAAGACAGTGTTTCTCTGTGGAGCCCTGGCTGTCCTGGAACTTGCTCTGTAGACCAGGCTGGCCTCAAACTCACAGATCCACCTGCCTCTGCCTCCAGACAGTCATGTGCTGGGAGAGGCCTGCACCATCACCCATGGGCTCATTAGATCTTAAAGGTCAGCATAATCTGCTTCCAGGCTAGATTTGTGCCCGGGGCTCTGCTGGGTGGAGTCCTGTCCCCATGGCAGAGGCCAGACAGCCTGTTGGAACTGCGATAATGGCTCTGATGATCCCCGAATCGCCGGTGGGGTGATTTTCCCTCCTCTTGAAAACAGCTCACATTTATCCCTACGTCCCTCTACTGTCTGCCCTTCCAATCAAGGAGTCCACAGCCTTCCCCATTGCATCCCTACCTGCCATCATTTATGACCCCTGAGTTCAAACCAGCAGTGTTTCTGCCCATATAATCCCATGAACTCTTGGTGACTGGAACACACTTCCTCATGTTTAGAATACGAGTGGACTGATAATTTTCCAAATCTTTAAGACTGGGTTCTTTTTGCTTAGAAATCTCTTCAGCTAAATACTCAGTTTCATTATTTGCAAATTCTTCCTACACAGAACGGTAGAAAATTCACACACTTTAGCCAAGCAAGTCCTTTGCCACTTTGTAGTAAGAATCCAGTTTTCAACATCACAGGCCTCACCTCTTTGTAGACCAGGAGCCCAAGGCCATCTAGACGTATGGAACAGGCACAGGAACAAATGGACCTCAGTGGAAGGCAGCCTTCACTCACTGAAGACTAGGGAAGGAGCAATCTAGAAAGGCAAAAGCCTCTTAGATAATTACTGCATTTCTGCCAAGCGTCAGAGGAAACACTGCCTGTTCCCTAATGCATGCCAACACCGAGCAAGGAGCCACACTTCCTCCTCCTGAGACTGGACTGGAGTGTCCAAACACCTCCACCAGGACGGTGTCCTAGAGGGTGAAGCCGAGAGCTCACGGTTGATCCAGGCCAGCCTGCCACAGGCTCCCGCAGTACCGGTGGGAAGCTTCAGAAGAGCCTGGGTACTCAGCCCACCCGACAAGCAAGAACACCACTTCCTGCAGGGGGGGTGTCAGGGGCTGCTGGTGGAGAGTTAGAACCCATCATCAGCCAGCAGCAACGAGACCACCACACTACAATATGGGTGAGATCAGAGCGCAGGCTGGCTTTTCCGCTCAGCCCAGTAGTAATGAGGGGCATGGCCCTCCAGGGTCAACAATGATGGAAGGAATTTGGATTTCTACTTCCATCTGCAGTGATAAGGAGGGGCAGTCCCTGAACAAATATTGGCCAAAAGGAGTCAGTTAAAACAGAAGGTTTAAAACAACCCAAAAATCTTTTTGTTTGTTTGGTTTGGTTTGGTTTTTTGGGTTTTTTGAGACAGGGTCTCTCTGTGTAGCCCTGGATGTCCTGGAACTTGCTATGAAGACCAAGCTGACCTTGAACTCACAGAGCTGAGCCTGCCTCTGCCTCTCGAGTGCTGGGATTAAAGGGTTGTGCCAGCACACGCAGAACAATACAACATCTTAAAGAAACCAACAACAAAAAAACTCTTTAAAAAAAATCTATTTATTTATTATGTATACATTTATTATGTATACAGTGTTTTGTCTGCACATATCCCTGCAAGCCAGAAGATCAGATCTCATTACAGATGATTGTGAGCCACCATGTGGTTACTGGGAATTGAACTCAGGACCCTTGGGAGAACAAGCAGTTCTCTTAACCTCTGAGCCATCTCTCCAGCCCCCCAAAAAACTCTTATAACATAGTACTCAGGGATTGGGGATCTAGTTCAGTGGAGGCCCTAGGTTCGGTCCTCAGCTCTGAAAAAAAAGACAAAATAACATAGTACTCAAATGTTTAAATGTCCAGCCTTCCTTCCTTCCTTCCCGCCTCCCTTCCTTCTTCTTCCTTCCCTCCTTACACACACACACACACACACACACACACACACACACACACACACACAAACACACACGCAATGATTTTTTAAAAAATGTTTAATCAAACTCTAGGAAGGCAAGAAAAGGAATACTGAAATACAGGGTTGAAGGATGTAGTTTGATTGGTAGAGTGCCTGGTATAAAGGAAACCCTGGGCTAGACCCCTAGCACAAAGGAAACCCTGGGCTAGACCCCTAGCACGAAGGAAACCCAGGTCTAGACCCCTAGCACAAAGGAAACCCAGGGGTAGACCCCTAGCACAAAGGAAACCCTGAGCTAGACCCTAGAACAAAGGAAACCCTGGGCTAGACCTCTAGCACAAAGGAAGCCCAGGGCTAGACCCCTAGCACAAAGGAAACCCAGGGCTAGACCCCCAGCACAAAGGAAACCCTGGGCTAGACCCCTAGCACAAAGGAAACCCAGGGCTAGACCCCTAGCACAAAGGAAACCCAGGGCTAGACCCCTAGCACAAAGGAAACCCAGGGCTAGACCCCTAGCACAAAGAAACCCAGGGCTAGACCCCTAGCACAAAGGAAACCCAGGGCTAGACCCCTAGCACACCATAGTCTGGGCCTGAGAGGCTTATAACACCAGGACTTGGGATATGGAACAAAGATCAGAAGTCCAAGGTCATTCTTAGCTACAGAAGGAGTTTGATGCTAGACTGGGCTACATTAGGCCATATCTCAAAACAAAACAGAAAAATAGAAAAACCAAAACAAAGTAACAGGCACAAATCCTGATATATCAATAATTACATTAGGTATAAATGATCTGCACACATTATAATCGTCTACATGCATTGTAACAGTCTGCACATGTAACAATCTACACACATTGTAATAATCTGCACACATTATAACAGCCTACACACATTGTAACAGCCTACACACATTGTAACAGCCTACACACATTGTAACAGTGTACACACATTGTAACAGTGTACACACATTGTAATAGTGTACACACATTGTAATAGTGTACACACATTGAACAGTCTGCACACATTATAACAGTCTGCATACATTATAATAGTCTGTACATATTATAATGGTCTACATACATAATAGTTCACACGCATTGTTAGTATTGTTGTTGTTTTTTTGTTTTTGTTTTTTTTTTTGGTTTTTCGAGACAGGGTTTCTCTGTGTAGCTTTGTGCCTTTCCTGGAACTCACTTGGTAGCCCAGGCTGGCCTCGAACTCACAGAGATCTGCCTGGCTCTGCCTCCCGAGTGCTGGGATTAAAGGCGTGCGCCACCACCACCCGGCTTGTTGTTATTGTACTGTTATTGTTATCTGTTGTAAGACAAAGTCTAACTTTGTAGCCCCAGCTGGCCTGGAATTCACCATGTAAACCAGCCTGGCCTCGAACTCATAGAAATCCTCCCTGCATCTGCCTCCTGAGTGCTGGGATCAAAGATGTGTGCCACCACATCTGGCCATTATTTCTATTTATGTATTCGCTTATTTTGGGCTGTGCTGAAGGTTTGAATCTAGAGTCTCCCACATGCAGGGCAAGTGCTCTACCACTGAGTTTTATTTCCAGCTTCCAAACATTTATTAACAGAGAGCGTTGAGGGCGGGGCTGTGACTCAGTGGTAGAGTATGAGTGAAGCCCTAGGTTCAATCTACAGCACTTCCAAAAAGGGAGAAAGTAACAGTAGATAACATTCTTGAAATTCCAGATTATAGGAATGAATAACAGAAAGGATGAAGGTCCACAAAGAAAAAGAGGGTGTTTTAGCTTTCTTTCTTTTGTTCGTTTTTTTTTTTTTTTCCCTTCAAGACAGGGTTTCACTGTGTAGCCCTGGCTGTCCTGCAACTTATTCTGTAGACCAGGATGGCCTTGAACTCTGCCTGTCTCTGCCTCTCCAGTGCTGGGATTAAAGGCAGGTGCATGCTGCCTCTGCCTGGAGTACCACAGTTTTGTAAGATGTAACTATTGAGATAAGCTGGGAAAGAGTACACAGGATTTCACGCTCTTATTTCTTACAGTTGCATGTGAATCTACATCTCAAACTAGAATAAGATTGGCTTCCATAAACTCAAAACCAAAAGAAGGAAAGAGTTCCACCTATAAAGGACCACGTCAAGGATATTCTATAAAGTGAAAGCCGATCGATAAATATGTCATAATATGTCATATAATCCCCTTGGAAAGATTGTTTTTAACCGTGTATGAATGTGTCTGAGTGCAGTTGGGGGAGGATGCCAGAAGAGGGCATCAGATAACCTGGAGCTGAGGTAACAGACTGTTGTCAGTGGCTTGACATGGGTTCTGGGAACCAAATTCAAATCCTCTGCAAGAGTAGTATGTGCTCTTAACTGTTGCGCCATCTCTCCAGCCCCATTTTAATTTGAACATTGATTGTATGTGAACATGTTTGCACGAGCAAAGAAAAAGGCATGGAAGACCCTGTACCAAACTGTTGCTAGGATTAGAATGATGGACAGAGAAGTGGAAGTGTGAAGTCTGAGGGATTTTTGTGGTTTAAATGACTAACCCGAAAAAACAAAGATTGTTTTAAAGCAGCTTTTAAGATGTATGTTATGGCCAGGCAGTGGTGGTGCAAGCCTTTACCTCCAACACTTGGGAGGCAGAGGCAGAGGCAGGCAGATCTCCAAGTTCAAGGCCAGCCTGGTCTACAGGCTGAGTTCCAGGATAGTCAGGGCTACCCAGAGAAACCCTGGCTCAAACAAACAACAAACAAACAGATATATGTTGTGAACATTCCCATTTCATGCAATATCACATATAAGTATCATTTGAGTGCCAACTCTAGCAGTCCATCAAATAATGTCCTCTAACACACAGCCATGGCGGTTTGGATAAGAAAGGCTCCGTAGGCTGCTTGGATGCTTCCTCAGCAGGGAGTGGAACTGTTTGAAAGGATCAGAAGATTTAGGAGGCGTGGCCTTGTTGGAGGAAGGGAGTGTGTCGCTGGGAGTGGCCTTTGAGGTTTCAAAAGTCCAGGCTAGCCAGGCCCAGTCTCTCTCTCTCCCTGCTGCCTGTGGATCAGGATGCAGAACCCTCAGCTCCTTCTCCAGCACCGTGCCTCACTGTGTGCTGCTGTGCTCGACGCCACGCTCCCTGCCCTGGTGACAATGGACTAAGTCTCTGAAACTGTGAGCAAAGCCCTAATTAAATGCTCTGTTTTATAAGAGTTGTTGTGGTCACAGTATCTCCTCACAGCAATATAACTAAGACAATAACCATTATCATTTCGTTTTTTGAGACAAGGTCCTATTTGGTAGCCTAAGCTGCCTTTGAACAGTACAGTAATTCACCTGCCTCAGGCTCTCAAATGCTGGAAATATAAACATGAGCCACCATTCCAGATGCTATTACTGTTTTACCTGACATAGCATGATATCTAATAATATTATGATTATGATTCTTATTTCAAGATAAGATCTTACCATATAGCCTACTAAGCCTCCAACTTCCAATGTAGATTAGGCTGGCTTTGAACTTGTGATGATCCTGCACACCTCCAGATGCTGGGATTCCACAAGTGCACTATCACACCCAGCTAATTATGATTCTGTACCTAAATTTTGGCTTGCATTTTAAAAGCATTATTTTTTAAATATTTATTGTTGTTTTTATCATCATCATCATCATCATCATCATCAGTGTGTGTATTTGTGTATATGGATGTTTGGGAGTCACTGTGCATGTGTTGAGGTCAGAGGACAACTTTTGGGAGCCTGTTCTCTTTTCCTACTGTGGGTTTCAGGGATTGAACTCAGGTAGTAAGGCTCTCACGGCAAGCACTTTTACCTGCTGAGCCATCTCACTGTTGTGCTGGTGTTGTGAGACACACACACACACACACACACACGCACACCACACGCACACGCACACGACACACACACGCACACGCACACGCACACGCACACGCACACGCACACGCACACGCAAGACCACCACAGAGCCGATATCTGATGCAAAACACACAGGGGTTTATTAATAACAAGCAAGTCCAGGCTTAGTCCATGTCGCAGCGGTGGAGGAGGATGCCCCTGAGCTCTCTCAGGGTGAGGGTTTTTTAAAGGGAGAAACCACAAGCAGGGTGGTACAAGCCTTTGCATCGTGTGATCTGTCTGCCTCTGCCTCTGATGTTGGCGTTAAAGGAATGCACCACCACTGTCCAGCATAAATAAAAATTTTTGAAGATTTATTTTTTCTTGTATGTGTATGAGTGTTTTGACAGCATGTATGTATGTGTACCATGCATGTGCGTATATGTACCATGCATGTGCCTGATACCTATGGAAACCAAAAGAGGGTGTCAGATCCTCCTGGTGTTACAGATGCTTGTGAGCCTCTACATGAGTGCTGGGAAGCAAACCCAGGTCCTCTGCAAGAGCAGAAAGTGCCCTTATCCACTGAGCCATCCCTCCAGCCCAATAATAAATAAAATTATTTAAAAAAAAATATAGGCAGGCCAGGAGTGTGGCTCAGTAGTAGAGCATTTGCCTCTACATTCAGTTTCTAACATGGCAAAAATATTTTTTTTTCCTTTTTCTTTTTCTTTTTGATGTGTGTGTGCTATAGGTGCGTGTGAGCGTGTAGGTAGCCGAAGGGGGCCATCAGATGTCCTGCTCTATCACTCTACCCTTTATTTCTTTGAGACGAGGTTAATCTGGAGGTCAGCAAGCCCCCGAGATCTTCCTGTCTCTGCCCTGTACAGCATCGGGGTAGCTGTGGTGACACTGGTCCAGCTTTTCACGTGGGTGATGCAGCTTCCAACTCAGGTCCTCATGATGCAAGCGCTCTCATACTCTAGCCCTCTCCCCAGCCACAGAAAAGGAGAAGTTTAAATACAGAAAAATGGATGTGGGGGAAAGGTGTTCCGGGAAGGGTAGATGGCATAAGGAAGCAGTACAAGGCAAGCCGCCGAAGACGTCTGGTGGGGAGGTCTCCAGCTGGCGGCCTGTGGACAGAGAAGAAGGCAGTGTCCAGTGAAGCTGCTAGCTTTGGTCCTAGGCAGGGGATGACCCTTGCTAATCATTGCTTTGGAAGTCAGTCCCACAGCAGCCGCCGCCAGAGAAATCCAAGAAGAAAGACAAGAAACAGAACGACCAGGATGCTCACAAAGGTGTCTGTGACAGACAAGTAGGCCTCGAAGAGGAGGAAACCAAAAAATATCTTTGGGGGAGGTATTTAGTTCTGAATATACATTAATAATTCTGGCTTCTATGACAAATTATTAAGATGTTTGAATTTGAGCAATTGTTCCAACTCTGAGTGACAGAGTCCATATCTGCACTGTAGGCAAAACAGTGTGTATTTCCTGGAATCAGTGTGAAGACAACTGGGGTTGGTTCGTGTAAAGTGTTCTGCCTGTGAGTGGGTGCTCTCCAAATAAGCATATTGTTTTATAATATTTTTTAAGCTAGTAGGATATTGTTCCCACATACAAATAGATACGACAGGCCTTCTCACCAGTCTGGGGTTCCCTGAGGGGTGAAGTAAAGACTCTGCAATCATTGTGGGCACTATTCTTGTCAGGGATTGCTAGGACACCAGAGCATTTCAACTTCCTTTGTATGGCTTCTATTCACAGGTTCATTTGAAGGGTCTGACCGTTTTGATTCAAAAAAAGCTGCATGGGACAGAGGGTCATTTCCTCTCCTCATCAATAAACTTAAGATGGAAGACTCAAAGACTTATATCTGCGAGGTTGAGAACAAGAAGATGGAGGTGGAGCTGTGGGTGTACAGAGGTGAGTGGGGTAGCCCGGGAACACAGATGCCTCCTTACTCCCTTCCATGTCTGAGCTGATGACATTTCACAGACCACAGGGGGTCGGACCGCTCCTCTTGGCTAATGGGAGAGGGACAAAGACTGAGAGAGAAGGAAAGCAGGGGGAAGGAACTGGAGGAAGGGAGAGGAGAACGAGGGGAACCCTGCCTTGTGCTGGGAATGGGCAGCTGGGAGTTAGGAGGGGAGGCTCTGTTGGGAGAGGGGACAGTGGAAAGATACTCTCGTTTTTTTCTTTCTTCTTTGTCCTTGGGGATGGTGTGTTGTGATACGGGTCATCTGCTTCTTCCACAGTGACTGCCAGTCCGGACACCCGCCTGCTGCAGGGGCAGAGTCTGACCCTTACCTTGGATAGCAGCAAGGTTACTCACCCCTCAATAGAGTGCGGAGGCCCTAGGAATAGCATTGTCAAGGGCTCCAAAACCCTCTCCATGCCCAACCTGACGATTCAGCACAGTGGCATCTGGACCTGCACCGTAACCCAGAGCCAGTACAAGAATAACTTTGATATAAACATCTCAGTGTTGGGTAAGAGGCTCCTTGCAGCCTCCTTCTGGCTCAGGAACGCCCAGCCCTTACTCTTCAGCTGGTTTTGGGAGCTGCTGGAGTGGGTGACAGGGATGTATCCAGACCCCTCTCTAGCTGAGGTTTGTCCTGAGGTCCCTTCCCCCTTCAGGAGTCTGTTACAGCAACCTAGGGGAGTACACAAGAAGGAAGGCGTGAGCCTCCACCACCTGGATCAATCTCATGTAGCCCAGGGTGGCCGTGAACTCCTCATCTAATCTTCAGGCAAACTTTGTTAGAGCCCAAATGAAATATCACCACAGGGGCACACGCCTTTGATCTCAGCACTCAGGAGGCAAAGGCAGGTGGATCTCTGTGAATTCAAGGCCAGCCTGGCCTACAGAGTGAGTTCCAGGACAGCCAGAGCTACACAGAGAAACCCTGTCTAAAAAAAAAAAAAAGAACTACAATGTACAGCATCTAGGCTGGTGCCTGGCACACAGCAAGCCTTATTTACATGTTGGTCTTATTTTGTGAAGGATGGTAAGCAGAGGTCAAGTTACTTCTGGGCTCCCGGGGTCCCAAGGAGAGAGAAATAACAACTGACCTGATCCCCTGTGCCATAAGTTTGCCCCCCACCCCATATACTCCCTCATCCTCCTCTCCCTCCTCACTCAGGGTTATTTCTGTTCCCTTCTCACCTCCAGGTTTCCAGAAGACATCTATCACAGTCTATAAGAATGAAGGGGAGCTTGCGGAGTTTTCCTTCCCACTTAACTTTGGAGAAGAAAATCTGCGGGGGGAGCTGAGGTGGAGGGCAGAGAAGGCCCCCTCCCCACAGCCCTGGATCACCTTCTCCCTGGAGAATAAGAAGGTGTCCATGCAAAAGACCAGGGACAACCTCAAGCCCCAGATGGAGGAATCGCTCCCACTCCGCCTCAAGATACCCCAGGTCTCGCTAGAGAGTGCTGGTTCTGGAAACCTGACTCTAACGCTGGCCAAAGGCACACTGCATCAGGAAGTGAACCTGGTGGTAATGAAATGTGAGTGGTGGGCTGAAAAAGGGCATGCTGGGTAAAATGAAGAGGGAGGGTCCATCCGGGGCTCTCCATGGCTGGGCAGGTCCCCAAAGGAGGATGCTTTGACCCTGCTTGTTTGGCTAAATGATGAAGGAGTCTCCAGGTTTTGAGCCAGCTTGATTCTCTCTCTTCCTTTTTTTTTTTTTTTTTTTTTTTTTTTTTTTTTGGTGCCGGGGACAGAAACCAGGGCCTCATACATGCTACACACAAACTCTAATACTGAGCGGCACCCGGTACTGGGCTGGCTTTGAATTGAGGCTGAAATCCACAGTCCTCCTGCAACATCTGGCCGGACATTGGCTCTACCAAGGCTTAGACTAACAACCAGAATCTAGTTCTTTCTCTGCCTGACAGCCTGTGGCCCTGGCTGAGCCCCTTGGATATCTCAGACCTGCATGCTCACCTTTTCTTTGTTTGTTTCTTGTTTTGTTTTGTTTTGGTTTGTTTTGGTTTGGTTTGGTTTGAGACAGGTTTTCTCTGGGTAGCCCTGGCTGTCCTGGAACTCACTCTGTAGACTAGGTTGCCCTTGAACTCAGAGATCTGCCTCATTAAAGGCATGCATCACCATCGCCTTTATTTATTTATTATTTTATATCTGTGTGAGGGTGTCAGAAGCCCTGGAACTGGAGTTACAGACAGGTGTGAACTGCCATGTGGGTGCTGGGAACTGAACCCAGATGCTCTGGAAGAGCAGCCAGTGTTCTTAACCACTGTGCCATCTCTCCAGCCCCTTAAGATTTATTTTCATTTGTGTGTGTGTGTGTGTGTGTGCAAGTGTGAGTGAGTGAGTGCATGTGTGTGTGTATGTGTGTGTGTGTGAGAGAGGGGGGGGAATGTATGTCATACATGTCGTACAGAGGAGGTCAGAAGAGCATCAGATCCCCTGGAGCTACAGTTATGGCGGCGAGCTGCCCTGTGGGTCCTTTGGAAGAGCAGAAGGACTTCGAAGCTCTGAGTCTTGCCTCCCACCCCGCCATCTTTTTAATACGGAACAAAGTCTTTGCGCATAGTAATGGTTGTAACATCAATGAGTTATTTGTATCCTTAACTCGTCCCTTCACCAGCTCCACGAATAGCAATGACTAACCCTGATACTTAGAGCACTGTGCCAGGCCCCAGTCAAACACTTCAGGCACTCATACGTTCCATTATCGTCGGTGGTGCAGGTGGTTGAGCGGTTTGTCCAGGGACACGCTGTGTGTGCCTCTGCAAACTCCAGGCCTGGCAGAGTACCGGTCACATTCAGCAAAAAGGAAATCTGGGTCACCACGACTTTGGGTTCAAATCCAAGGATAGCTCACTCCCAGGCTGTTTCTCCCTGACAATGACATGAAAATAGGATCCATAAAAATAAGAAGCTAAACGACCACTCACACGTAGGATCTCGTTTTCCCCATTCTACTGAATCACCTCACTCACAGCTTGAAAGTGCTCGGAAGCCCCGAGCAACAGGCTCCAGGTCTCTGCTTCTCCTTCCTCTGCAGTGGCTCAGAAAGACAACTCTGTGACCTGTGAGGTGAGGGGACCCACGTCCCCCAAGATGAAGCTGACCCTGAAGCTGGAGAATCAGGACAAAGTCTCCAGGCAGGAGAAGGTGGTTGAAATGAAGGACCCTGAGGCAGGCCAGTGGCTGTGTGAACTGAATGAAGGGGATGAACTCAAGATAAGCTCCAAAATCCAGGGTAAGAAGTCACATTCCTAGGCCTCACTCTAAGCCTTGGCCTTTTCAACTGTGAAATCTTCCTAGGGATTAGCCAAGATGACCCAGAGTCCCAGCTCCCTAGCTCCTCTGACATGAAGGGTTATGTACAGTGGCCTGAAGACAGAGGTCCTAGTTCCAGGTTCCCACTTCCATAGAGCCTAGGAATGAGGCCTTCCCCTGGCTAAGAGCTGCCCTCCTCCATGGCTTCCCTCTAAACCTAAACAAACACACAGGCCCTGACTTCAGGCCCCTGACTTCTAGCTCTCTAGAGAACTGTGTAAGAAAAAAAAAACTTCCTTCCCTGTTCTGTACTCCCAAGGAAGGCCTAGTGGCCTTTGAGAATCCTATGTCCTCAGCTCTTCTCTCTGATCTGGGACCACAGGTAAGACTGTCCCTAGATGGAGGCATTGAGCATCTATTTCTTGACTGTGCTTGGGATGGAACCCAGGGCTCCCTCTACCAGAGCTACATCTCCAGCCAAATACACCCCCCACCTGTGCTTTTCTCTCTCTCTCTCTCTCTCTCTTCTCTCTCTCTCTCTCTCTCTCTCTCTCAGTTTCATCCAGAGGGCTGAAGCAGGACCAGCCAACGTTCCTGGCTCTCGTGCTGGGGGGCATCTTCAGCTTTCTGACCTTCATTGGACTCTGCATCCTCTGCTGTGTCAGGTGCAGGCACCAGCAGGTGAGTGGGATCCCATCACCCCCCACGGGGCCCCCAAGCACAGTATCTTGTATGTGAGGCTGAGCACCCTGCCACTGGCTGGGTCTGACTTAGCTCTCCCTGTTAGCCCCTGAAGTTCCTCACTGCAGACCAGGCCCTGCCTCTGACAGGACAGGTAGCTTAAGCCACAGTGAATGCTTCTTCTCTGCCAGCTCCCCCCTCTCCCCCCTCCGAGGGGCACCTCCCTCCTGGAGGACTGGGACCCTCACAACTCCTCTCCTTGTCCCTGGGCAGCGCCAGGCAGAACGGATGTCTCAGATCAAGAGGCTCCTGAGTGAGAAGAAGACCTGCCAGTGTCCCCAGTAAGGATCTGGGCTGAGAGGAGGGAGGGAGGGAGAGGGAGGAGGGGGAGAGGAGGGGGAAAGGGAAGGAAGGAAACCGGTGAGGGACTTGAAAAGGAAGGAAGGAGCAAGGAGATGGGGTGGTGGAGAGAGCGTGGAAAACGGACAGGCAAAGGGCTGGCAGAGGCGGAGTAGGCCTGTGGTGTGTCTGGACAGATGCTGCAGCGAGGACCGATGTCCCTCGGTACCCCTGTGCTGCCAGAGAAAAGTGGGTTCCGGGAGCCATGGAAGCCGTAGCACCCCGAGAGGCTGGGAGGGTGGGTTTGCTCCCCTTACTCCTCTTTTTCCAGCCGGATGCAGAAGACTCAGAATCTCATTTGAGGCCTGGCCCCACCGGCAGCCCTACAACTGTGCCTTGCCCTGTCTGCTGAGGCCTGTGGACCAGATGAATGTAGCAGACGCAGTGCCTCCAGCCTCCGGCCTCCTCTTCCGAAACTGGCCACTGTTTCTCCCCCTCTATTCCCAAGCTCAAAGTAAGCTTGCTCTCTACTTTCCAGACGATTAAACACACTGTTTATCTTTCCCAGCTTCCTTTTCACCAGGACCTCAGCCCTTCTCTGATTCTTGTTCAGAGCCTCTTTCCGGCTGTCTGTTTGGATCTAAGGGCAGTGAACAGAATCAGCCGGGCATAGATGGTGGGCTGGCATATGGGAACCCACAGCACGCTTTCCAAGAGAGGGCCCTGGGACTGAACTGAGTGGAGGCTTGTGGAGATCGCACAGCCTTTCGGGGACAGATGTGGACCCCAAACTGCTGACATCAGCCTCAGCTTCCTGTGCTGCCTGCTCCTCACTTTGTGTTGGCAAGACTGGGCTCACATTCTGGCTAGTATACCAACACACACGCAGGCCACATGCCCCTGCACATAGTCACACACTTATCCGTAGTTAATGTATCAGTATTCCAACATACACGCAGGCCACATGCCCCTGCACATAGCCACACACTTATCCGTAGTTAATGTATCAGCCAGCTTAATGTCCTTGGTATTTAACCCTTTCAAAAACCTTACATGTAGGCAAGTAAAATGATTCAGCAGTAAAAGCTCTTGCTGCCAAACCTGAGGATCTGAGTTCGATCCCCGAGGATGGAAGGAGAGAACTGACTCTCAAAAGTTGTCCTCCACTCATGTGCCGTGCCCTTATGTACACACACACACACACACACACTCACTCTGAAATCCTACAAGCTGACAGTGATGACCAAGATGGCAGAAATGGCCAAGCATCTCCGATAAAATGGAACTAAGGTTGAATGGCTACCCCAGGTGACACAGGTAACTAGCGTGGGTGTCAGGACTAACCCAGGGCTCCTGATTGCTAGAGCCACTATCTGTGACACAGGGGTGAAGGGCAGGGAGGTCTCTGGAGCCAGTCACAGGCATGTGCCTTGTGGGAGCACAGCACCCACAAGACGGCCTGTCTCCAGATCGCAAGAGGATAGAGGAGCAATTCTTGTTTGAATCCCTCCCTGACCACTGCTGTTTGTGGATTCCTTTACTGGAGGACAAAAGCCCAGTTCACTTAGAGCAAGGCCAAGAGAACCCACCGTGCAGAGACCTGCCACTCACTGCATGCAGAGCCCGGACAGTGAGCTATGCTGAGGGGGTGGTCCTTTGTCCTTTGATGAGATCCTCAGCCCTTGCCACGCATCCAGGGAGACCAGAGTTATAGTATTCTCCTGCCAGGCTTGATCTGTTTCTCTCTGATTCTCAGCTTTCTAGGCCTCTTTCACTCTCCTGCCTCAGCACCTGCCTTTTTCCTCCCAGCCCAATTCCTTCCTTTTCTTTCCTGGTGGCCTCTTCCAGAAAGACCCACCCTGCCCTGCCCCTCAGTTGTGCCAGGCTCCTCATTGATTACTTTTTATTCCCATCCCTGACTCCTGCTTCCTCAGCTGACAGAAAAATAAAGACTATAAGTAAAATGCAGTTCGTGTGTGTGTGTGTGTGTGTGTGTGTGTGTGTGTGTGTGTGAGAGAGAGAGAGAGAGAGAGAGAGAGAGAGAGAGAGAGAGAGAGAGAGAGAGAGGAGGGGGGGGCATGTATTTCTCTGGGGACCCAGGAGTCTTTGGGGCTTCAGCTGCCAGGCCTGGCCCAGGAAGAAGATGAAATCGCCCAGAGAAGAAAAAATTCCCTAGAGGTTGATTTCCCACCTTCTCATCCCAAAAGCACGGGTGTGTGACTCTGTAGTTAGCCTAGAGATTATGAGGTTATGTGTGCCTTCCTGCCGTCTGTGTATGGGAAAGGAAAGGGACTATGAGAAACTGTAATGTGTGTGGCAATTGTGTGTTGTCGTCCCCCCCCACCGTAAGTGTGCGCTTGTGTTCTGGGAGGAGAAAGAGGTGTACACAGGTATGCCAAGAGCCCACATCCTTTTTGATCTTTTTGATCCGTGCACCCACCTCCAACTTCACAGGCGGTCTCAGCCCGCATCACAAACACCCTCAGCTTCCAGCAGGCCTTCAGGTGCCCCTCTGAGCTCTACCCAAGAAGAGCCCTCCCAAGGATGCACACAGTGACACACGGTGACAGGCTTCCTCCTCCCCTGACAGCTAGCTCCTCGGTCCCTAACAACACCAGCTGCCTCTTCGGGCTCATTCGTGTTGAAAAAACGGGACGGGGTGGGGGCAGGACACCAACCGCTTCTCCAATGAAGCCCGCTCCCCGCCGTCCTCCTCGCCCCCTCCTTCTCCGCTCCTTCCTTGCCCCTCCTCCGCCAAGTCCCCGCGGTCCAGTTTCCCCGCCCCACCCTCGCCACCCCCGACCCCAAGACTGGCCAGCGGCTCCCTAACCCCGGGCTCGCAGGCGGATGACCCCGGGAGGCGGGAGCCTCGAGGGGCCGCAGACCAGCGCGCCGCGGGCTGAGCTGGGGAGGCCCGGCTGCGGAGGGGGAGGAGGCCTGGAGGGAGGGAGCGAACGAAGGAGGAGGGCTGGCGAGCTGGAGCCGGCAGGCGGCGGGAGCCCGGGCGAGCCTCGTCGGGAGTGCGTCTCCCCGGCAGAGCGGAGCGCGGCCGGAGGTAAGAGGACCCCTGCCCGGTCCCCCGCGTGTCTCGGCTCCCCCCCCACCCCGCCCAGCCAGCTGCCTCCGCTCCCCTCTTCCCCGCCCCCTCCTCCCCAGCCACCTGCTGTTTCTGCCCTGGAGAGCACCCTAGGTGACAGGAGGGAGGAGCCACCTGACCTTACCCGATCAAGGCGAAGGGCGAGGGACCCCTGTCGGCCAGGAAGCCCCCACTAGCCCTCCTCCCTTCCCTTCTCCCCCTCTGTCCTTCATCTCCTTCTCACTGTCCTTCACGTCTTTCTTCTTCCCTCCCTTTCTGACTCTCCCTCTCTCTTTCTTTCGGAGCCACCAACTGGGTCTGGGGGTGGAGGTGGGGGTGAGGGTGGATGGGAAGGGGTCCAAAGGCTGTAGGGGAAGGCAGTGGGGGGCATTCGGACCAATTCCCTACACCTCCCCCTGGCTGTCCATTGCCATGGCAACTAGGATGTACTGGACTAGGGGGGGAGACGAAGGTGGGGGCTGGACTGGGACCTCTTGGGGGGAGCTAGAGCCTCAGGTTCTTCCTCAGGAAACGGACGGTGGCCCGAAGCCATTATGCCGGTCCTTACAGCCTCTGACGTGATTTCCTAGTGTACTCCCCAGGTCTCGGTGAACGGTGTCGCTAAGATCAGGACCCTCCTCCTCCTCCTCCCCATCAGGGGGAAACTGAGGCTCTGGGCCAGAGGAGGAGACCCGAGGTCTACCTAGTGAGGACAGCCAGCCTATGGAAGGTCCAGCTTTTCTTCTCAGCCCCTCTGTCCCCTGCTCCCTACATCCATAATCCTCCTGCTCACTCCCCTCCCTCCAATATCCATCTCCTCGCCAAGGGTTTCTGAACCTTCCCTTCTATTTTCAGATACTACCACTTCCCCTCTTTCTCTTCTGCTCAAACTCTCCTCCTTCTCCCTGGTTCCCCCTCTTTCCATTTCTGGATGCTTCTGATGTCAGTGGCTTCCCCGCCCTCAGGTTCCCTAGCTACCCCCCACTTCAGTCCCAGCCTCCTTCCTTCCATCTTCCTTGGGTAGCTGAACCGGCGGGCGAAAATCCAGGCTTAGTTAAGCCGGGCCGAGACAAAGACCGCAAGGTCTAGGAAAATGGCATGTAAGGGAAGGAAGGGTGCCTGCTTCATTTAACGTGAGCCCTCAGGAAGGAACACATCACATGTCTCCCATTAGGAACTGAAGAAAGATCTGGGGATGCAGAGACAGGGCTGGGTAGTTCTGAGCACAGGCTATTGCAAGAAGGAACTTTGTAATTCCAAAGCAGGGAGAAAGGGCTAAAAAAGATGGAGACATGGAGACTTTTCCCATGTAGTCTGAAAGTAGAGGAGGTCTTCTTCGTATGGGTAAGTAGGCATCTGATTTAAGGCAGGAGAATGCCCTGAATGACCCCAGTGACTCTCAGCAATCAGTCATTTCTCTAGTTCCTAGAGAAAGGGTACACGTGAGCTAGAGGACAGCATAGGCCTAATTTTTGCCCCTCCATCTCCTCTTCCCTCACAGCTTATCTAGGTGACTGAGCTCCACCCCTCCGCACTGACTGGTCAAGACTCACTGGAGACAGAGGCCTGGAAGTCCCAGCATGGGAATCAGAGGTCTCTAGCCAGCTTCATAGATGGCAAAGCAGCAAGCTTGCCTCCCCCATCAATTACGGGGATAACTAAGAAAAAGCCCCACCCAATATGGAGGCTGAGGACCACCACCTCTACTGATTCTCTGCCTTCTCCCCTGCCCTGCCCACGGGGCTTAGCTGAGTCAGTCATGCAATGCTGAACAGTAAGGAAGACGTGGGGTCAGCTTGCCTGGCTGCAGGGCAGGGATCGTGGGCAGCATGGGGGTGTGTGTGAGCGGGGCTCCAGGGTGAGACCTAGCCCCCGCCCCCGGGAGTTCCAGGGGGTGGGGGTGGGGCCGAGGATAGGATGGCTCGGGGTGGGCTGGGGGCAGAAGAGGCCTCCCTCCGATCCAACGCCTTGTCCTGGCTGGCCTGTGGGCTCCTGGCCCTGCTGGCCAACGCCTGGATCATCCTTAGCATCTCAGCCAAACAGCAGAAGCACAAGCCCCTGGAGTTGCTGCTCTGCTTCCTGGCGGGCACACACATACTCATGGCGGCCGTGCCCCTCACCACCTTTGCTGTGGTGCAGCTCCGGCGCCAGGCTTCCTCCGACTATGACTGGAACGAGAGCATCTGCAAGGTCTTTGTGTCCACCTACTACACGCTGGCCCTGGCCACCTGCTTCACCGTCGCCTCGCTCTCCTACCATCGCATGTGGATGGTGCGCTGGCCTGTCAACTACCGCCTCAGCAACGCCAAGAAGCAGGCGCTGCATGCCGTCATGGGCATCTGGATGGTCAGCTTCATCCTTTCCACGCTGCCCTCCATAGGCTGGCATAACAATGGGGAGCGCTACTACGCCCGAGGCTGCCAGTTCATAGTCTCCAAGATCGGCCTCGGCTTCGGTGTCTGCTTCAGCCTCTTGCTTCTTGGGGGCATTGTCATGGGGTTGGTCTGCGTGGCCATCACTTTCTATCAGACACTGTGGGCCCGGCCCCGGAGGGCTCGGCAGGCCCGCAAGGCTGGGGCCAGTGTGGGAGCCAAAGTGGGGGGGCTGGGGGGCTTGGGTACACGACCAGCTTTCGAGGTGCCGGCCATTGTGGTGGAGGACACTCGAGGGAAGCGGCGGTCCTCGTTGGATGGCTCTGAATCTGCCAAGACATCTTTGCAGGTCACCAACTTGGTCAGCGCTATCGTCTTTCTCTATGACTCCCTCACAGGGGTGCCCATCCTGGTGAGACTGAGGTCCCTCCAACTCTGTCAGCCCCGCAGAAGCTCCATCGTGTCTTCTCACTGTCCTTTCCTCCCGACATTCGTGTTTCCCTGTCTCTATCATCCATCCTCGAGCTCCCGCTACTTCAGCCTCCCGGCTCCATCAGCCACTCTTCATTTCTATTCTCCAGCTCCATCTTCCATCCTGCCCCTCCGTCCACGTTCAGCCTGCCCCTCAGCTGCCCTTTGGCGCGCGCAGTCTCTGAGCACTCCTGCGTGGAAACCCTAGGCTCACCCTACCACGCTAGCCAGGCCCCATTCCCGGGTTTCCCCTAATCTAACTTTCTTGCAATGTCGATCTCTCCCTCCCTCTCTTTCTGTCTCTGTCTCTCCCCAACTCCGGGCTTCTGTCTACAGCATTTCCTGATTTTCCTCGTTCAATCCGTTCTTACTCACCCCGCCCCCCTTCCTAATCTCTGGCATCAGGAGTGGGTTCCAGGCTTGGGTGGGGCCCTGCCCCCCGCGCCTGACCAGTCATTCCCTCTCCCCCGCCAGGTGGTGAGCTTCTTCTCCTTGAAGTCAGACTCGGCTCCGCCATGGATGGTGCTGGCCGTGCTGTGGTGCTCCATGGCACAGACTCTGCTCCTGCCCTCCTTCATCTGGTCCTGCGAGCGCTACCGTGCAGATGTGCGCACAGTGTGGGAGCAGTGCGTGGCTATCATGTCCGAGGACGACGGCGACGATGGTCAGAGGAGGGACGGGGACGTGGGTTTCCTGGACAGCTACCGCTAGTGTCTGTCCTTTCCACCGCCCTTCTCCTTGAGGAGATGTGCTGCCCTGGGGTGCCCCCTGCTGGACTGAGCTGGAGCCAACTCCGGGCTCTGCACAGCCTGATCGTGCACTCGGCCATCCCAGCCCGGCGGCTTCCTTCCGCACTGAGGCCCCTGCTCCTGCCTGGCGGCCTGCACCGCCCAGCTTGGTCCATGCCAAGCAGAGCTCCAGAGAAAGGGTCCTCAGTCCTAATGCAAAGAAGGTCTGACATTAAAGGGAAGCTAAGCTTCCTGAAAGAGATGCCCTGCTCTTGGGACAATTCTTGGAAAAGAACAAGTCTGTGTGAAGGACCAGGGACTCAGTGACTGTACCAAAGCTAGCCATTCCCTCCTGGACTTACAGGCTCATGGGAACCAAAGGTTCCTCCTGGACCTTGGGAAGGGGGTGGAGAGAGGGTGGGTGGTCTCTGCCTGTAACCACTCTGCTGCTTCTCTCTCCTAGATGGAGCCTGTGACGACTACACAGACGGTCGAGTGTGCAAAATTCGTTTTGATGCTAATGGGGCCACAGGGTCAGGGGGTCGGGACCCCACCCAGGTCAAACTGCTGCCTGGCCGGCACATGCTATTTCCGCCTCTTGAGAGAGTACACTATTTACAGGTACGGGGAGAAGGGTCCCCCTCTCTTCTGGCCCCCTGGCTCTGGACTGCAGGGCACCCTAGGGGGCAGATGAAGGAAGGATGAGGGAAAGAATGGCCCCCTCAGGCCTCTCAGAACCAGGGTTACCTGCCAGAGTAAATGCTTTGGAGAAACGGAAGAGAATGACGCCGTTTGCAGAGACCAGACCCCGCTCGGCTTTCTGCCGCCTCTGCCTCAGTCTCCACAGTACCTCCAGGTCTCACCTGCTCCTCTTCCCAGGTCCCCCTGTCCCGCCGATTGTCCCACGATGAGACCAACATCTTCTCCACTCCTCGGGCACCAGGCTCCTTCCTGCACAAATGGTCATCTTCCGATGACATCCGGATCCTCCCAGCCCAGAGCCGAGCCCTCGGGGGCCCTCCCGAATACCTGGGACAGAGACACAGGCTGGAGGATGAGGAGGGTGAGGAAGAGGCCGAAGGCGGGGGCTTAGCCAGCCTTCGCCAGTTCCTAGAAAGTGGGGTTCTGGGGTCAGGTGGGGGACCCCCACGAGGTCCTGGCTTCTTCCGGGAGGAGATCACCACCTTCATCGATGAGACACCTCTGCCTTCTCCAACGGCCTCGCCGGGACCCTCTCCTCGTAGGCCCAGGCCACTGGGTTTTTCGCCTCGACGCCTCTCCCTTGGGTCTCCTGATAGCAGAGCTGTTGGACTTCCTTTGGGGCTGAGTGCAGGGAGACGCTGTTCTCTGACCGGGAGCGAGGGGAATTCAAGGGCTTGGGGAAGACCCTGGGGCCCAGGCAACCCCATCTTCCCCCAGCTGACCCTGTGAGGCCACATGGGCCTGCTTAACTCAGAGGAGGGGGCGCGGGTGAGGACTCCTCATTCTGGCCCTGAGCCTATGGCAGCTGCCTCCAGGGAGATGGGCGCTAGATCTGGATTCTAGAGCCCCAGCTCTCTCCCATCCAAGTGACCAGACACCCTACTCACCCATCTTTACCCCTAGCAAAACGTATTAAAGGTTGAAGTATTGCCATCGAAACCCTGGTCTCCAGCGTCTGCGGTGGCGAAGGGTATGGTCGGTGGCTTGGGGGAAGAGAGGGCCTCAGAGGGTACAAGATGGAGAAAGGGCAGGGAAAGAGGTACCGGAAGAACCCGTCCAACATGCAGACAGGCTTGGGGCATATGATGCTGGGGTGGGGCACTGGAGACCTGAGTGTGTTAGTTTGAAATGGGAAGGATATTTGTTCAAATAAGTGTAACTGTTCAGTCATCAACTCCACTGAGTGCTCCCGTGTGCTCACTTTCTGGGTGAAAAGTTTTGGGGTCAGAATCGGAGTCCCAAGCCCGGAGGCCCCCTCTGCCACGCTGCTTTCCAAAGATCATTCTCCAGCCCGGTGGGTTGGCAGGAGCGTGGGTAGATAAACGCGTGAGGGGCGTCCACAGTCCTTTTCCAGGACCCCAGGATAGACGGGAACGAAATTACCGCCACACCACAGGCGTCCCAGATCCTCCATCTCACCCTCCTTTCTCCATTTCCCTTTCTTACCCACACTAGCCCCACGTATCCTCGGGATTCTCGCTCGGTCCCACTTTGGTTTTCCCTGCGGCAGGTCTAAGCCCAGCAGGCTTCTTTGGCTTCACTTACTCATCTTTTCCTCTCCTTCTCCTCTCCATCTTTCCTTCCTTCTCCTCCCCCTGCCCCCCTCCCTCTCCCTCCCTCCCGGCTCCGCATTTTCCTTCGGAAGTGGGCCTGGTGCTTTGGGCACCATGCTGCGGCTCCTGAGGTTGCTGCTGTTGCTGCTGCTGCCTCCCCCGGGCTCCCCCGAGCCTTCCGAGCCCCCGGGCCTGGCCTCGTTATGGCCGGGGGCGCCTCCCCAGGCTCCCGACTTGCTCTTCGCGGACGGGCTGCGAGCCTACTCCGCCGGGGCTTGGGCGTCCGCGGTGGCGCTGCTGCGAGAGGCGCTGCGGAGCCGGACGGCGCTGGGCCGCGCGCGGCTGGACTGCGGGGCGAGCTGTGCCGCCGAGTCCGACGCCCAGCTCCTCGGCGACCCGCAGCCTGCCTCGCGGCCCGGGGCCTGGGAGCCGCTGCTCCTGCGCGCCACGCTCCGCCGCGCCGAGTGCCTGACCCAGTGCGCGGCACGCAGGCTGGGCCCGGGGGGTACGGCGAGACTCCGAGTGGGGAGCGCGCTGCGGGATGCCTTCCGCCGACGGGAGCCTTACAACTACCTGCAGAGGGCCTACTACCAGGTGCCGGAGCCAGCGAGGGTGCTACCCCAAGCCGGGTGGCTGTCTTACTTGGAGCTAACCAGGAGAGGGCAGGATGCTCAGCGCCCGGACTCAGGGCTGGAGTCCTGGGGGGCGGATAACGGGATAACATTTGAGTGGGTACCATCAAAAGGACGGCCAGGACTTGTGATGGTCGCGGAGGGAGGACCAAAAGAGAGTAGGGGGTGAAGCTGGAATGAGGAGGAGTGGGAGTAGATCGAACATGGAGGGAGGGCTCCGCAGTTTTATTTTAGCGGGTCTAGGTGAGTGAACGCAGCCTCTTCCTAGGTATGAAAAACAGAGGGTGAGGGGCCCAAACCAGCCCCAGGACAGGAAGTGCGTGTGTACGTTATGTTCAGGAGTGGGAGTTGGAGTGTGAGGAGTTGGAGTGTGAGTCTTCTCTTGGGACAGGACCGAGCTTCGGAAAGGCTGAATGAGGGAGGCTAGGTTTGGAGGAGGAAGCGCCACTGAGGCTGAACTCTGGCTGGGTGGCAGGAGACCGCTAACGGTAGCTAAAGCCTACGTGGCTGGAGGAGGGAGGGGCTCTCGTTACACACCCCTCAGCTCAGGGTCCTAGAGCCCTGCAGATTCTAGTCACTCAAGGTCTTCCCTGCTGCCCCATCTAGTTCAGCCATTCACTTCATTGTCTCCCAAACTGAGATCCTGAGATCCTCTGCCCATGGCCCACCCACTCCAAAGCTTTCAAACCTCCTTTCTTTCTGTACCAGAGTCCTGGGAACCCCAACATTCTGGCTTCTAAGGGATTTGGTGCTTTCTAGTTGGGACAGTTCTGCTAGGCTGGGCTTCCATAAGGCTCTGGAGGAGGTTGGTGAAGGGACATTGGTCTGAACCCCCTCCCCCTCCCCCTCTGGGCTCTGACATCTCATCCCTTTGGCTCCTCAGTTGAAGAAGCTGGACCTGGCAGCTTCCGCAGCACACACCTTCTTTGTGGCAAACCCAACCCACTTGCAGATGCGGGAAGACATGGCTAAGTACAGAAGAATGTCTGGGATCCGACCCCAGAGCTTCCAGGATCTGGAGACGCCCCTGTACTGGGTGAGCCTCTCAGTACTGGCTGGCTGCTGCCATCTCTAGCCTTGTGCAGCTTGAGCATCAGGAGGTCTGGGTACTGTTTCTCAGTGGCCCTGGGTGAAGAGTCTCTCCCTGGTAGTCAGCTTCCTCTGTGGCCACTAAAGTGTGTGCTGTTCTAATGTTCTGAGGACACATCGTTCTTCCTCAGGTCCATGCAGCAGGACAGGCACTTCATGCTCCAAATAAGCCCATTCCTTTTCCACCACCCCCCTCTGTGGTTTTTTTTTTTTTTTTTTTTTGAGACAGAGTTTCTGTGTTACCCTGGCTGATGAGCTGGAACTTGCTCTGTAGACGAGACTGGCCTCGAACACACACTCAAACTCACAGAGATCCGCCTGCCTCTGCCTCCAGAGGGCTGAAATTAAAGGCCTGTGCTACCACTTTTGCCTGGCCTATTTTTCTTTTTGAAACAGAGTCTCACTGTGTAGCCCTTGGCTGTCCTGGAACTCACTATTGTCTTCCAGTCTGGCCTCAAAGTCAATGAGATCCAATTGTCTCTGCCTCCTTGTGCCTCCTAGGATTAAAAGCATATGCCACCATGCCCTTTGATCTCCCAATCTTGTTTGACACACACACACACACACACACACACACACACACACGGACCTTGACCTTGCTCCCTTTCCCCACAGGCAGCCTATGACACTGGCCTGGAGCTACTGGGGCAGCAGGAGGCAGCCCTGGCACTGCCCAAGCTAGAGGAGGCCCTCCAAGGGAGCCTGGCCCATATGGAGAGCTGCCGAGCCGGCTGTGAGGGGCCTGAGGAACAACAGGGGGCTGGAGAGGAGGAGGAGGAGGAGGAAGGGAGCCAGGGGGGCCTGTATGAAGCCATTGCAGGTGAGTGTAGTTGGTTGTTTTTACTCTTTTGCTCTTTAGCTCTTTTGGGGGCCCGCCACCCAGCTCCCAAATAAATCACACATGGAGGCTTATTATTTCTTATGAATGCCTGGCCTTAGCTTGGCTTGTTTCTAGCCAGCTTTTCTTAACTTAAATCATCCTGTCTACCTTTTACCTCTGGGCTTTTACCTCTCTTATTTCTGTATATTTTTTGTTTGTTTGTTTTTTGAGACAGGGTTTCTCTGTGTAGCTTTGGTGCCTGTCCTGGATCTTGCTCTGCAGACCATGCTGGCCTTGAACTCACAGAGATCTGCCTGGCTCTACCTCCCAAGTGCTGGGATTAAAGACTTGCACCACCACCACCCGGCTTATTTCTATATATCTTTTCTTTCATTCTTACTCCATGGTTTGCTGTGTAACTGGGTGGCTGGCCCCTGGAGTCCTCTTCCTTCTCTTACTCCTAAATCTCTTGCTTCCTCATCCCTCCTTTTCTCCTATTTATTCTCCCTGCCTGGCAGCCCCTTCTATCCTTTCTCCTGCCTTGCTATTGGCCATCAGCTCTTTATTAGACCAATCAGGTGTTTTAGGCAGACAAAGTAACTCAGCTTCACAGAGTTAAACAAATGCAACATAAAAGAATGCAACACATCTTTGCATCATTAAACAAACGTTCCCCAGCAGAAACAAATGTAACACATCTAAAATAATATCCCAGGACAGATGAGGGGCTGAACCGTGTGCTGTGGGAGAGCACGGATGCCAGGGAGGACCATACACAACCCATGGCTCATTTGCCTTCTCTGCAGGACACTGGATCCGGGTTCTGCTGTGCCGGCAGCACTGTGTGGCAGATGCAGCCACCCGTCCTGGTCGCAGCTTCCCTGTCCCTGACTTCCTTCCCAGCCAGCTGAGGGGACTGCATGAGGCCTATGCTCAGGGTCAGCTTGGGAAGGGTGGACCCTGGGAGGGAAGATGTGTCTCTGCTGCCATTCTGAAGCCTGTCCCTCCTTTTCCCCACCTGACTCTGCATTGATAGTTTCACTGTCAGGGCCCCTGGGGACCAACGCTTCAGGATGGGGTCCTTTGACACCACTGTGCCAAGCTCAGATGGGGCGCTGGGTCCTTCAGCCCTTGTTGCTTCTCACCTGCCTTTGTTTCCTCCCCTCTTCCTCTTCTTTGAGCTCTGCTGTTGAAGGTATGTTTGAGGATGCCTTGGGGCTTCTGGGAGCTGGTGGCCTTTCCAGGTGACCGGCAGCTTTCTTTGTTCTATCCTGATTGTTGCTGTCCCCTCCCCACCATCTCCAGTGGGGAATGTGTCTAAGGCCATGGAAAATGCCCTGAGTGTCCTGCTCTTCTACCCAGAGGATGAGGCTGCCAAAAAGGCTCTGAATCAGTACCAAACTCAGTTGGGAGAGCCAAGACCCGGCCCGGGACCTCGAGAGGTAATCCCTTGCCCACACTCACTGATCTGATCAGTAGGGCCTGGAGCAAGCCAAACACCGGAGAGTGGGCTGGGTTCTCTACTCCATTCTGGCTTCGTTGTTTGATTTATTTGTTTATATTGTTTTACTTTATTGCATGTGTGTGCTCTAGGTCAGAAGAGAGCATGGGGATGAGTGTGGTGGCACACACTTTTATTTTTTTTTTTTTTTTTTTTTTTTTTTTTTTTTTTTTTTTTCTTTTAGCAGGTGGCTCGACTCACAGATCCCCTCTCCTCCGAGTGCTGAAAGTGCGCACACCCCCAATCTCAGCAACTCTTTAATCCCAGCAACTCGGAAGTTAGAGGCTAGCAGATCTCTGAGTTCAGGGCCAGCCTGGTCTACAGAGTGAGACCTTGTCTCAAAACAAACAAGTAAACACAAACAACAATGAGAAAGAGGACATGGGATGGGATGGAAATCGCTGGAATGGAGTTAGGATGGTTCTGAACCACCGTGTGGGTGCTAAGAACTGAACCTGGGTCCTCTGCAAGATCAACAAGTGTTCTTAACTGCTGAGCCCTCTCTCCAACCCAAATTTATTTGTTTATTTATATTTTATTTATTTTTTTTGAAATATGGTCTCATGTTTAGTCAGCATCGGGAGCAGAGCCAGGCAGATCTCTGTGAGTTCAGGCGCTGGACTACAGTGAGTTCAGAAGCGCAAAACACAGAGAAACCCTGTCTGGAACTCTACATAGACCAGGCTGGCCTGGAGCTCACAGTGATCTGCCTGCCTCTGCCTCCTGAGTGCTGGGATTAAAGTGTACAAGACCACACTCAGCTCATTCTGGCTTCTTACCCAAGCTCTTTAGCCACTGAAGGGATATCCAAGTCTAGTCTGACCTCTGCCTCAGCTCTGTGCCCCCAAACATCAGACTGTATTCATCCTGGGAGTCTATCCCCGCACTATTCTTTCCCCTTAATCTTATATCTGCCTGTCTGTGTGCATAAACGTGTATGAGAGTGAGTGAATGCATGCACAAGTCCATGCACAAGCGCATGCACATACACAGAGTCTCTCACGTCCACTTTTCTTTCTTTCTTTCTTTCTTTTTTTTTTTTTTTTTTTTTGGCTTTTTTGAGACAGGGTTTCTCTGTGTAGTTTTGGTGCCTGTCCTGGATCTCGCTCTGTAGACCAGGCTGGCCTTGAACTCACAGAGATCTGCCTGCCTCTGCCTCCCGAGTGCTGGCATTAAAGGCGTGAGCCACCACTGCCCAGCTCATGTCCACTCTTACTTTGAGCCCAGACACTCTGAAGGTCGACCCATTGCAGCATCCGGCTTGGCGATGGAGCTCAAGAGCTGGCAACTGTGCCCTAGAACCCAGGGCTGCCCTGTTCTCCCCCAGCTTTCCCTTCCCTTCTCCTTTATCTCCATTCTCCTGTCTCTGCCCTGTCCAGGACATCCAGCGCTTCGTTCTTCGATCCCTCGGGGAGAAGAGACAACTCTATTATGCCATGGAGCACCTGGGCACCAGCTTCCGGGACCCGGTAAGGAGTTGTGCTCTTCTCACAAGGGTGAGGCACAGTGATGCTGGGCATTCATATGCCGCTGCGGTCAGCAGCAGTGCCCACGTGCCCACAGCCGCAGACTTACAGAACTCCGGCATCCCAGGTTCCCAGGGACCTGCACAGTGTGGCTACAGTTAAAATGGCCGAGGGATCATGCATGGTTAAGAATCAGGCTCTCCTGCTCTGCTCTGCTTCCCTCTCCCCCCACCCCACAATCTTTCTCTCTCTCTAGGCCTGGCTCTTCTATCTCTCTCCCCTGCCTTCCCTTCCTAATAAAGTTCTAAAAAAATCAGGCTCTCGGCCACAAATACCCTCTGGTTACCTGTTTCCTTACCCAGTTTCTTTACCCGTCAATCATGAAGGTCACACACGTTCCACAGTCCTGTTGAAGCTCTGCCATCTGACAAAACAGTGCAGAAAGCCTCACTGCTGCTGACTCCATTCCCCTCCCTTAGTTATGAAGACCAAGTCCAGTGCCAGCATTATGAAGCCGGGACTTAACATAACGCAGTGGTTTCAATTGACTTTTTGAGGACTTGGATGACTTAGTGATAAGTGCTTCCCTAGCACACATACATGCACAGGGTTCTAGCTCTATCTAGCATTGCAAAAAAGAAAAAAAAAGCATTGCAAAAAGAGAAAGAAAGAAAGAAAGAAAGAAAGAAAGAAAGAAAGAAAGAAAGAAAGAAAGAAAGAAAGAAAAGAAGAAGGAAGGAAGGAAGGAAGGAAAGATATTTTGGACTCGATAGTTCTTTGTTGGAGGAGGGAATGGAGCTGTCCTTCTCGGCTTTGATGGGTCTTCAGCTGCTGTCCTGACCTTTTCCTAGGTGTCAATAATACACTGATAGCCCTTAAGTCATGACATCAATAGTTTCCAGACGTTGTCTAATGTCTCCTGGGGGTCAGATCACTCACAGAGAGCTTCTGGATAAAGTGAGGGCTGTAAAGCTAGTTTAAGTCCTATTCTGCCACTCACAAACTGTGTCAAGTCGACCCTACGATTCGACCTTGCTGTCTCCGAACCCTCACCTGGAAAGTGAGCACGTCAGAAACCACCATTCCATTAGAATTTACCAACTATTACAAACTCTAAACTACAGAATCTCACTGCAAGTATAAAGCTTTTAGCGCCTGGCAAACAGTAAGTGTGATGATGGGAGTCACTGTTTGTTACAGTCGGGTCTGTAACTCGAGGCTGTCGTGTGTGAGGTCGTCCCGGCACTGGCCTGCCCCACTTTGCCTTCCTCTGGAGCTGGAAGGCCTTAACATGGATTAAAGTCAGGAATCCCAGGATCTAGACAGAGGGTGATGGCGCTGTTCTTGACTGTCACAGGATTCTTGGACCCCAGCAGCGCTCATCCCTGAGGCACTGAGGGAGAAACTCAGGTAGGTGGTGGCCTGTGGTGGGGGCCACTTGGCCCGGGCTGGGAGGTGGAGGATGGGTCTGCACCGTCCCCTGAGTATGTCTCTCACCCCTGAGAGAGGATCAAGAGAAGAGGCCCTGGGACCATGAGCCTCCACAGCCGAAGTCCATGACTTACTGGAAGGGTGAGTTCCTTAGTATGTGTGGAATTGGGGGACAAGAGGTGGGAGTGGGGGGGCAGGAGGGGGGAAGATCAGGGGGCAGAAGTGAGGGCCTGGAATCTGCCAAATACTGCCCTTCAGGTGAGCCCCAGTGACCTTTGACCGCACTCTTCCCCTTGTAGATGTCCTTCTCCTGGAGGGTGTAACCCTCACCCAGGATGCCCAGCAGCTGAATGGGTCGGAGCGAGCTGTGTTGGACGGACTGTTGACTCCAGCTGAGTGTGGGGTTCTACTGCAGTTGGCCAAGGTACGATGGTGTGTGGTTCAGCCACCTACTCCTTTGCTCTTGGCCTATGTCCACCCAGTGTTCTATCTGCCTCCTCTCTCTCTCTTTAAATTTATTTATCTTTATTTTATGTGTGTTGGTGTTTTGCCATGGATGTCCGGTCCCCTGGAACTGGAATTATAAACAGTTGTGAACTGCCATGTGGGTGCTGGGAATTGAACCCCAGTCCTCTGGAAGAGCAGTCAGTGCTCTTAACCACTGAGCCATCTCTACAGCCCCATCAAGGTTTTTTTTTGTTTTTGTTTTTTTTTTTTTTTTTTTTTGGTTTTTCGAGACAGGGTTTCTCTGTGTAGCTTTGCCCCTTTCCTGGAACTTGCTTTGTCGACCATGCTGGCCTCAAATTCACAGAGATCCACCTGCCTCTGCCTCCCGAGTGCTGGGATTAAAGGTGTGCGCCACCACCGCCCGAGCTCTTTTTCCTCTTTTTATTTATTATTTTTTTGCATAAACATGATGCGTTTATTCAGGATATACTCTTCATATTACCTCATCTAAAGTTAATTGCTAACAGAGTCTATTTTAAACTATATTGATAACGTGAACACAGGCATGCATGAAGACAAAGGCCCCTCCTGATTTTAGAGGTTGTCTTACTATGGAGTTGTCTTTTCATAACATTTTTACTGTCGGTTCTGGGTGAACCAGGGTGGCCTCTTCCGGTGTCATTAACAATACTTTTGCCCTGATCCTGTTCTGATGGTGTCTCTCCTGTGATCAGTGTCTGTAGAAGGAGCTTTAAAATGGTTCCTTAAGCCGGGCGGTGGTGGCACACGACTTTAATCCCAGCACTTGGGAGGCAGAAGCAGGCAGGTCTCTGTGAATTCAAGGCCAGCCTGGTCTACAGAGTGAGTTCCAGGAAAGGCACAAAGCAACACAGAGAAACCCTGTCTCGGAAAGAAAAAAAAAAAGTTCCCTAATCAATAAAATAAAATAAAGGGATAAAACAAAACAAAAAAAATTTAAAAATAAAACAGTTCCCTTTGGCCAGGCAGTGGGGGCACACAACTTTAATCCCAGCAGCTGGGGAGGCAGAAGCAGACAGATCTCTGTGAGTTTGAGGTCAGCCTGGTCTACAGAGCAAGTTCCAGGACAGCCAGGACTACACACAGAAACCCTGTCTCAAACAAACAAAACAAAACCAAAATGGTTCTCTTCTTTCTTCCATTTTGAGACAGAGTCTCACTGTGTAGACCAGGCTGGCCTTGAATTCAGAGTCCACCTGCCTCTACCTCCTGAGTGCTAGGATTAAAGGCCTGTTCAACTACACCTGGCTCCCCCTTCTTGATTCCTTATTTATAGTCTCATGGAGCACTTTCTCAGAGCAATAGCCACAGAGGACATGTTTCTGTTTCAGGTGACCACATTCAGAACAAATATCTAAATTGTTCTTAATAAGGTCTCCTAAGACCTCTTCTCCTACCCGTTCACTTCAACCCCTCATCTGTTTTGGGAGCTGCCATCCAAAATCTACTATCTAAAAGGCTGGGGCTTTCTGTCCCCATGTGAGTATGGATGGACCCTGGACTGCTAATGCCCCCAGAGGACCGCAGCAGCTTCCAGAGCTCCCAAATGGTCCAGCGTGCACTGCAGGAGCCATGTTCCTCTGCTTCCTTTCCTTCATAACTTAGCTGATGCAGATAGTGTGAGTGCTCTTATTTGAGACAGGGTCTTGCTGCGTTGCCCAGGCTGGCCTTAAATTCAGGGTCCTCCTATCAGCACCCCACCTAAACCTTAAGTGCTGGAAATGACAGCCTTGCGGTGTATGCCACCACATCTGGCCAGGGCAGATGTGCTTTACAAAGGCTAGGAAGAAAAGACAGAATGGAAGAGCAGAGACGTGGGTGTCTATACACAGAAGGTTTCTTGGTTCCCTGACAGTTCAGATGGTGGCAGGCGTCCTTTCCCAGCATTTCATCCTCTCCTAGTCTGGGATGAATGACCTGTGCTCACATGCTGAGGCTCTCATGATGCTTCACTCCAGACTTGGACTCATTCATTACGTATTCCTGGAGTGCCTGCTGTGGACTAGAAATGGCTAGATGCTAGTGGGAGGTGGACAAGCAAAGACTGCCCTTTAGAGACATGTGGAGGGAGGGAAACCAAGGTGGAGGCATGGTTAGAGCAGGTCTAAGTTCTGCAAGGAAGTGTGTACATTCTAACGGAGACACTAACAATGCAGAGGCCTTGGCAGCTGATACTCCAGTTCAGTCCTACACCGCTCTTGCTGTAGTTTGCAGTGCTGGGGGGCAGGGTCATCACGTCCACGGTATCGAACATGCCAGCCTTACCCGTTTGTTGTCGTCCTAGCTACCGGGAAGGCTAAGGCAGGAGGATTGCTTGGGCTGGGGAGTTTGAAGCCAACCTGAGCAACATAAAGAGATCCGTCACAAAGGGGAGGAGAAAGCAGAGGAGGGAGAAGGCAGAAAGGAAGAAGGAGGGTCTAGAGAGAAGGCTCTATGAGATGGCTGGAAGCACTGACAACTCTCCCAGAGGACCAGGGTTCGATTCCTACCACATGGTAGCTCACAACCGTCTGTAACTCCAGCTCCAGGCGATCTGAAACCAAGATCTACATGCAGGCAAAACACCCATACACATAAAAAAGGATAACAAAAACTTAAAAAAAAAGGGGGGGGGTGCTTTCCGTAAACTGCAGGAAAAATGGGTTAAAGGTGTGGAGCCGATCCAGTAGTTACCTGTTTATTTAAATGTCTGTGAGTTGGTTTCCCATCTGTAAAGTGGGATTTACCGAGTTTCTATCTTGGTGGTGTCCCGAGGCGTGAATATATTGTGAAGCCTTTAGGAGAATGAGGAAAGCGCTCAGGACGCAGTTGCCGCTACTCTGCGGTCTGTTATCAAGAGAGAAGAGGGAGAGAGCCGAGAGTGATGGCTATCGTGGAGAAGGCCTTCTCTTCCTCCTGAGCCTCAGCTTTGTTGGCAGATGGTGGACAGCTGCGGTGGATTTCAGCGTTCACTTCCGAGTGAGTGCAGACAATCCCAGCCGCCATCCTGTGGACTCAGGCGCCCCCTCTAGTGGCAGTTTTCAGAAGACAATGGTAGAGGAAACGGGGAAACTTAGTGCTGTGGCCTTAGCTTCTGGCTGTATTCAAGGGAATGAGGAGAGGCTCCAGGGAACCAAGAGAGGGGAACAGATGAGAGAGACAAGGAGTACTAGGGAATAAAAGTTAGAAAAAGATAAGTTTGCAGAAGATAATGAGAAGACCACACCAGGGGTAATCTTGAGACGTCTTTCCTTTCCTTAACTTAGTGTGGCCTCAGGACCTTTGCATGTTTCCATTTCACACATTCAAGTGGTATTTCTGCAACATTTGGTTTTAATTTAGATGTTGCCTCATTAAGGAGCTGTGGATGAGCACTCATAAAATTGCAACCCTGTTTTAATTTTCATATCACTTATCACCATCTGGATTTTTTTCTATTTAATTGTTATCTTTTTTAAAAATTTTTAAAAAGATTTGTTACGTATATAGAAGAAGGTGCCAAATTTCATTACAGATGGTTGTGAGCCACCATGTGGTTGCTGGGAATTGAACTCAGGACCCCTGGAAGAGCAGTCGGTGCTCTTAACCTCTGAGCCATCTTTCCAGCCCCTCCCCCCTTTTTAAGAAACAAGCCAAGCTAAGGCCAGGCATTTATTTATTTATTTATTTATTTATTTATTTATTTATTTATTTATTTATTGGTGCTGAGGATCGAACCCAGGGCCTTGTGCTTGCTAGGCAAGCGCTCTACCACTGAGCTAAATCCCCAACCTATTTGTTATCTTAAAACATAAATCCTAGGGGCTGAGGAGGTAGCTGATTTGGTAGAGGGCTTGCCTAACACACACAAAGCCCTGGGTTTGAGCTCTAGCACCTCATAAACCAGGTATAGTGGCACAGGTCTGTAACCAGCACCTAGGAGGCTGAGGCAGGAGGATCAGGAATTCAACATCCCGAGGTTTGATCCCAGCACTGCTAAAGAGGAAGCGGAGGTAGAGGTGGGAGCTAGATGGCTTGGGTGACTGGTGGACTCATAGGGGGAGGTTCGTATGTTAGGATAACAAGGGAATGGCACTCACACACAGATTCAAAGTCGGCTGCAAGATGAACATCTGCAGGGCGTGGCAGTTTATTCCCTCCCATGATCCCAGCGCTTGGGAAGTTGGGGCAGGAAGACGGCTGCGAACTTGAGGCCAGAGTAGGCCACACATTGATTTCCAGGCCATTCTTGGCTAGAGAATGATACCCTGTCTCAAAAGAAAAAAAAATCCCATGGATAGACATCCAAACCTGGGGAGACCCCAGGAGATATGAGTCACAGGAGGCAGTCGGGTAGTAGGGATCCGGCATCAGAGGCCGTGGAGTCATGGAGCCCATCAGTGGGATGAGGTCAGTGCTGTCTTGATAACTCAAGCTTCATGCCAGAACTGGCCTGTCAGACTTCCTGTTGGGCCCTGCTGCAGAAAGACTCCCGTCTCCCCATTGCAGGGTAACCCAGTACTTCCTGCCTCAGACCCCAGCCCCCCTCTCTTCAGCCACTCTTACCATCTCAAGATCCCCTCTCCCCACTGTGGGGTGCTCTCCAGGGCAATGTCCACATAGTCCCCTTGGTAAGTAGCATTCCAGAACTTCTTTGAGAACAACAATCCAGAAAACCAGGACAAGTGACATTCTCTGGGAAAGGGCCACAGGTCAGGAAAAAGTCACAGGGGATTTCTGGAAGTTCCTAGTCAGCCCCAGGACTGAGAAGGCCTGAAGGAGAGCCTTGGAGCCATGTGGCAGTGAAGTATGCCAGGAATGACTCGCTCTATAAACCCTTTCTCATTTAGGATGCAGCTGAGGCTGGGGCCAGGTCTGGCTATCGTGGCCGCCGCTCACCCCACAGTCCTCATGAACGCTTTGAGGGGCTCACAGTGCTCAAGGCTGCTCAGGTAAGAGGAGGCCCGTCTGATGCCCAATACTTGAGAAGCAGGGCTGTGTCCAGAGGCTGGATACCGAGGCCTGGGCTTTTGTGGAGGAATTCCCTGGGGATCTAGATTACTTCTTCTCGGTCCATCATTGAGAAAGGGTGTATTCTGAGACCTGAGGCCCTGGTGTGCCATAGAGTTGCTGAAGGAGGAGTGTGGGCTACTGGACAGACAGTAGACCCACATAGGAGAGTGGTGTCAGACACACGGGGCTGATGTTAGGCCTGCCTTCCCTGGCCTCTCTCCCTGCCTGCAGCTGGCCCAGGCTGGGACTGTGGGCAGGCCAGGTGCTAAGTTGCTTCTGGAGGCGAGTGAGCGAGTGCGGACCTTGACCCAGGCTTACTTCTCTCCGGAAAGGCCACTGTATCTTTCCTTCACCCACCTGGTGTGCCGAAGTGCCATTGAAGGTAACCATCAGGGAACCCATCTGTATGGCTCTAGTCTTGACGGCAGTCCCCTGCTGGCCTAACTGGGGGCAGGGAGCTTCTCCGATTATTTGTCACCCCAGGAGCTACAGGCATGGGTCCCCCCCCCGGGGGGGGGCATGGTGGGGGCCCTGATTTATTCACTGGATCCATTTACATCCTAGGTGAACAAGAGCAGCGCATGGACCTGAGTCACCCAGTGCATGCGGACAACTGTGTCCTGGATCCCGACACTGGTGAATGCTGGCGGGAGCCCCCAGCCTACACCTATCGAGACTATAGGTGGGTAGCCTCTCTAGGGACTGGGAGGTAGGCACACAAGGCCCAAAGGCTGTCTGTATTGCCAGGCCTGGGTCTGGGTTGGGGGGGGCAGGTCTCACTGCCTCCTTCCTGTCTTCTCTACTTTCCAGTGGACTCCTCTACCTCAATGATGACTTCAAAGGAGGCGACCTGTTCTTCACACAGCCCAACGCCCTCACTGTTACGGTAGGGGGTTGGGCCCAGCTGCCGGGTCAGGATTCAAAACAGAAGTTCTCCAAAGGCAAATGCAGGGAAATGGCCGGGGCCACCTTAACCCTGTCCCTCCCGCCCCTCTAGTCCTGTTGGCCACTGGACTGCATTCAGGGCTTTCTGCAGAGGTGGATTGAGCCTCACAGAAGATCTCTAAATGTCCCCCAGCCCGCCTTCCTAGTTTGCCTTACCTCCTAAGGGTGGCTGAGCATAGGCTGAGCAAAGGATACATACTTGTAGTCCAGCTGTTGAGGGCTAAGGTTGGAGGACCCCCAAACCCCAGGAGTTCAAGGTCAGCCTGGACAATGTATCAAGACACCTTCTAGAAACAAAACCAACCCCGGGCCAGTGAGGTAGCACAGTGGGAAAGGTGCTCACCCCTAAGCCCGGGCGACAACCTGAGTTTGGTCTCTAGAACCAATACGGCGGCAGGAGAGAACCAGTTTCCACAAGTTACCCTCTGATCTCCACACCACACTGCACCCTTCACCCCCACCTCCAAGAAAAGTAATAAAAACTCAGAACAAAAACAGAACAAGGTGGGTGTGGGCTCAAGAGATGGCTCAGTGGTTAAGAGCACAGGGCTCTTCTTGCAGAGGAGCGGGTGTGGGTCCCAGCATCCACATGGTGGCTCACAACCACGTCTAACTCTAGTTTGGGGGATCTGACACCCTTTCTGGCCTCCCATGACCGGGCAGCAGTGGAGCTAGCTATTAGTACAGGCACAGACAGGGCCATTGGACTAGACTTCAGATTGGGGTTCTTAACACTTTGGAAATTCACTTTCCTAACTAAGGGTGACAGTAACAGCACCCATTATTGTTGACATTATTGTTGTTGTTATTATTATTACTGTAAACAGGGTCTTGCTACATAGCCCACATTAGCCTTGAATTGACTATATAGCTAGCCCTGGCTGCTCTTGAATTTACAGCAATCCTCCTGTTGTGGCCTTCTGGGCGCTGAGATTATAGACATGCACCACCCCAAGTGACTGACTTTTGGTTTTGGAGATAAGGTCCCATAGTGTAGCCCTGGCTGGCCTGGGACTCACACGTAGACCAGGCTGGCTGTGAACCACAGAGATCCGCCTGTTTCAGCTTCTCAAGTGCTGTGCCACCTTGCCTGGCTTTGCATGCACATAATTTGTGGAGTGCAGATGTGTGCATGCCACAGTGCACACGTGGAGATCAGAACACACCATCAGGTGTCATCCTTACCCCGTCCCTCCCTCACATCTGGGTGTGGCGGTGTTGGGATTACAGACTTGAGCTCCCTTACCTGGCTTGTATGTGGGGGCCAGGGAACTGAACTCGGATCCTTACACTTGCACAGCAACCACTTTACCCACTAAGCCATCTTCCCAGCACTATGAGAAGTAGTGTTTAAAAATGTTGCTTTACTTTACGTGGGCATCTGTGTGCATGTGCAAGGGGTGGGCGGAGGGGAGGGTGCATGCCACACACAGAGGACAGCTTATAGGAGTTGGTTCTCTCCTTCCACCACGTGTGGAAGTTCTAAGGACTGAACTCAGGTTGTTGGGATTGGTGGCAAGCACCTTTACCCCCAACCATCTCTCTGACCCGATAAAAAGTAATTTATAGCTGGGCAGTGGTGGTGTTGCACGCCTTCATCCCAGCACTTGGGAGGCAGAGGCAGGTGGATCTCTGTGAGTTCGAGGCCAGCCTGGGCTACAAAGTGAGTTCCAGGAAAGGCGCAAAGCTACACAGAGAAACCCTGTCTTGAAAAAAAAAAAAAAAAAAAAAAAAAAAAAAAAAAAAAAAAAAAAGTAATTTATAGAATATGCTTAAAAGAATGAGCCAGTGCCTTGTACTATTAAACAGTTAAGGAATGTTAGGTGTCCTTATTGTCCTTGGTCATGGAGACTTCTACACCTGGGCCTAGAAATGGGCAAGAAGGGGGCAGGCATGGCAGTACACACCTGTGAGCTATCATAGGGAAACAGAGGCAGGAGTTCCAGGCCAGCACAGAGGCATAAGCAGAGAGGAGCAACTGTGTTCTGTGTACTCAGGTACAGTCTAGGATTTCCTTAGGGTAGAAAGGCGTCGAAGGGCCTCATCACCTTCCGTCCCATTGGTGCTGCTCTAGGGCCCTGGGAGTACTTCACTCCAGGCTCCAGGACAGGGACCCTCCAGGAGGCACCTGCCCCCTTTGGCTTCCATCTCCTCTAGCCTTGCATTCTCCCTCCCTAAGTTAAGGCCAGTTTCTCATTTGCCCCAAGCTAGTTCCTGTGGTGATACTTTATTTGTGCACCCCAATAAAGCTTATCTGAGGATCAGAGGAAAAAGCCAGCCACTAGATTAAACATAGAAGTCAGGCAATGGTGGCACATGCCTAAATCCTAGCACTTGAGAACTCTTGTCTTTGCTTGGGTTAAAGGCGTGTGCCACCACGCCTGGCTCTGTTCCCAGTGTGGCCTTGAACTCACAGAGATCCAGGCTGATCTCTGCCTCCTGATAGGATTAAGGGTGTGCCACCACTGTCTGGCCTCTATGTCTAATCCAGGAGCTGGCTCTGTCCTCTGATCCCCAGATAAGTTTTATTTGTTAGAGCACAAATAAAATACCACCCCAAGTCCCTGAGTTAGTGAGGGGTAATGGACAGGAAGTCTGATGCTGTGTTTCCCCACCCCTCAGGCTCAGGTTCGTCCTCGATGTGGGCGCCTCGTGGCCTTCAGCTCTGGTGGTGAGAACCCCCACGGTGTATGGGCTGTGACACGGGGACGCCGCTGTGCCCTAGCTCTGTGGCACACGTGGGCGCCTGAGCACAGGGAGCAGGTGAGGAGGTGTGCGGTAGGAGGACATGAAGGGGGGGGGGTCACTGCGGAAACTTGTGGAGCTGTTGGCTGGCCCAGGGAAGGTGGATGCCAAGAACTGAACCATAGTTTTATCCACCCCCAGGAGTGGGTAGAAGCCAAAGAGCTGCTGCAGGAGGAAGATGAAGAGGGGGAGGAGGAGGAAGAGGAAGAAGAGGAAGAAATTCTCAGCAGAGACCCTTCCCCAGAACCCCCAAGTCACAAGCTTCAGCGGGCCCAAGACAGGGCTGGGAAGCTACTCCGGGTCCGAGAGGAGCTGTGACTGGCTGAGCCAACTTCTTAGGGATATGGCCACTTGACTTGGGAAGGAACCAATGCGAAGGCCTGTGTGACATCAGGAACGGAGTAGCATGCCCTGTCTCTTCCGTCTACCACCGTGGGGACCTACAAGGGCCACCAAGCCCTGGACTCACAAGCTTACTACACAGACTTAGACTAGAGCCCAACAGGCCCAGAAGCCAGATCTGGCCCAGGCTGAGGGACCTGCAGGGTCGCTAGGACAAAGATCATTATGCCTCCCTGAAAGGCATGGCAAGGATTGAAGGTTAACTCCTAATAAGGAAGACCCAGAGGAGACAATGCCATCCTCTCCCAACCTGTGCAATAAAGAACATGACGATCCCCAGCCAGGGCCTGGTCTGGTCTAGCTCAGCTTCTGTGGCTGCTGGAGGTGGGGTGGCTAGGGCTGGCCTGGGAGGAGACAGGTGGTGTCTTTGGGCCTCCCAGAGGCGGAGCCATGAGAGCCTGGGATTTGTCAGGGAAATCTCAGCCACCTGCTGTCTCATGCAAATAGACCCATGTGCCCATCACCACCACCACAGCTGCTCCTTGGGTCTCCAACTCTGTCATCTGTCAAGCCCTGTCATCTCTTCCCGAGTATGGGTGAGAGGGTAGCCTGATCCCTCTGGCTCCTACCTTCACAGTCCAGTAAGACCCCAGGAATCATGTGAGAAAGCGTGAAGACAGGACCCCCCTCCCCCAGCCTAGGAGCAGGGTACAGAGTTCCGTTCTCTTTGTAGTCCTTTCTTTGCCCACAAGGCAGGGGCACATCAGCCCAGCTCCCCCCTGGATCAACTCCTCCAACTAGGATCAGGCCCAGGGGCAGCTGGTTGGGGCTGTTGGGGCTTGTCGAGAAAAAGGATTATCCAGATCAGCCCCTTCTAATCTCAGCTTCTGACTGTACCCTCTCCCCCCACAGCCCTCAATGAGGGAACATGGCTTGGGGTGTTGACAACAGGGTCATCCATCGCTCGTCTGTCCTGGCTCCTGGCCTGCTTGCTGAACAGGTCTGCACTGCCAAGATCATGACCACAAGTTAGAGCTAGGGCCTGGGGGTCACTGGAGCTGTGTGTGGCTGCTCTTGTTCTGTTCCTCTCCTCAAACCCAACCAGTAATCCTCACAGCTTTGCTCTGATCTGTGGGCCTCTGATGCTCTTATCTCTGCTGGCAGACTGACCATAGAGTCTCCCCTGTATTCCCCCCTTCTAGTGGCTGGATGGGGGGGGGTTACTGCTCTTCTCTGGCTCACAGGCCTGCTCCCCACCCCTCCAGGCTGGCCCAAGTCTCTGGAAGCCACACACCTCCCTCCCTGGCCTCTCCCCCACCCCCACCAGCTGATTTCATTTGCCTGACGTGGTTGGCGTTGGCCTTACCGTTCCCTGCCAGTTCCCCCCTCCCAGTCGGGGCCAGGCCAGGCCAGCTCCTCTGGCAGCAGAGGGGCAGGTGACAGGCAGGCATCGCAGCTGAGAGAGTCAGGAGGCGCCTGGGAAGCGGAAACCTGGGAGAAGTCCAGCCAGAGCCCAAGTAAGAGGGAGCTGGCCGGCTCTGCCCTCTGGGATTGGGGGCCCACAGGGAGGGCTCAGGCAGGGCTGGGACTGATGCACAGGACCTAGCTCAGGAGGAAGGGGAGCCCCCCATCACTTTTCAGGAGTAGTGTAGGATGTAAAGGACAGCAACGTGGTCTGATGGGGACTCCCCAACACCTATTCCATGTTCCTGGCAGGAGCCAGAACTACCCCTCGACCTGGGCACCATGGGGGAGATGGAGCAGCTGAGGCAGGAAGCGGAGCAGCTCAAGAAGCAGATTGCTGTAACCCCAGAGCCCTCATCCTGGGGACCCCGGAAAACAGAACTCAAGACATGTGGGAGTGTGGCCTGGGAGGGATTGGGGGGTTGGGTTCACTCTTGGGTGATTCAGACACTTTAGATTTGGACCTCACATTTGAGACCACCCCCCAACTGCAGAGCCCCATGCCCACTCATGTGTGCGGTGCATGTGTGTGCCCCCTACCCTACCACAGCCTCCTTGATGCCTGCTTTCCCCGCAGGATGCCAGGAAAGCCTGTGCGGACATCACCCTGGCTGAGGTGAGACTCTACCCCTCTGAAGCAGGACATGAGGGGAGGGGAGGGGACTGAGTGAGTACTTCCTGACCAGCAACACGCTGCTGCCTGAGCTTGTAGCACAGCCTGTCCTTAGAGTGAGGAAAGACATTCATGAATGAATTCAACAAACATCTATTAAGATCTGCTCTGGGTCGGGCATTATACTGGATGCTGAAGACAGAGACACTGGTCTTGTCCCTTTCATCCTTAGCAGTAAGGATGGAGGGGGTGTGCAGGATTTCTCATAGACTTGAATTGACGGTTGTCTAAGACTGCATTTCATCCATTCTAAAATGCTGTTTCTTCAGATTTCTCTAAAATCGAGCTGCATCTGACAATACATGACACCGTGTTAGCCTATTGTTTCTTTCTTGGTGATACACAAAATAATACTGTTTCTTAGAACCGACAGTAAGTACCAAGCCCTGCTGGGCGGCACAAGGCTTGGAATCTAGCTATATGGAAGGCTGAGGCAGGATTGAAAAGTCAAGACATGCCTGGGCTGCAGAGTGCTTTTAAGACCAGCCTGTCTCAAAATAAAAAGTAAAAAGTTGAGCTAGGAAAAAAATTTTAAAAAGAAGACATGAAGTTGAGGCGGGGAGTAGGAGGTGAAGGGTAGATCTGGGAGGAGCTGGCAAGTAGCGGTGAATGTGATCAAAATGCATTGCATGCATGTATGAAATTATCAAATAGTTAATAGAAATACATTTTTAAGAAAGTAAAAAGGGTCTGGGGATATATTTCAGTGGTGGACTTCCGAGCTAGCACAGCTGAGGCCCTCGGTTCAATCCCCAGTACTGGGGGAAGGAAGAAAATAGAATCAATTATATTAAACATGTTCATAAGAGTAAATATCATGAGAAAGGTACTGTGCTAGATGCTTAAATACATAACTTTATATGATTCCCATGGCAACTCTGTAAGATAATAGGCTCATGGAAAGGTGTGATTTGCTGAAGCTGACAAGGTATGACAGACCTAATCTGTGGACTCTGGAGGCTTACCAGCTGGGAGGGAGGCTGGCTGTGGTTGAAGGGGTGGAGAACTGGAATTCAGCAGGGGTAGTCCCGGTGATGGCAATGCCTTGGAACCCATGGGTGTTGGCTATGTGTTACTGTTGTGTGAGGACAGGCACCGACCAGTCTCATGTCACCTGTGTCTCTCTTCCCAAGTTAATGACCAGTGACCTCATACCAACAGCTTGAGACTGACCAAGGTGGGAACATCTCCATACTAGCCATTCCTCCCCCTCAATCTGGAGACACCGTGCCTAACACTTACCTCTGGTGTTGAGCAGCTTGCCAAAAGCTATGCCAGTACCTGTCTACCACAAGAGGCCCGCCCGGTCACTCCAGGCCAGGGACCTCTTTGATGCTGAGGAACCTGCTAAAGTGTCTAGTCCCTAGCAGGAGCTTGCACAGAGCAGGGGATGTGGCAGACACGTGAAACCCGACACTCCTTTCTCTTGCAGCTTGTGTCTAGCCTAGAGGTGGTGGGACGAGTCCAGATGCGGACACGGAGGACATTAAGGGGACACCTGGCCAAGATCTATGCCATGCACTGGGCCACTGACTCTAAGTGAGGATTCGAAGGGGTCTAAAAGGGAGGGAGAGGCAGGGAAAAGAGGTAAGGATGACATAGATGCCCTTTCTCCAGGCTGCTGGTAAGTGCCTCGCAGGATGGGAAGCTGATCGTGTGGGACACTTACACCACTAACAAGGTATCAGCCCTTTCTATGACCATCCTCCAGGAAGGACCCTCCATCCTTCCTAGGGTTGCCACGCCCAATCTCTGTCCTGTTCACCTGAAGCTCAGGTTCTGCCTGCCCCAAATCTACCCTCTCTGCAGGTACATGCCATTCCACTGCGTTCCTCCTGGGTCATGACCTGTGCCTATGCACCATCAGGGAACTTTGTGGCATGTGGGGGGCTGGACAACATGTGTTCCATCTACAGCCTCAAATCCCGTGAGGGCAATGTTAAGGTCAGCCGGGAACTCTCGGCTCACACAGGTGAGAGGCCTCCTCTTTTCCTATGTAGGGGTCATGGAAGTCCAGGCCCCTGGCCAGTTATGACCCTGAGCCAGGGCACTGTCCTTCTAACCACCTCTAGGTTATCTCTCCTGTTGCCGCTTCCTGGATGACAACAACATTGTGACCAGCTCTGGGGACACCACGTGGTAAGGGTTGAATGCCATGGGTGCAGAGAATTGGAAGGTCGTCCTGTCCTGGGCAACTGTGACATTTCTCTGTGATGGGCTCCTTTTCTCCTGGCAGTGCCTTGTGGGACATTGAGACGGGACAGCAGAAGACGGTGTTTGTGGGGCACACTGGAGACTGTATGAGCCTGGCTGTATCTCCAGACTACAAACTGTTCATTTCGGGAGCTTGTGATGCCAGCGCAAAGCTCTGGGACGTGAGGGAAGGGACCTGCCGCCAGACTTTCACTGGCCATGAATCAGACATCAATGCGATCTGTGTGAGTGTCTCCTCATGTGTGCCCTTCAGGAACTCCCTTAAACCCTAACACACATCTCTGACCCACTTCCACAGCACCCCTAAGCCCTTTCCTTAGTATTTTTAAAAATAATTTTACCTTTATAGGAGTTTTAAAACCAATGACAAGAAATCCCATGTCTGCTTCACCCAGATTCACTGTGAACATTTTGCCACATTTGCTTACCGTTGTCTCTAAACACACATGAGCACACACTCACTCACACTTGGATCCTCCCCTGTTCTCTGTGTGTCTGGTGTGAAGCACTGGAGACCCAACTCAGATCTTTCCACATGCAAGACAAATGCCCTATCAGCAAGCTGCACTCTAGGGCCTTATTCCCAGCTCCTTTGAGAGTATGTTACACATATCATGGCTCTGTGCCCCTTAAATACTTCTTAGAGGGCAGAAGAGGGTGTTGGATTCCCTGGAACTGCTTCGTCAGTTATGAGCTGTCATGTATGTGGGTGCTGGGACCCAACGGAACTTGGGTCCTCTGCAAGAGCAAGTGTTCTTAGTTGCTAAGCCATCTTTTCAGCCCTAAGTAACAAGTTAAAAAAAAAAAAAATCCCCCTTAAGACAAGGAAGGTCTCATTATATAGCTCTAGCTAGGTTGGATTTGCTATGTAGACCAGGCTGGTCTCACACTCAGAGATCTGTCAGCCTCTACCTCCCAAGGGCTGGGATTAAAGGCGTGTGCCACCATGACATGCCCAATTTTTAATTTTTTTAAAAATTATCTTGAGTGTGTATAGTGCATGTGTGGGACTAGTCAGAAAACAGATTTGAGGAGTCTGTTCTTTCCTTCTACTGTGGGTTCTGGGGATCAACCTCAGGTCATCAGGCATCAGGCTTGTGTAGCAAGTCCTTTTACCCAACTGAGCCCTCTAGCCACCTCCAAATGTTAAATTAACTTTTTACTTTCCTTTCCTTTTTTTTTTTTTTTTTTTTTTTTTTTGAGTCAGGGTCTCTCTGTGTATCTCTGGCTGTCTTAGAACTTACTCTGTAGACCAGGCTGGCCTTGAACATACAGAGATAGCCTGCCTCTGCCTCCCCAGTGCTGGGATTAAAGGCCTGTGCCACCACGCCCATCCTACACATTTTATTTTTATCATGCTGGAGAATGAACCAAGGTTAGGCCTAGTGAGCCGTATATCCAGGCCTTTCTTTCAGCTTTTGAGACTGGGTTGGCAATGCTTTACCAGAGGCCACTTTATAACTCAGGCAGGCCTCAGGCTTACCATCTCCTCCCTCAGCCTTCAGAGTTCTAGGAACTCAACTTATATTTCTTGACAGTCTCACCCTAGAACCCAGGCTAGCATTGAACTTGAGGCAATTCTCCTGCCTCAGCCTCCCAAGTGCTAAGATTACAGGTATAAGTGGCCATTCCCAGCTACAGTGTAAGTTTTATGTGTATGAGTGTTTTGTCTGCATGTATGTCTGTACACCACATACATGCCTGACACCTGTGGAGGTAAGGTGTCAGGTCCTCTGGAACTGGAGTTACAGATGGTTGTGAGCCACCATGTAGGTGTTGGGAAATGAACCTGGTCCTCTGCAAGAGCAATCAGTGCTCTTAACTCCTGAGCTACCTCTCCAGCCCAGTATAATTTGTAAAATCCAGGAAATTCAACATTTACAGAATACTGTAGCTCATACTCAAATTTAACCAGTTATCTCATAAATGTCCTTATTAGCAATGTTTTTCTACCCAGAACCTATCCAGAAACATGCATATCCTTGCCATGTCTTTTGTTTCTAGACTGGAACCATTTTTCTACTTTTCTGGGGTCTGTGGTATTACATCTTCTTGATAAGGGCACACCGGTTTTCTATAACTTCCCTCCAATATACCTGCTGTTCTTCATGATGACCCTCAGGTTATGTGCTTGGACCTCATGCTGTCCTCACACACCCTAGTGCCTAGGATCATCATAGAAGTCTGGTCTTCTAGTTGTGTGACCCAGGGGACCCTTGGCGCTCTTGCCTGCGACACGGCCATGACGCCTGTCTACAGCGCTGGAGTCAAGGGCAGAGGAAGCCACAAGAACACAGCGGTGAACAGCTATGCTGTACTGGCTGCCTCACCCTACCGAGAACCGGACAGGCAGAGGTTCTTCTGAGAGAAGTAGCTCGCGCTCCCCTGGAAACCAGGACGCAGGCAGGCAGGCAAGGCCGCCCCAGGTGAGCCCTGACCACCTCTTACCTGTATTCTCAGTTCTTTCCCAATGGAGAGGCCATCTGCACTGGCTCAGATGATGCCTCCTGCCGTCTGTTTGACCTGAGGGCAGACCAGGAACTGACTGCCTATTCCCATGAGAGCATTATCTGCGGCATCACATCAGTAGCCTTCTCGCTCAGTGGTCGCCTGCTCTTCGCAGGCTATGATGACTTCAACTGCAATGTCTGGGACTCTATGAAGTGTGAGCGTGTAGGTAAGGGTCTGGCCCAGACTCCCCAGCCCTCCTTCCTTCCCTCCCAGGTTCTTCATGGGGACCCCTTACTGTTGTTTCCTAACTGTTGCCTAACTGGCGCCTTGGAAACCAGCACCCTTTGCTTCTGAAACTGAGACCATATTCCCCAAATGCAAAGTGCTCTTTGCAGCCCTTCCTCTGCCTAGTGCCATGCCTGCTCCTTCTGGCCACCCCAAACCAGTGTATCTTAAATGCCCAGTCCTTTGGGGACCTGAGCTTCCAGGGCCATACACTTAAGGGACAGCCTCAGGGAGGTGTGAATGAGAGTAGGCTAAGGGTCCTTGGCGTAGCCTAGGGGTTTGTCTAGGATTGGCATAGTCTAGAGTGGAAAGAGAATCCGATTTCCATCAGGAGAGACCAAGAGACAAATGAAAATAAGACACACCTCAGAATCAGGCTCCAAAGCCTATCCAGTTGATTACTTTTTGAGTTTATATTATACATGTCACTTTTCTGGGCCTTGCTTTAAAAAAACAAAAACAAAAACCTAGAAACAAAGGACCACTTCCTCGGGCCCATCCAAGTGACCCTGGCCTTCCTCACAGCATACTGACATTCCTAACAGTTCACCCTCCCCCCACCAGGGACTCAAATTCTGGACCAAGGAATTGGACCTGATGATAAATCCCTTTCCTCAGGGCTAATTCTCCTTCAGTTCCTTAGTCTCCATCAGGGCAGAGTCTAGCCTCCCCAGGCTGGGGCTTCAGTACATCATGGGCCCTCCTCACACACCGGGGAAAGGAGGCTGACTTTTCCCTCTCTTCCTCAGGCATACTCTCTGGCCATGACAACAGAGTCAGCTGCCTGGGGGTCACAGCTGATGGCATGGCTGTGGCCACTGGTTCCTGGGACAGCTTCCTCAAAATCTGGAACTAAGGAGGCTAGAGGAAGAGAGGCGGGAAGCCATGAAGATTCTCAGCTGCTTCCTCCTATCCCCATCCCTTTAGGGTCAGTCTTCGATAGCCCAGGGGCCATTCCCAGTCAACTTCCTGTGGAGAGCAGTAGGGATTATGGGAGTGTGCCTTTGGAAGCATCAGGGACACAAGGGCAAAGAACTGCCCCCCTTCCTCCTGTGGCCCCCCCTTTCCACAGTCCTCACAGCTTCCCTTAATAAACAAGAACAGACCCTCCCTCAGCCCCTGGAGTCCTCCTGAGCTACCAGCAGCCTTTGCCCAGACCTGGAACGGCCAGGGTCCTCAGCTCATGATTCCGGGATGTCACTACTAGTCTCCTGGCCCTGCATACTTTCTACCCTTTCCTCCCCTCTAGTATTACCTAATAAAATGTAGCATCCTGTGATGCCAGCTTCCACCCTCTTTGTGCTACAAGAAGACCTAGGTCCTGTTAACGGGCAACAAGATATTACAGGTACTAGGATGAAGGCTGCGTACTAGGTAGACTGTGGGCAGGAAAAAGGATCACGCAGAAGCCGAGGTTTCCTGAAGAGGCTGAGTGGCCGGGAGGCACACAGCAGCTGGTTACAGATCACAGTCATGTGTGCATGCCTGCATAAGAGTTGATATAAAGGCCTTGGAGGCCATTAAAGAGTTCCAAGTGGGGCACTACCATGATCATTAAGCTTGTCAGGCAGACTGCTCTGCCAACAGTTTAGGGTGCTGAAATGGAGAGACTGGCCCTCTAGAGGTAAGATGTGAGGCAGGCGGTAAGAAATGCAAGGATGACAGGACCGGGCTGAGTGTGAGGCTCAGTAACGGAGCATTTGCCTAACACGAGCAAAGCTCTGCTCTGGGTCAGTCTCTCTCTCTCTCTCTCTCTCTCTCTCTCTCTCTCTCTCTCTCTCTCTCTCTCTCTCTCACACACACACACACACACACACACACACACACACTGACAAAACAGGAGAAGAGATTAAAAACATAGAATCACCAAGACCTAGTGACCATACTCACACATAAGTCATTCTAAACAGAAGAATTCAATATGATGACCGAGGCCAAGATTAATGTTCGGGCAGGAAGGTGGGTGATGGCCCTTCCTATCCACAAGGGTAGGGAATAGGCAATGAGGAAAAGCTTTAGGGAAAGATCATACATTTTATTTTAAGGGAACTAATGTTGAGTGCTTATGTGGCAGCTGAATAAAAGTTAGGGTGAGAGAGGGACCTGAAAGTTCTCAAAAGCAGGTAATAGCTAAGCCCAAACAAAAGGGGAAGAGGAGAGAGGGGCCAAGGCAAACCCTTGGGGAACATCAAAACGTACAGCATAGAAAAGAGACTCAGAAGTGACAGCAGAGAGATAAACCCGGGGCCCACAGACCCCCGGGCTGCCATTCTCCACACAAAAGATCCAGTGCAGCTTTGTCTAATTTCCTAAAGCATTATTTAAAATCATCTCCTTTACTGTACAAGAAACACACAAAACAAAACAAAAAAGGTCCAAGCACCAGAGGTGGTAGCCTGGGAGGAACCAGAAAACAAGACTTTCCTCAGTGCCCTTGGGGAAGGGGTGAAGAACACAGACTATCACCAGGATCTGGGTGAACCCAACATGGACCTAGCTCTCCATCAAAGCAAAATGCTGATTTTCCTTGTCATGGTCCTGGCTTTGCTCCCATGCTCCTCCTCCTCCTCCAGTTTTCAGAAATCTTCCAGTTCCAAGAACGACTCCTTCCTTTAGGTCCTTAACATTTTCACTTAGAGGAGAAGGCCGCTTACCCTGCAAAAGGCGGTATGTGAGCCGAGTGGCCGGAGGGACGTTAAGGAGGTAAGAGCTGGGGAAAGGGTCTCCCACTATAATGATGGATACTCTTGGTGAATTTTCACCCTCTCTTTCTTTACCTGCCGTAAGGTCAGAGTCCCAGGGGAGTTGTCATCCTGCAGGATGGTGAGAGGAGATCTCCCAAGCACCTTGCTGTTTGCTTTCCGTCTAGTGCGCTTAGAACCTAGGGGAAGAAAGGTTTTGTCAAAGGAAGGACTCAGAATGGAGGCTTAGTTTATTCTTCCTACATTAGCCCAGGACATGATCCCAGCTTCTCTTCCCTCCATCTTGCTCTTCAATTTTGTACCTGAAGACTGGGGAGTCTCAGGATCTCTTGAGGGCTTCTCCAAGTTCTGGCTGGCAATTATGGTTTCTGTGGATTGTTTAGCCTCCTCCTTGGTAAACTCCTGTTTGGAGGGGAGTTCAGTCTGGCTCCAAGGCAGCAACTGGTCCTCAAGGGATAACTGAGTATCCAAAGGCAGGTCCAGTTCAGAAGACAGAGGTGTTTGCTGGGGCAGAGGAAGCTCTGGTGGGGAAATGGATCTGGAGGCTTCAGTCTCAAACACCTCACTCAGCTCTTTCACCAGTGGACTCTGAGGGTCTGGAGGGAAGAAGGGAAACAAGCCGTGGTCTTCTGATACGAACCAAAGAGGAGAAGAGAGAGGAGCATCGGGACTCATGTTCAGATGGGGAGGGGGTGAGGAGAGTGAAACCGAGGGGGAGAAAACAAGCTGTGGAGAAGACTGAGAGGAGAGCTCGCTCGGGGTGCAGCTCAGTGGCAGAGTGTGAACACAGGAGGAGGACTGGGCCCCTGGGGGGTGGCGCGCGCCTTTAGGCCCAGCACTTGGGAGGCAGAGGCAGGTGGGTCTCAGTGAGTTCAAGGTCAGCCTGCTCTACAGAGTGAGTTCCAGGACAGCCAGGACTGTTACACAGAGAAACCCTGTCACAAAAAGTCAACCCCCCCCCAAAAAAAAAAACCAAACAAACAAAAAACCTGGGCTTCACCCAGCTGGGCTAGGGGAGCTGGGCATGGAAATACATGCCTGTAATTCTAGCACTCACAATGCTAAAGTAGGACTGCCTCAAATTCCTGACCAGCCAGGGCTACAATGTGAGACCTCGCCAAAAAAAAAAAAAAAAAAGCTGGGCAGTGGTGGTGCACACCTTTGGTCCCGGTACTCGGAGGCAGAGGTTGTTGGAGCTCTATGATTTCGAGGCCAGCCTGGTCTACAAAGTGAGTTCCAGGACAACCAGGGCTGTTACACAGAGAAACCCTGTCTTTGAGAAGGAAAAAAAAAAAAAAAAGAAAAAAAAAAAAAAAAGGCCAGCTTAGTGGATAAAGGAGCGTGTTGCCAAGCCTGATGACCTGAACTGAATCCCTAGAAGCTCCATGGCAGAGGGGGAGCACTGACTCCCTAAAGTTGGCCTCTGACCGTCACACATTAACTGTGCCAGGTGTGTGTCCACACACATAAAATAAATGTAAAAAAAATTTCCTTTTAAGGGAGAGGGGTCCGAAATGGGAGGCTGGAGCCCCAGAGCCCCAAAAGCAGCAAATAAAAAACAGTCAAACGGAAATGGTTTGATGCCACCCTAGACAGGTGTCAGCTCCGTCAGCCCCCCTGGACCCATCCATCACTTACCTGCACCACCTATCTTCATGGGCGTCCGTGCAATACCAAGAGTAGGAGAGCGGGGGTCTGGGTCTTGAGCTTGTTTGGGACTGTTCAGCTGTTCTGTCGGTAGGCTTGGCTGTGGAGAGCTCTCCACCTGTCAATACCGTAAGTTAGCACAAGTCTGGGCCCTGGTCTCTGTTTCCTCCCCATATTCCCGGTCAGAACTGCTAATGCCCATGGATATGCAGCCTGCCAGGTGCACATTAAGAATGCGTAAAGTTGCTAGGCATGGTAGTGGCACACGCCTTTTATCCCAGGATTTGGAAGGTAGGTCGGATCTCTGGGAGTTTGAGGCTAGCCTGGTCTACATGGTGAGTCCCAAACTAGCCAGGGCTTCACAGTGAGACTCTGTGTAAACAAAACACTGTGTAAACAAAACAAAACAAAACACCAGAAAGTCAGTTAATGAAAAAGAGACCATGAATCTGAAAGACAGCAAGGAGGGATATATGGGAGGGTTTGGAGGGAGGAAAGGGAAGACAGAAATGATATTGTATCAGAACCTAAAAAAAAAAAAAACAAAAGATAATAATAAGGTGCACAAGTAAGGTTCCAGTGGCAGCGGGACAAGGACTCGCACAGAAACCAGCTAGCCAGAGGCCTACCAATCAGGACTGCTTCTCTGCATTCCCCACCCCAGGCCCGCGTACCTGAATAGGGGTGCGCTGGATACCAGCACTGGGTGAACGTGGGTCCGCTACCCGGGCCAGATGCTTGTTGTGTGGCAGAGGCCGCGCTGGAGTGCCTGAGATGCTCTGAGTAGAACCCATCTCCACTAGGGGTGGCGACGGGGCCCGGCTGTGCAGATGCAGAGGAAGAGACGCCCGTCAGGAGCGACTCGGGTCGGACCCCGGACCCACCCGATCCTCCCAGTTTCCAGCAGAGGAACCTCAGGCTCCGTGGCCCAGAGACCTCTGACGGGGATAAGGGGCGGAACTTTCCAGCGGCGCATTCAGGTCTGCGGGGGCCTCGGAAGTGCCCACTAATTTATCCGCATCACTTACGGGGGCCCCAGGCCGACCTCTGGGAGACCACCACCAGCTCGAGCCACAACTCCCCAAGCCCGGAGTTTCAAACTTCCCGCCACGCCCCTGCCTCAACCCTATTGGCTGGGCCGAAGCAGACTCTCATAGGCCAGTGTGGGAAACGCGCCCTCCAGACCAGAAGGCCATTGGTCTAGAGGATGTCAATCATGAGGACTGGCCAATGGGCCGAGGACCAGCTTGCCCTGGGGTGGTGCCTCGGCGAGCCGGTGACTTTTGTTCAGTATCGGCGTGAGACCTTGAGCGCGGCTCGGCTTTTCGGTTTTAGTAAAATAGGACGGGTATGACGCTGTGCGCACAAAACTGGCTGGAGGCGGAGTTAGGACGGTTCGCCTAAGGCGAGACAGCAATCCTTATTGGTTGACGAAGTTATCACTCACGTCTCTCAAAGTCCGCCCCATTGGCTACTGCTTTTCAAATACCAAGAAGACAAGTGGCCGTCTGCTTTCCGATTGGACGAGCCCCTGACGACGTTTCAGTAACTCATGGGTTTAAACAACCCCCAGTTTGTGCATCTTCACGTAAAGCACTCTCCTCGAGTCCTTGAATCAGAGGCGCCTCCACCAGCGCGCCTGCCCTGGAAGAGCGCGATTGGTCCTTTCGGCCATCAGTTGTGCCAGGAGAGCTTTTCATTGGTGTTCGCTGAGTGGGGCGGGGGGCGGAGCACCGGGCGGCAGGCTGAGTCCAACTGCCGTTCTCGCGTGTCTTGCCTTTAGCGCATGCGCCTAGCGAGCCGCGCTCATTGGACGCGAGAGCAGGAGTGGGGGGGACTAGGGACAGTGGGAGCTGCTGTGTGAGGAGGAGCTGCTGCCGGTGTCATGGCGGAGCTGAGTGAGGAGGCGCTGCTGTCAGTGTTACCGACGATCCGTGTCCCCAAGGCGGGAGACCGGGTCCACAAGGACGAGTGCGCTTTCTCCTTCGACACGCCGGTAAGCCCCTTCCCCACGCCCGCGGCGACCACGACTTCCTTCCATCGCCCTGGTCATTCGGCCAGGCCTGCAAGCCTGGGGCTACCGCCTCCTTGCGATGCACCCTGGGACTTGTAGTTTTCCCCGCGACGCTCTGCTTTTGCTTTTCATTATCTGGAGCTGTGGTGTGACTACCACTCCCGGGAGGTACCGCTCTCGCTTTGCCCCTGCCTTGTCTCGTGAAGCATTATGGGCATTGTAGTTGCCCCTGTCCCTTGTTACCATTCTAAGATAGAGTTGGAACCTGATCGGTGGACTACATCCCCCAAGCGACGCCCAGAAAAAAGGCCTGGAGGTGGCCTGGCATGTTGCGCAGGGCTCTCCGGGTTTTGTAGTTTCATGTGGGAGGACTAGGGGCGACTCCCCACTGTTCTGGGCAGGGGTTGAGGTTGGGAAGGGATGGCCTTCAGCCTCTAGTCTGGAAGAGGGCTGTGAAGAAGGCCAGTTTGGCGAAAACGGAGTTAAGCATCCTCCATTCGTGGTTAATTTGGACAGGGGATGGGGAGGTGGGTCATTGGTAAGGAGGAGGAAAAACACCCAGTGGAAAGCTCTAGTCGTTTCTTCCTTGAAGTGAATTATGGCCGCGCCCCCCTCCCTTTTCCTCTGTCCTTCACAGGTTGCCGAGACAACCCCTTGTCAAGTATTCCGAGAGAGGGTTTCTTTCTTGGAAGGATGCTAAGGCCCCTTTACCATCTTGCTCCCACTCTTGTCTAGTTAGACAAAGCCGCCACCCACACCGTGCTTCACGTTTTGCAGGCTCCACCTGGTACCTCCCTTCCTGCAGTTCTGCCTTCCTATGTCATCCTCAGCTGGAGACAAGCCTCCAGCCCAAACCGAAAGGGCTGCAGTGTGGTTGGGATCCGCCCCTCTCGCCACCCCTCCCCTCAAGCGGCTGTTGGTCCCTGCCCAGGGCGTTCAGCTAGACCAGCTCATGGCCTGAAAACTGCAAGTCAGAGTGGAAAGGCTTCATTAATGCGTCCCGAGTGCTGAGTAGAGCAGCATGATGTGATGCCCACCCCAGGACCAGTACTGTGATTTGTGGTTTGCTTGCTTTGCCGGGCTTTGCCCTGAGGCCCAGATAATGCTCTGCTTCTCTCAAGTTGGCCGTGGTAGAAATAAAGGAAGACTGCTGGCCTAGAGCATCAGGGTTTTCAATCCGAGCCAGAAACCAGAACCTTTTATTTTCATCTGAAGTCACTTGAGAGTGCACACCTCCCTCCCAGGAGGGAAAGACAGACATCTGTGTGTCTGTCTTTATGCTGAAAACAACTTAAAAGTTGTTCCTGTCTCCTCCATAGTAACTACTTTAAATGACCCAGAAAAGGTGAGGTTTTGGTTTTGTTTGTTTGTTTTGTAATTTTCCAACACGTTCCCTTTTTTCATTCTAAGGCAAGAAATCTCCAGTGTAGCCTACTTGATTTAGTAACTAACTCAAGTACATCAGATCATCTTCTGATTCTTTTTCTGGAAGAAAGAGAGTGTAGCTGACCTTTGTGGTGAGAAATACTTTATGCATGAACATTGCAGCCTACACTATTCTAGGGAGTGATACAGTGCAATTTACTGGTCCACTAACTATCTTAGATAGTGTCCTCATTTTACTGTCACAGTGGGAAATTTTCAAGGCCACTGAGACTTTTATTCCAGGAAAAGGGTGCCTATTGCTCAAAGCCTTGGATCTGAGACCAGACTCCGTTTTTTCAGTTTCCCCTCCCACTTTCCTGTCACTCTTCTGAAGGCACTGGCAGACTGGCTTAGCCTTGGGGAGGATTCAGGGTGGGCAGTTGTCTTCCCTGTTCATGAGTTTATGTCGTCTAGCTGTCTCAGTGGGGTGTGGTGGCAACACACCTGTAACCTCAGCCAGCCCTGGGAGGCTGAGGCAGAGCAGAAGTTTGGGTCATCCCAGGCTACATAGTGAGTTCCAGGCTAGCCTAGGTTACACAAGGAGATCATGTCTCAAAAATAAACAAAGGTAAATAAAAAGGGACTAGCTTTGAGGTTTCAGGTTGATGGGGCATCAGTGGGGGGTCTTGCAGGGGAAAGGGATGAGGTAGGGTAGCTAGTGGCTGTAAAATGATGGACTTCATGACCTTACTAATCTATCTTCAGGTTTAGTTGTGAGTCCCAGACAAGGTATTTTCCTCTAAAGCCAGGGTTTTCTTGTAGTAGAAAAGTGGCAAAGGAAAGTCTGACTGCTGTCAAGCTCGGGGTTAGATGGCCTGCTTGGTACTGCGATCTCTGCCCCTCTGGTCTAGGAGGTCTGTCTGGTTGGTGATGGCTTTGAAAGTGTAGGCCTTTTTTCTCCCGGGAAAGACTTCTTTTTCTTTCTAAATGTAAGCCCTGACACTGCCAGCCCCATTTACTTTCTGGATCTCCTGAGCCAAAGAAGAGGCTGTGGTTGATTGGTGAGCATTGAAACCCACGCAAAGAATGAACAAGAGGAGGATTGGTGGCTGAGAGGTCTTGTTCAGCTACCTCATGAGCTTGTTGGCTGTCTTCAAATTCATAGAGGATTCTGGGAGAACTTTAGCCATATAGCATGTCCCGGCAGGCTAGATAAGTTGCTAAGGGCCACACAGTGTTAGGAAACCATCAGTTTCTGACCCTTGGTCCTTGGTTTCCCCATATGTCCAAACTTCATCCTTCTTGTGTTTCCTTATTTGTGTTGTGCCCTGCAGGAGTCTGAGGGTGGCCTCTACATCTGCATGAACACATTCCTGGGCTTTGGGAAACAGTATGTGGAGAGACATTTCAACAAGACAGGCCAGCGCGTCTACTTGCACCTCCGGAGGACCCGGCGACTGGTAGGCACAGTGGCTGTGGTGTGGGCTCGAAACATCCAGGCACACTCCACAAAGTGCCTGTTTTGTATGACTGTTCCCTTAGTTAGGGTTAGTACTGCTGTGAAGAGACACTGCGACCGAAAGCGAACTGGGGAGGACTCTTCCACACTGTAGTCCTTCCTTGAAGGAAGTCCGGACAGGAACTCAAGCAGGGGAGGAACCTGGAGGCAGGACATGATGCAGAGGCCATGGAGGGGAGCTGCCTACTGACTGGCTCAATCTGCTTTCTTTTAGAACCCAGGGCTACCAGCCCAGGGGTGGCACCCACAATGGGTTGGCTGGACCCTCCCATATCAATCATTAGTTAAGAAAATCCTCTTACAGCAGCGGTTCTCAACCTTCCTAATGCTGCATCCCGTTAACACAGTTCCTCCTGCTGTGGTGACCCCTACCGTAAAATCATTCTCACTGCTACTTCATACCTGTAGTTTTGCTACTGTTTTGAATCGTAATGTAAATATCTGATTTGAAGGAGACCTGCTCTGCCACCCCTGTGAAGGGCCGTTTGACCCCCACCATCACCAAAGGGGTCGTAGCCCACAGGTTGAGAACTGCTGCCCTCCATCTAGGCTTGCTGAGACTCCTCCTCTCTGATACTCCAGCTCACCTCCGTCTCCCCCGGTGTCCTCTTTTCCTTCACCTGCTCTCATTTGTGTCACTGAAACTTGCCACAGTTGTGTCTTTATCTTCATTCCATTGTACAGTTAACCATTCTTTTCCTTCATCTTCCTTTTTTGTTCTGACCCTGGGGCTCAGGGCTGCTCCTGACCCTCCTTTTTTCTTTGTTTTGTTTTGATTTTTGTCTTTTTGAGACAGGGTTTTACTTTGTAGCCTCAGCTAGCCTGGAGCTCATAGAGATCTTTCCTCTGCCTCCTGAATGCTAGGACAAGGTCACGCACCATCACACCCGGCCCTCTGAACCTCTTTTCATTGCAGAAAGAAGAGGACACTAGTGCAGGCACTGGGGACCCACCTCGGAAGAAGCCCACCCGGCTGGCAATTGGTGAGCTACCTGCTAGGAGAACCCTGAGCCTGATAGTGGCCTTAGCGCTCCTGAGGGGACACATTGGAGGAGAGCCAGTGACCAATGGTAGTTGTCCTCCTTTCTTCCTTCTTCCCTGTCATAACCAGGTGTTGAAGGTGGGTTTGACCTCACCGAGGAGAAGTTTGAATATGACGAGGACGTGAAGATTGTCATTTTGCCAGATTACCTGGAGATCGCCCGGGATGGGTTGGGGGGGCTTCCCGACATTGTCAGAGATCGGGTATGAAAATCTTACCACCCTATCCAGAGATTCTAGGACTGGAGGGGCTGCTGTGGTCGTGGCTTGGACAGCACTAACCAAACTGGAGACCGAGGGTGGAAAGGGTGTGTGGGGCAGGGTGGGTCCTGGCTGACTGTGCTCCCTCCAGGTGACCAGTGCGGTGGAAGCCCTGCTCTCGGCTGATTCGGCCTCCCGCAAGCAGGAGGTGCAGGCTTGGGATGGAGAAGTCCGTCAGGTGTCTAAGCATGCCTTCAACCTCAAGCAGCTGGACAACCCCGCGCGGATTCCTCCCTGGTGAGGCTCTGGGCACAACCCCTAGAGCAAGGGTAGAGGCCAGGCACCCTTGTACTGGAGCTGGTGAGAGAGAGGGTAGGGAGCAAGACCAGAAAGAAGATGGGGGGAAGGTGAACAGTGCGGGAAACAGCCAGAAGAGGAGAATGGGCCTTGGACTGGCTGGGGCCTGCAGCGCCCCTCACTGCCACTCCCATAGAGACCCAGAATTCAGCTCATTTTCTTCTCCCTGGGCCAGTGGCTGGAAGTGCTCCAAGTGTGACATGAAAGAGAACCTGTGGCTCAACCTGACAGACGGCTCCATCCTCTGTGGCCGGCGATACTTTGACGGCAGCGGGGGCAACAACCATGCTGTGGAGCACTACAGGGAGACTGGCTACCCCTTGGCGGTTAAGCTGGGCACCATCACACCCGATGGAGCCGGTACTCGCCTGCCCCTCCCCACTTAACGGGTTCCAGTGACTCATTTCATGACACGAATGATACATAAATGTATCCCCTTGATACGAAATGAAGACTTAACACTTCACTACTGCCTTTCACAATCCTTGTCCCCTTCCCAGAGACAACCACCATTATCTGGATAGTAACTGTCTTTCCAAACTGATCTTCCTGTAGTAGCTTATGGTACAAGGTTAGAATCCAAATCGTAATTAAATCTGGGTATGGTAGTGTACTAGTGCACATCTGTTTTCCCAGTGCTTGGGAGGTGGAGGCAGGAGGATCAATTTGAATATCATCCTCAACCATGTAATAAATTTGAGGCCAGCCTGGGCTACATAAGAACTGTCTCCAGAAAAACCCTGCACACACGTGAACATACATATGCATTTGAAAAAAAGAAAATCACAATTCCACCCTCATCCTGTTTCACCCTGTTCCCTCTGACAACCAATTCCAGATGGGCTTGTTCCTCACTAATTCTCAAGTGAGCCAAGAGGGTGATCCTTCCTGGCTGTCCTTATGTCCTCTGGGCAGGAGGTAGAATTGGTGGATAGGCCAGTGCCAGGCTATGTCCCCTGCCCACACTGTGTCTGCCTTTTGCTCTAGATGTGTATTCATATGATGAGGATGACATGGTTCTGGACCCTAGCTTGGCAGAGCACTTGTCCCACTTTGGCATCGACATGCTGAAGATGCAGAAGGTGAGCTCCCTCCCACCCACCCCCCCATTAGTGTCAGATTTTCATTCCTGCCTCTGTGGCTCTTCTGTGCCTGAAGCTGAAGTTACCCAATCCCTAAGATGTATGGAGTTCTCTTGAAGAGAAGTCTACAGTCATTTGGTCATTCAGTGACGACTACCAAACACTTGTTACATACTGGTCACTATATGAATAAAGTAGATATTCTCCTTGGTTTCATAGACACAGTCTAGGAGCATGGTGGGTCTTAGTCATGTTCACAAATAAATGAATAATTGCAAACCGCTGACCAGTGACCAGTGGTTTGAGAGATGGATAATAGTGTGACACTACCAGAGTTTATAGCAGGCCCTGGCCTGGCTAGGGGATCAGGACATTTCCTGAGGAAGTGTTCTTTGAGTGAGAATCTAAAGGTTAGTAGGAATGACTTCAGAATGGGAAAAAACATTTTGGGTAGGAGGACTCCTGGTCATTTCACTCCCTCATTCAAAAGATGACTAATGGATCTAGAATGATTCCCAGTCTGGAGCTTAGAGACTACATGATATTTGACATGCCCAGGCCCCAATTCCATAAATCCTGGGCTGTACCTGGGTCTTGCCCTAGACTCTGGGAAACTTCAGGGGCTGAGTTTCTTGCCCAGTCTAAAGTCCCCTTCCCTGTAGACGGACAAGACAATGACTGAGCTGGAGATAGACATGAACCAGCGGATTGGTGAATGGGAGCTGATCCAGGAGTCAGGTGTGCCACTCAAGCCTCTGTTTGGACCTGGTTACACGGGCATCCGGAACCTGGGAAATAGCTGCTACCTCAATTCTGTGGTCCAGGTTCTCTTCAGCATCCCTGACTTCCAGAGGAAGTGAGTGATTCTCTTTACTGCTGGTCTCTGGCTGTGTACCTCGCAACCTGAGTAGGCTTTAGTTTGTCCACATTTTTTATTTACATAAGGAGGACCATGAAGCTGAGAGAATTATTAGTTGATTGAAACCAAATACCTCTTAACATCTTTGCTCCTCTCCTAGTCCAGTCTCTTTGCACGCTGGCCTTCAGGTGTCCTCGTATCTGTGTGTCTGCTCTCGTTCTTAGAATGGCTCCTGTTCTTTTATGGAGGGTGTCCTGTGAAGGGAACATGTTACAAAGCTGCCCTAGCATACACTCCCCAGTAACAGAGCAGAACAAAAGAATGTGACTTCTGTTTATTCTAATCCTGGACAGCCTTCTCATTTCCTTGGCTCTACCTTGGGAAGGAGGCCAGGAGGAAGAGTGCCTTGAGCATGCTGCATGCTCTCTAGTTGAGAAGGGAGAATGGACAGGTTGCTGCAGAGAAATAGAATATAACTCTAGGGAGAACATGTTCCTGCGATTAGATGAGTTATCCCTTCCTTTTTCCTGTTTTTTTTTTTTTTAAATCTATCTATCTATCTATCTATCTATCTATCTATCTATCTATCTATCTATCTATCTACCTACCTACCTACCTACCTACCTACCTACCTACCTACCTATCTACCTATCTATCTACCTACCTACCTACCTATTTATTTGTTTTGCCTTCTAGGTATGTGGATAAATTGGAGAAGATCTTCCAGAATGCCCCAACAGACCCCACCCAAGACTTCAGCACCCAGGTGTATGTAGTCAGGTCATTCGTACAAAGGCTGTTGTACAAACTATGACCACCTTGGGTGGGCATCATCAGAGCCCTGGACAGTTAGAAGCTGTGGGCTGCCTCTTGAGCTGAGTTCCTCTTGTCCCCATCCTGACAACACCACACACGGTCTTAAGACTTGTTTAAAGTTGGGTCATGAGCATGATACAGATAGCTGCAAGGATCATTAGTTGACTAAGCTAAATAGTTTCCTTGGCTGTTATTACAGGGCCAAGCTGGGCCATGGCCTTCTCTCTGGAGAATATTCCAAGCCAGCAATGGAGTCAGGTGATGGGGAGCAGGTACCAGAACAAAAGGTGAGTTTAGGGTTTTATCCTTTTCAGACTGTAGAATTCTATAGGGAAACTAAGAGCTGGGAAGTGTCCAAATTAGGTCAGTGGGTGGCTACTGAGTCTCTGCCCTGGCTCTGCCTAGGAAGTTCAAGATGGCATTGCCCCTCGAATGTTCAAGGCCCTCATTGGCAAGGGCCACCCGGAGTTCTCCACGAATCGGCAGCAGGATGCCCAGGAATTCTTCCTTCACCTTATCAACATGGTGGAGGTAAGGATGGGAAGATGGCAGAGAGGCTGGTATTGGTTCTCCTGTTTGCCTTCAGTTGGTCCCACTTACTTCCTCTTCTCAAGCCCAGCCTTGTAAGTCAGCAGTCTGTTTGCAGTTAGCCTGCCCTGTCTAGTACCTGAGTACTAGTGCCCTGTACAAGTACCTGCACTTGCACCTGAGGAAAATAGTCAAGACAAGTGCTGGTCTTTACCTGCAAGCCTTCTTGTGATCTGCCCAATTAGGATTAGAACAGCAGCCACAATTAAAGACGAAGAGGGCTGGGAGGTAGGGCACCAAGGTAGAGCACTTGCCTAGCATGCCCAAGTCTCTGGGTTCATCCCCAACCCAAGAATACTTACTGCTTATAAAGAAAAATAGATTATTTTGGGGGGTTAAAAGTAGAGAAGCGGGGTTAAGGGTGGTTAGTTAGGGAAGGCTTTTACTCTGTCTTGCATCCCTGTGCTCCTCAGTGGCTATTTTCTAATCCACTGCTGTTCCCTACTGGTTCCCTGATACATTTTTTGAGCCTCAGTTTGTTCCCTGGCTGCCCAGACCTTCCTATCCTGCCTGTTTCCCCATAGAGGAATTGCCGGAGTTCTGAAAATCCAAATGAAGTGTTCCGCTTCTTGGTGGAAGAAAAGATCAAATGCCTGGCCACAGAGAAGGTTAAGTACACTCAGCGAGTTGACTACATCATGCAGCTGCCTGTGCCCATGGATGCAGCCCTTAACAAAGGTAGCTTGCTCGCTCAACAAGGCCTTGGTGTGGATGGAGGCTGAGGTCTGAAGCTGGGCCACAGTGGGAATGGCGTTAATCTTTCCTGCAGCCTGTTAGCACTGTTGTGATGACAGGCAAAGTACATGGGACGTATGTCCAGTAGGCTTGGTGGGGTAGAAGAACAGGAATAAAGGGCAAAGCTGAACATAGAACAAGGGACATCCTTTAAGAGTACACCACCCAATTCTTTCACCAGAGGAGCTTCTAGAGTATGAAGAGAAGAAGCGGCAAGCTGAAGAGGAGAAAGTCCCACTGCCAGAACTGGTTCGGGCCCAGGTGCCCTTCAGCTCCTGCCTGGAAGCCTACGGGGCCCCTGAGCAGGTGGATGACTTCTGGAGCACAGCCCTACAGGCGAAATCAGTAGCTGTCAAGTATGTCCTTTGGCCCGGGTTTGAGCTGCAGGCCTTTGGTGGGGTAATCATCAAAGACATATCTGCCTCTTGGCTCTTTGCTCATTCCTTTTGGTTGAGCTCTCAAGGTTAAATCCCCTGGACCTGGGGTTTTGTTCCTGAGGGGACCAGGAGGCCCCAGCAAGGATGGACGCAGTGATGACTGCATCTCTTACATTATCCTTTCCTGATGCTTCTCGTTTATAGTGCAGGCTTTTTTCCAATATGGCCTCTGCACATCCTCTCCATTATGCCAGAGCACAGGCTTTTAGTGGTCAGCTAAAGGCTTAATTGGACTTGTAGCAAAGAGCTTGCTTTTGGCCACTGGCATGGCCTTGAGATCTGAAGAGGTGCTTCAGTTTTAAGGACCAAGTCCCCAGCCCATTGCTGCTTCTGTCAATAAAATAGTCCTCTTCCTGGCTCCTGCAGCCCCTTGTGTAGGTCCCTGACCCCTACCCAGGCAAGAAGAAAGGGAGTCTCTTCCTGGATACTGGACTTTATCTAAGAGAGTTCAAATCCAGGTAGAGAAAGGAGCGTCCTGGGGTACCAGCACATTTTCTCTCTCCAGGACTACACGGTTTGCTTCCTTCCCTGACTACCTGGTCATCCAGATCAAGAAGTTCACCTTTGGCTTAGACTGGGTGCCCAAGAAACTGGGTATGCTGGTCGGGGTGAGGGTGGTAATGTAGAAAGCCCTAGAAAAAGATATTCTTAACATATATCAACTAGTGTTCCTCAGATTTTTCTCTAAAAGAGGAAACATTTTGTGTATGTTTCAAAATGTACCTAGTTTGAAAAGACTAATTAAAACTTTTTTGGGTTTTTTTTGTTGTTTTTAAGACAGGGTCTCACTGTGTAGCCCTAGCTGGCCTGGAATTTGCCATGTAAATTATGTTGGCCCCATGCTCATAAAGATCTGCCTGCCTCTGCCTCTCAAGTGCTGGGATTGAGGACATGTGTCATGGTGCCTGGCTAAAACTATTTTGATAGTTGTGATTTACAACTGATTTTATTGTTAAAATTTTTCTAATTGATAACTATTTTTATTGTGATAACCTTAAAGCAGGTCCTACAGGTCCTTGACACTACTGATTTCATTTTCTAGATAAGGAAATTGAGACCTACAGATGTTTAAGGCACTCTGACTGTGAAAGGCCCCTGGCCTGTCTGTAGCTCAGACAGTAGTAGATTTAGGACTAGAATATATGTCCCTTGACCCCTAGACTTCCACATGTATCCCAAGGTTGGACCTATTAAGAGCAGTTCCAAACCGTGGGGCAGGAGCTTGAGGGTCTGCTGTGACCATTAGGGAGCTACTGAAGTGACCCTTTCCTGCCATTCCAATTGCAGATGTGTCCATTGAGATGCCAGAGGAGCTAGACATCTCCCAGTTGAGGGGAGCAGGGCTACAGCCAGGAGAGGAGGAGCTGCCTGACATTGCCCCACCCCTGGTCACTCCGGATGAGCCCAAAGGTAGCCTTGGTTTCTATGGCAACGAAGACGAAGACTCCTTCTGCTCCCCTCACTTCTCCTCTCCGACATGTTAGTGATTCTTCTTCCTGCCTGTCTCTCTCCCTTACTAATGGGGGAGGGCTTTTCTGCACTGCCCCTCCATCCTTTATGTTTCTCCTGTCCTCCCTTTCCAATTTCCTCTGGACCTTTATTGGATGTGAAGACTGGCTACAATACTCCAGCTTCATTCTCATATGAGTGTCAGTAGCCTTGGCCCTTGGCTAATCACCTCTATATCTTTGTTACTTCCTTGGTTTGGGTGGGGAGGGAGAAGGGTATCATGGTCCATAAATGGCAGAAAGTCGATCACCTTTGGGATACCAGGTCCACATTTTGCTGTGGCTGCTTTTAGTTCTGTTATGAAATACCTATCCTTGGAAGAGAAAAACATGTAATAGGGAATTGGGAAGAGACTAGAGTCTTGGCATGTGGGAGGGTAAAGAAACAAGTAGAACAGTAGCAGTAAGTCATAGTGCCTACCATTCTACCACAGCACCCATGTTGGATGAATCGGTTATCATACAGTTGGTGGAAATGGGCTTCCCTATGGATGCCTGCCGGAAAGCTGTCTACTATACAGGCAACAGTGGAGCTGAAGCAGCCATGAACTGGGTCATGTCACACATGGATGATCCAGGTAGGCAGAGGTGGGGACCAGGATGGGGCAGGGCCTCCATCCACCCCTGCAAACACTCCTCCCTTCCCCGTCCACAGATTTTGCAAACCCCCTCATCCTGCCTGGCTCCAGTGGCCCTGGTTCTACAAGTGCAGCAGCTGACCCCCCACCAGAGGACTGTGTGACCACAATTGTTTCCATGGGCTTCTCGAGGGACCAGGCCCTGAAAGCTCTACGGGCCACGGTATGGGCTGCCCCAGCTAAGGACTTGGAGCCATGGGGAAAAATGGGGGTGGGAGTAACGTTATCTTAACACCTCGGGTTAGTGGAACCAAAACCCAGTGTAGTGTGGTTGAAGCTGGCTGCCCCTTGTGTGATTGTGATAGCCACTGTGTTGGTGTGCCTGCCTGATTCGTTAGGAAAAGTAACACTTCCCTCCTCTCCAAGAACAATAGTTTAGAACGGGCTGTAGACTGGATCTTCAGTCACATTGACGACCTAGATGCAGAAGCTGCTATGGACATCTCAGAGGGACGCTCAGCTGCTGACTCCATTTCTGAGTCTGTGCCAGTGGGACCTAAAGTCCGGGATGGTCCAGGAAGTGAGTGTCCCCGAGCATCAGAGCAAACCGAGGCTGTCTGCTGCACCATACCCCGCATTCTAGTGCTGTGCCCTCCGGTCTGAGGGGTTAGAAGCTTTGCCTCTGATAGGGCTCGTGAGGGTGGAATTCTAGGAGCTGAGATTCCCTTTGCCCCATGTTCCTGAAACTCTTGTCCTGGGTTTGAGCTGATAAATACTGTCACACAGGAACCTCATAGTTTCTCCTCAGCTTTATCTTTCTTTTCTTCTCCAGAGTATCAGCTCTTTGCCTTCATTAGTCACATGGGCACTTCTACTATGTGTGGTCACTATGTCTGCCACATCAAGAAGGAAGGCAGGTAAGTGGCTAGTAATATGCACTGTGAATGGAGAGGTGCTGGTGGGAATGAGGAAGGGCAACCTGGAAGTCAGTCCCTAGAATATTTGTAGGAGAAGGCAGGAAAAAAATGCCTCCCACAGGAATAGGCAAGCCACACCCCAGGGCTGAATCTGGCTGTCTGCTTTTGTAAATGATTTTTACTAGTACATCGTCGTCTGCTTGTTTATGGATTGCCTGTGGCAGCAGTAAAGTTAAATCACTGTGGCAAAGACTGTGATTACTCAAATGCTGGTCAGTAGTGTGGGGGGTGGCTTATGGCTGCAGTGCTAGCATTGGAGGTGGAGGCAGGTGACCAGGAGTTGAAGCTTATCCTTGGCTACATGGTGAGCCTGGGCTCTATGAGACCCTGTCTCCAAAGGGGGATAGGGGTGGGCTAGAGAGATGCTTATTGGTCAAGAGTACTGGCTGCTCCTGCAGAAGACCTGGGTTCCATTCCCAGCACCCACATGGAGGCTAACGATCATCTGTAACTCTAGTTCCAGGGATCTGGCACCTTCTTCTGGCCTTGATGACATGTCACTCTTCGCACACACCCCAAAGACACACACACACTTTAAAACTCCTTTTTTAAAAAAGAAAAAGGAAAGGAGAATAGAAAACATTGGTCTGTCTGGTCCTCCAGCTTCACAGGAACGGGTGGAAGATGATTTAAAAAAAAAAATACAATCTAGGCTGATAAGATCTGATAAGATTTGTTTTGTTTTGTTTTCCAAGACAGGGTTTCTCTGTATAGCTTTGGAGCCTGTCCTGGAACTCACTCGCTCTATAGACTAGGCTGGTCTCTAACTCACAGAGATCCGCCTGCTTCTGCCTCCTGAGTGCTGGGATTAAAGCATACGTCATCACTACCCAGTGGTTGACAAGATCTTAATGAGTAAAGACACTAGCTGTCAATTATGACAGCCTGAGTTAGATTCCCAGAACCAGAAAACTGCCCTCTGACCATGGTTCAAGCACATTAGTACAAAATAAATAATTGTAGTTTTTGAAAATACAATCTGGCTGGACATGGTGGTACATACCGTTAATCCCAGCACTCAGGAGGCAGAGGCAGTTGGATCTCTGAGTTTGAGGCCAGCCAGGGCTACACAGAGAAACCCTGTCTGGAAAAAAAAGAAGAAAACAATCTGTCCGGATGTAGTTGTATACACATTTAATCCCAGCATTGTGGAGGCAGAAGTAGGTACCTCCTTGAGTTTGTGGCCAGCCTGGTCTACATAGTATTCCAGGATAGCCAGGGCTGTTGGGATCCCATCTCTAAATAAACAGTCTGAAGACATCAAATAGGAAATGATCTTTCTGGATTTTGAGCTCCTTTCAGACTGCTAGCTGGACTGTAGATTTGGGGATCTCAGCATAGAATGAAAGCTGGGGTTCTTCCCCAGAAACACCTCAGGGGTCTCAGGTGATTACCTGAGAGCTGAACACGATGCCCACTTTGTTCATCCTTCTCTGTCCCTTCCCCCACTTCCTAGATGGGTGATCTACAACGACCAGAAAGTGTGTGCCTCCGAAAAGCCCCCCAAGGACCTGGGTTACATCTACTTCTACCAGAGAGTGGTCAGCTAAGAGCCTGCCCTCAACCCTTCCCACTTGGGCAGGGGACAGACCATCTGGCATGAGCGGCAGGGTTTGAGGGATGGACTTCAGCCCCCTGCTCTGTACCCTTTTTCTTTTTGTCCCTAGCAGCCGGAAAGAGCTGGAGGCCATGGGAGAATGGCCAAGCAAAGAGGAGGGGTACTCAGTAGACTTTGGGGATAGAGCAGGGGTGGGACAGGAAGGGGCCAACTGCCTGTCCACAATGGGACCTTGTTGCTTCCTTCCCTTGCCCCTGGAATCCACAGTGCTCAGCTTCTCTGTGATGGCCCAGCCCCTGCGATGGGGAGGGGTCTTATCTGTGTGTGCGTGGGTGTGGCTTTATGCATCCTTCCAGGGGAGGGAGCGACTGTGCCTCCCCTCCCTTATGTGTTTGCTCCCTTGTGGTTGGGCAAAGAAGGATATGAGGGAAATAGGGACACCTCCCCCCCTTTGCCCTTCTGCCTCAGCCTCCCGTTCTGTCTCTTTGGTCCTCTGGAAAAATGCCAAAACACATGATGTGAATAAAAGGACAAAGACTGGCTGGTTTTGTTTAGTTCTTTAGAGGGAAAATTACTGGAGCGGGCAGGTTCAGAGAGGCCCAACTGGGGTCCTTTGCCCTGCCTCCACCGCTAGGCAATTCTGTCTCTAGTTGTAGAAGTGCTCAGAAAACTGGGTTGGGGAAGTGGAATAAAGGGAGACTCCAGAAGAGTGGCTGCGTCCCCCCACTACTGACCATGTTTGGTCTAGCCCCACGGTTGCTGGATAAATAGAGGGGCTGCAGTGGGCAGTGGGCAGTCCATACTGGTAGTAGCTGACACTTTACAAAACCGCAGCCAATCTGCGCCCCCCCTCCCCCCCCACACACTAGCATCCCACTCTGCTCCATTTGGCCAAGACAAGAAGCCCAGAAATCACCAGCGCTATTTGTGAAACACTTGGGCCCCTCCCCTTGTGATTGCTGGAAAGGCTCCTCAGCCATGGCTCTGCCTTGTGCTGGGGGGAGAGGGCTCGCTTTCAGAGTTGGAAAGGTGCTCTCCGCCTCAGTGCTCTCGGCTCAGGGCCCTGCTGCTGCCAGCCCCACGGGAAATACCCTCCGGCCTTCGAAATCGCCAAGTTGGTTTCTCTGAGCGCGAGGCTCAACATCTCAACTGCCGAGCAACAGGCGGGACGTTTGCGCCCCCGGAACCCCCTAGAACGTTGCTACAAGAAAGGAGAACCGTCAGAATATCGAAACACCGGGAGGTGGGAAGGCGGAGGGGAAGGCCTAGCAGCAAGGGGCCGGGCTAACCATGGCGGAGGGCGGGAAGGAGGAGGAGTTCTGCTTCACAGCGCTCTATATAAGTGGCCAGTGGCCAGGGCCTCGCGCTTGTGCTGACCTTCAACCAAGCAGTCCCTGCGCAATGGCGCCTTCCAGGAAGTTCTTCGTTGGGGGCAACTGGAAGATGAACGGGAGGAAGAAGTGCCTGGGAGAACTCATTTGCACCCTGAACGCGGCCAAGGTGCCCGCAGACACCGGTGAGCTCCTTTTGGGAGCGGCGGCGGTGCGGGGGAGGGGGAGATCGGGCGTGGCAGCACCTACTCCCTATCCGTGTGGACCTGGATGCTGGCCTGGGGACAGGGGCCATTTGGTGTCCGGGCAGCATAGAGATGTGCTGAGGGGGAAGACATTTAAATGGTGCCCCGGGCCTGTGGATCGGGAAAGGGCTTCTTGGGGTGGGGGCTGGGTGGAAGGTCGCCCCTACGAGTGGACCGGGGCTGCACCAGCTAGAGGCCACGGTTAAGAAGCGGAACCAGTGTCCGGGTGGATAATCAAGAAAAGTGGCACGTGTCCCCCAGAGTGTGGGGGAGGAAGCTGAGCTTGCGCGGGCTCTCAGCTACCTGCCCCCTCGGTCTCTAGATCCGTGCGTCTCCGCACGTAGCTCGAAACTCCTCCCCTCGCCGCAGCTCGCTTCGGCCAGCCGCTGAGCTGGGGGCTCCTACATCCCTACCCCTCCACAGCCTGGGCCACTCCTGCCTTCCACCTTAGGGACTGAGCAGGCGCCAAACACGCTGAGCCGTTTGGGAATGAAAAGCTATCCTACAGATCTCCTCAGTCTGGAAATAGGAAAACACAAGGTCTCCGAGAGCTAATCAACTCCCTGCTGCTCACGGATACTATCCTCCATCCTTCCCCTCCTACCCACCTAAATCAGAGAACCTTGAGAGTGACCGAAGGGTATCGTCCACTCATTTATTTCCCAAAGAGCCAATACAAACTCCAGTAGGTGGCCTGTTCTCCTTATGCTAACCATCCTTGCCGGGTTGGAGTAGTGGGATGGGCTATTTTAGAAAGGGTTGGCCCCCGGAGAATGCTGAGTCTAGGAGGTGCCCATTCCCAGAATAGCCTGAGGAAATTAGAGCCACAGCTGTTAAAAGAGCAGAGGGCAGGTTAAGGGCTGGGGCCTGACAGGAGCATTAGGGAGGCTGTGGGATTGGTACAGGCCCAGCCTGGACTGTGTAGTGGACAAAGGTCATCTTTCTGGAATGGGAAAGGCAGGAGGATAGAGCCGAGAGGGTGAAGGCCTGACAGCGAGCCTGGAGAATGAAGGCTTTCCTTGATCTCATTCTCAGAGGTGGTTTGTGCACCCCCCACCGCCTACATCGACTTCGCCAGGCAGAAGCTAGATCCCAAGATTGCTGTGGCTGCGCAGAACTGCTACAAAGTGACCAATGGGGCCTTCACTGGGGAGATCAGGTGAGATGGAGGCAGAGAGGGGTGTAGAGGGAAACTTCCTTGGAGGCTCCTTGCTGAACCTCGGTGTTTCTGTCTGTTTTAGCCCTGGCATGATCAAAGACTTAGGAGCCACATGGGTAGTGCTGGGGCACTCGGAGAGGAGGCATGTCTTCGGGGAGTCTGATGAGGTCAGTAAGCAGGAGGGGAGGTGGGAGAGACGCTTTCATCGAGAGGGATGTCTCACTGTATTTGTTCAACAGCTGATTGGGCAGAAAGTGGCCCACGCTCTGGCCGAGGGCCTTGGAGTGATCGCCTGCATCGGGGAGAAGTTAGATGAGAGGGAGGCCGGCATCACCGAGAAGGTGGTTTTCGAGCAAACCAAAGTCATCGCAGGTACCTCTGGAGAAAGGCCTTTGAGCCTGGAAGGGCCCCAGGGCTGGGGTCACAGGTCAGAGACCCTGCAGCCTGCCTGATTGAGGCAGGAAAAGGGGGTGGGCCTTGTCACTTTTGTTCCTTCAGAAGCCACTAGGGGCTCCTGAGATGCTCTGTGGGTAAGGGGGCTTACTGCCTAGCCGAGGGCCTGTGTGACCCCCAAACCCACATGGTAGGAGAGAGCCAACTCCTGCAAGTTGTCCTCTGGCCTCCATATGTGCGCCTTGGCACACACACACACATTGTTTTAAAAAATGGATAGGGAAAAAGAGCCCACCAGGGGCTGTAGGGTATTACTGCTACACCCTGGCGAGCTTGGCTGGCAGCTCCTTCCTCTTCACTGTTCTCTCCCTGATCTCTGTCCTGCAGATAACGTGAAGGACTGGAACAAAGTTGTCCTGGCCTATGAACCTGTCTGGGCCATTGGTACCGGCAAGACTGCGACACCTCAACAGGTAACCGCCCAGGAACCACAGGGGCCCCCAGCCTCAAGAAGAGTGACTTGCCAAGAATGTTCACTCTAGGCCTGGCTGGGATTGGGGCCTTGCTATTCTCTGACCCCAGGGCTTTTCCAGAAACTAAACTGTCCAAGCACGAGTGTGTGTGTGTGTGTTGTGTGTGTGTGTGTGTGTGTTCTCTTTGAAGGAACAGGAAGGGTTTTATTTAATCTGCCTCCTCTTTCTAGGCCCAGGAAGTACACGAGAAGCTTCGGGGGTGGCTGAAATCCAATGTTTCTGATGCGGTGGCTCAAAGTACCCGAATCATTTATGGAGGTGAGTGGGTTTGGCTCCAGCCAAGGTAGAAATGGGCTAAGACAGACTGAGGCCCCACAGAGAGGAGACAGGCGCAAGTGTGCTAGTCCTGTCCCTGACCAAGCCATCTTCCTGTTCCTGTTCTGTCACAGGTTCTGTGACTGGAGCAACCTGCAAAGAGCTGGCAAGCCAGCCTGATGTGGACGGCTTCCTCGTGGGCGGTGCTTCCCTCAAGCCTGAATTTGTGGACATCATCAATGCCAAACAATAAGCACCATCCGTCTCCCCAACCCTTCACTAGGCCAGGACTAGGTCACCCAGAAGCTTAGTAACTGTTCCCACCAGACACATGCTTCTGATGTCATCTGTTCATCTTGTGTCCCTAATCCACACGGTACCTTCCTGAACCTTTTACACCTCCCTATAATGGTTGGGACCAGGCCAATCCCTTTACCACTTACAGTGGTTAGAATGAAATATGTCACCTAGTTCACCAAGATGGCTTCCTGGCTGGGGGGTGGATGGAAAGAGGGGAACTGACCGTCCCTTCAGGCCCTAGCAAGGGCAAGAGAGTGAAATCACCTTTCCCTTCCCAGTGTACACCAAGGCTAAGATCCTCTTGCTCTAGGAGGCCGCGGATGTTGCCCTCCCCCACAGCGCCGCCCTCGTATTGTGTTTGTGAACCATCTTACATGTAAGGGAAATAAACACCTGGCCCTGAGCTTGTAGTTGGTCATCATTGCACGTTTCCATGTAATTTCCCAGTGACAGGACTCTATGGGGGCAGGTGGAACAAAAACCAAAGAGGCGCTGTGACAATACATCTCGTTTTTTTACTTGACAAACAGCTTTGCACCAGGCTGCCACAGCCTTTGCGGTCTCTTCCTTGTCTTGCCCCTCTCTAAGGGTTAGTGAAGGGGCCCAGCCTCTCCTCCCCTCAGCTTCACTGGCGTGTCTGTTGTTTGTCTAGGCCGATGGTGCCTCTCCACCTGTGCCCACCGTACTGCCGATGGCCAGGTGCCAGCACAATCTGGTGCTACCGGGTCATTGGTAGAGCAGGTAGCGCTTCATGGCAGGGGGCAAAGGCAGAGTGGATATTTCGCCAAGCCGGCTATCTCCCAGCGCGTGGCGCACACACAGGCGGCTCAGGTGCAGGAGGGATTGTGGTTCCTCTGCTGAGAGAAGAAAGTCAAGGTCAGGAGAGGTGCAGCTCCAGCCAGACGTCCTCAAACTCCTGAGTCTGCTCAACCTCCCCCGTTTCTGCAATTCTGCCTCCACCTGGCAGAGGAGATCTAAGATTCTGGATTTCTGCATCACACATCCAGTAAGGCCTGAGAGTGAAGCTAGAGCCAAGGCCATCTAAGGGACAGGCCAAAGTGATACGAAGCCCCCTTTTCTGTGGTCCAAGCATGGGTTTCCACCCCAAACCATTGCCAAGAGTGGCAATTCTCTCCCGACTCCTAGTCCGGGTCTCACCTCTTCTTTCGCCCATGTAGCGGATGCGGACCTGGCACTGGCCCCAGACAGCGCTTACAGAAGGATAGAGGGTCCTGCCCTTCAGTCCACGGAAGGCTGGTCCCAGGTAGGTGCCCCCAATAGAGTAGCCCAGAGTCCCCTCCTCCATGTCGAGGACCACCAGCAGTCTCTCTGGCACCACTAGCTGCTCACCCTGAGGTCCAGCAGGGTACTGGCGGGCCTCAAGGCCCTTACTCTGGTGATACAGTTTTCCCCGCCCAATATCCCAGCCCCAAGACTCGCTGTTGCTGCCCAAAAGCGCCGCATAGTGGTCAACCTGCAGCGGGGCGAGGGCAGTGGCCACGCCCACCACGGCGTGTGTGCCCCTCTGCTCCAGGGGCCAGCTGATCTCCCAGGCATGCAGGCCCCTCGAGTAACCCCTCTTCCCCCGGACCCCATCAGTGCTTTGGGCCACAGGGCGCCGCTCAAAGCACAGCCCCCCTTCCTTGACATCGATGTTCTCGGAGCAGTCCTTGGGATTCCAGCCGTGGCGTCGCTGGGCTCCTAGGTCAGGAGGGGGAGCAGACAGGAGCTCCTCCAAGCCCTCCGGAGGAGAAAAGTCAGAGTACAGGGCCTGCGAGGTGGGGGTGCTGCTGCTGCCCCTTGCAAGGGCCGTCTGGCCCATGAGGTGAGCAGCTGATGGGATCCTCGAAACAGGCTTGCTGGGGCGTCTCTCTTCTGAAAGTTGAGCTCCGGATCGTCCCCTGGAGCGGCGTGGGAAGAAAAGTGTGAGGCGCAGCATCTTTCGCTAGCGTTCCCGTCGTCTGTTCACCCGTGGGTGCCAACCAGCCTGCTCTTGGCCCCCTAACCCTCCTGGGCCCATCACTCTGCTTTCACCCCATCTGTGCCGCGCCCCCCAAGTTTCTCACGAGTTCGCCCCTCCGACCACACCATGGACCATCCCCCTTGCCGTCCCTAACACCCGCCCTCTCTCCCGCACCTCGCTGGGCTCCCCAGCCCGCAGGGACCTCGGCCGAAGCACCCAGAAGGGTAGGCTAGGCGCGCCCCTGACCCGCGACTGCTTCCGGCTCCAGCGGGGACGCAGGACGCCCGGCGGCCCGCTCCGCCCCCGGGCTCAGTCGGTGGTTAACCCTCTCGTCACCACCCAGACCGCGCCCGCCACGCCACGCCCCCCGTGGGAACCTCACCCGCTGCAAGTAATCGAGACGAAGAATCTGTGGTGATGCCAGTCGTAGACAGGCGCGCATGCTTTGTGGAGCCAACTCGGGGTGGGTAACCTCTTGTCCCTTCCCAGGACTCGATTTTCCCCGACGTGAAGCTCTTCACCGCAGTTAATCTTTCCGACGCCACCTGACAGCTGCGTGTCCCGCCCCCCGCCCCACCCCCCGCGTCCCTGTCTAGAATTAACCCTTTGATGACATCATCGCCTTGGATTCTCTATGGGGAGTGTTCTCTCCACTGGAGACCTTTGTGCTGCTTGGTCGAGTCATTCCTGAGGCCCTAAGAATAAGAGGCATTAGCATCCTTCCTGAACTACTGCTCCCATTTGGTAGAACGTAGGGACTATGTTTGTTCCCTGAGTCTCCTATGTGGCTGAAGTGACAGCCATTCATTCTTCTGCCTCAGCCTCCTGAGTAATGTAGACTACTAATGGGCACATCTTCTAGTGGATATGCTTCAAGGGTTAGTTTTGAGTGAAGCTAGATCACTAGCTGCATTATCATGGGGGAGGTTGCCATTGACCTCCTCCAACGTCTATTGATAACAGTTCAAATATTCCATAATGCTACAGGTAATTTTAACTCGTGTGTGTGTGTGTGTGTGTGTGTGTGTGTGTGTGTGTGTGTGAGAGAGAGAGAGAGAGAGAGAGAGAGAGGAGAGAGAGAGAGAGAGAGAGAGAGAGAGAGAGAGAGAGAGAGACTCACTCTGTAACCTTGGCTGGCCTAGAACTCTCTAGGCATTGATTGGCTTGTCTCTGCCTCCTAAATGTTGGAATTAAAGTTGTGTACCCCCATGCCTGTCCTAATTCTTTTTCTTTTTTTTCGTTATTGTTTGGTTGGTTTTGAAATGGTGTCTTGTAGCCCATCCTAGGACAAAACTAGCTGTGTAGCCAAGAACTGGCCTTGAATTCCTGCTCCTCTTAGCTACACTTTCAAGTACTTGGATTATAAGGGTATGAGTCACATATGGCTAATTTTAACTTTTTAAAATTCAGATGTGGAGCTGCTGAAATGGCTCAGTAGTTAATAGCACTGCTCTTTCAGAGGACCTAGTTCAGGTTCCAGCACCCACATGGCAGCTCACAACCATCCATAAATTTCAGTTCCAGGGGATCTGATGCTTTCTTTTGACTTCCACACAAATGTGGCAATGACATACATTCACAGAAAATAACTATACATGTAAAATAAAATAATTTTTTTCAAGACAGGGTTTCTCTGTGTAGTCCTGGCCATCCTGGAACTCTCTCTGTAGACCAGGCTGGCCTCCAACTCAGAGATCTGCCTGCCTCTGCTTCCTAAGTGCTAGGATTAAAAGGCGTGCATCACCATCACATGGCAAAACAAAATAATCTTAAATAAAATCTAGATGTAATAATATGCTATCCTAAATGGCCCAATTATATGTGATTGTTTCCTTTTGGATGCCTTTAAAAAATTTTTTTGAAGGGGTTCAGGGTTTGTAGCTCTGTAGAACACACTGCCAAGTAGGCCTGGGAGAAGGTGTAGAGTTGTTGTTGTTTTGTTTTTATTCTTTGCTCTTTTGGGGGGCCTGACACCTAGCTCCAAATAAATCATACACAGAGACTTTTTTCTTATAAAAGCTTGACCTTAGTGTGGCTTGTTTCTGGCCAGCTTTTCTTAACTTATCCTGTCTATCTTTTACCTCTAAGCTTTTCCCTGTCTCTATTTCTGCAAATCTTTCTTCTTTCTTATCCTTGGCTGGCTGTGTGGCTAGGTGGCTCGCCCCTTTTCTCGCTCCTACCTCTCTTGCTCCTCCAGATAGCTCCTATTTATTCTCCCTGCCTGCCAGCTCCGCCTATCCTTTCTCCTGCCTTGCTATTGGCAGTTCAGCTCTTTATTAGACCATCATGTGTTTTTAGGCAGACAAAGTAACACAGCTTCATAGAGTTAAACAAATGCAGCATAAAAGAATGCAACACATCTTTGCATCATTAAACAAATGTTCCCCAGCAGAAACAAATGTAACACATCTAAAATAATATTCCACAACAAAGATGGAAGGTCATTAGTTGCTTTTCAATCAAGGCTTTAGTTTCAAGTTGAGAAATAGAAACACAGCTGGACAATTTCCCCAGGAAGATACCTCATTCGTTCTGGAAGACAGCCCTTTCGCCAATGACTCTAATAGCACGAGATGCATCTTGTTGCATCTCCCAGACGTAGCCTCATTAACAATCTGCATGTTTTGCAGGTTGAAGTAGTTTCTAAAACTGTGAATTCATCCTTGGCTAGTCTTGAACTTCCATCTAAAGGCTATCTTTGAACTGTGACTTAAGACAGAACCTTTAACAAAAGATTTCATTTTCTGTGTATGAGTTTTTTATTGAGTGCATGCATGCATGTATGAATGTGTGCCATATGCTTTCTTGGTGTCCAAGGAAGCCAGAGGAGGACACAAGGTCCTCTGGAACTGGAGTTAGAGGTACTTGTGAACCATTGTGTGGGTGCTGGGAACCAAACTCTTGTCCTCTGCAAGAGTGTGCCAACGGCTCTTAGCCTGCGAGCCATCTCTCCAGGATGAAGGCAAAAGCTTGATTTTCTGTTAGTATAGGGGAATGTATCCAGAGCCTCGTGTATCCAGACCATACTCTACTACTGAGCTACAGGCCCACCCTGAATCAGAGTGTGTTCTTGACTTTTGATGTAGCCTTGTATTGCAACTGCTGAGCATTTTCTGGTTCACGTCTTCCAGCAATAAATGCAATAATCTAGATGGCTTTGGATTTTGGTTGGTTTGGGTTTCATTGTTGTTTGCTTTTTAATTTTTTAAATTACATTTATTTTTGTGTGGATGTGGTTGTGTGTAATATGTGTGGATAACTTTCTGGTATTAGCTCTTTGCTTCCACCATGTGAATCCCGGAGGTGAATCTAGGCAGTCAAGCTTGGCAGCAAGTGTCTTTTTTTTTTGGTATGAGTGCTCTATTTGTATGACTGCACACCTGAAGAGGGCATTCAGATCCCACTACAGATGGCTGTGAGCCACCATGTGGTTGCTGAGAATTGAACTCAGGACCTCTGGAAGAGCTATCAGTGCTCTTAACCTCTGATCCATCTCTCCAGCCCATTGTCTTTTTTTTTTTTAACATAAAAAAACTGGAAAATATTTTCTCTGTAGAAAATAGCAAAATGATAACATTTCCCAATAAGCCCTTTTAAGCCAAATGATAGCTGAATTATACATATAAATATAGATTAGATTCTGGGATACAGAAGAAACCTATCTTCATCTGTTCAGAGAGCTATGTTTTACTTAAATTATATAAGTGAGATTCCTATTCATCATCCCCTTCACTGTTGAATTTATGGCAGACATTTTTCTATAGGCTAATCCATAGTCTAAAAAGATTTTAGCCTCCCCTCCTGAAAGTACAGCCAGCATTTTCTTCCATCAGCTTGATGCGGTACAAATTCTTATCCTCATAGTGAAATGTTTCACTAAGTCTTGCCCAGTGATTGGGCAAAACCAAAACTTATTATAAGTCACAGTCATCCTAGGGTCCCCCTGCTAGGTAGCCTCTCTGGATCTGTGGGTGGCAGTCTGAATGTCCTTTGTTTTATATCTAGAATCCACTTATGAGTGAGTACATACCATGTTTGTCCTTCTGGGTTTGGGTTACCTCACTCAGGATGATATTTTCTAGATCCATCCATTTGCCTGCAAATTTCCTGCTGTCATTGTTTTTCTCTGCTGAGTAGTACTCCATTGTGTATATGTGCCACATTTTCTTAATCCATTCTTCAGTTGAGGGGCATCTAGGTTGTTTCCAGGTTCTGGCTATTATGAATAATGGGCAGCAAGTGTCTTTACCAAGAGAACCATCTTGCAGCCTGTGTGTGTGTGTGTGTGTGTGTGTGTGTGTGTGTGTGTTGTTTTAATGTATATGGCTGTTTTGCTTGCATGTATGTCTGTGCACCATATGTGTGCAGTGCCTATGGAGACCAGAAGAAGGTGTTGGGTCCCCTGGGACTAGGGATACAGATGGTTGTGAGCCACCATGTAGGTACTGAGAATGGAAAATGGGTCTGCTGGAAGAGCAGCTAGTATTCTTAATCACTGAACTGTCTTTCTAGACCTTTTTGTTGTTGTTGTTTTGTTTTGTTTTGTTTTTTGAGACAGGGTTTCTCTGTGTAGCTTTGCACTTTTCCTGGAGCTCACTCTGTAGCACAGGCTGGCCTTGAACTCACAGAGATCCGCCTGCCTCTGCCTCCCAAGTGCTGGGATTAAAGGCGTGCGATGCTGCCGCCGCCGCCGCCGCCGCCGCCGCCGCCGCCGCCGCCACCACCCAGCTAGACCTTATTTTTTTGTTTGCTTGTTTGATTTTTTTTTTTTTTGAGTCAGCATCACATGTAGCCCAGGCTGGCCTTCAGCTAGTATATAGCCAAGGATACCTTAAACTCCTAATCTTCCTCCAAGTGCTGGGATTACAAGCATGTACCACCATGCTGAGATGCCAATTTTCTCTAAAGATAAATCGCTTGATTTTTGGTGGAACTGTAGTAACTTTAGAATTGGATGGCCCAGTTTTACAAATTTCTTTAATTGCATTTATTTTTGTTTGGGGGAACACTTACAAAGGTCAAAGGGCAACCATGTGGGTGCCAAGAATCACACTCAAGTCATTTAGACTCGGCCGCAGGTGTCCTTTATCTGTTGAGTCACCTGGCTGGTCCACTTTTACAAATTTCTTTTTCTCTTTCTTTCTTTCTTTCTTTCTTTTTTTTTTTTTTTTGGTTTTTTGAGACAGGGTTTCTCTGTGTAGCATTGCGCCTTTCCTGGAACTCGCTCTGTAGACCAGGCTAGCCTCGAACTCACAGAGATCCACCTGGCTCTGCCTCCCGAGTGCTGGGATTAAAGGCGTGCGCCACCACCGCCCAGCTCACTTTTACAAATTTCTTGAATACACATGTGCTGATGTCTTGAAGTCATATTTAGATACCACATATATGATATATATTTAAATCCCATACATATACACATGCATATATACATATGAAAATGTATATATATGCATGCATATATGTATATGCATACATACATGTATTAAAACATATATACATACATATACATATGAAGTGGGAGCTATTGGCCCTTGTTTAGTAAGTGAGTTTTTCTTCCAGATTGGAAAGAGTGTTTTTTTGCTTGGGTGACAAGTGGGTGGACTGCATTCAGATGGGTCCTGTCGTATGGAAACAAGGTACCTTAAAACACTACAACCTAAATGAAAAAAACACACAAACAAACAAAAAACCAAAACCACATCTAGCCTTGGGCCCCACGGGGCTCAGCAGAACACAGATCAGTTTCTGTCTTACAAGCTGGCCAAGTTCTGCCCTATTTAACCAGACCGTTGTTGAGTTCACGTTCAGTATGTCTGTGATAAAACTGGACCTGCTTTATTCTCACGACCAATGACTCCAGTTCTCACAGACTCATGCTGAAGGTTGACACACGTTTAACTTGGGGACCGGAACATCTGCTGAGAGACTGTGTCTTCTCTACAGGACAGGGAAGCTGCATCAACGAAATGTCAACAGCATGGTTGCCTAAACCAGGTCTGAACTATGACAACACTACCCGACATGCCAAGGAGGCAAGAGAAAACCTTACAAGGCCCCACCCCTAGAGGAAGAGCTAAAGGCACTCGAGGGCTGCTGAAAGAGAGTCAGTCTTCCCCAGAGATGAGCCCTCTCCTTGGGTTATCCAACACCAAGCGGTCAGTTCTAAAAACATATACATACGAGCAACACTGCATGAACTCAGCAGGCTGTATTTATACGTTTATCTGTACCAGCAATTAAAAAGAAATAGTATTATATAACATGTAAAACAAAACAGAAAGGCTGAAACCTGAAAGGAAGCCTATTTTCCAAACTCACCAATGAGGATGAAATGGTAACTGGGCTGAGGTTGAGAAACCTGGATTACTGGACGCCCGCAGGCCCCGCCTCCGGCTCCGGCCCCGCCCCGCGCCCCGGTGCTAGTCCCGTAACCATGGCAACGCACTGGCAGGCTGGGGGTGGGAAAGCTGACTCACTCGGGCTGACGGTCACGTGCGTGGGTGCACAGCGTGCGCTCCGGCGGCCTGGGGGGCTCGCGAGTCCTCAGCTAGCTCCAGAAGTCAGCCACCTCGAGCCCTCCCCAGAACTGCTGCTCCGGCTTAGGGCGTTAACACTCAGGTCTGGAATGTTCCACCAGAGGAAACCTGGGTGGGGAGGGGTCGAAAGCTAGGGAAGGCCTTTTGGAGGAGAGCTGGCCAAGGAAAGCCAGAGAGGTGAGCAGGGGTAAGAATAAGCCTGGTGTGGTGATGCACGCCTGTAATTTAGCTATTCGGATGACCAGAAGGATGATGGACAGCTTGAAGCCAGCCAGGGATATACCAAGACCTTAGCTAAAAACAGAACCGAGCCATGCGAGGTGGCGCATGCCTTTTGTCCCAGCACTTGAGAGGCAGGTGGATTTCTGTGAGTTCGAGGCCAGACTGGTCTACAGAGCCAGTTCCAGGACAGCCAGGGCTACGCAGAGAAACCCTATCTCGAAAAAACAAAAATAAATAAAAAACAAAACAGACCCAGACAGAAGAGTTTTAACTGCAAACCAGAGAAAGCTTGGATATAGGAAGAACTGAACCTGGACCCAGGGTGGAACAAAGGGAGGGAGATTTAGGAGAATGCCCCAGTGTGTTTTGAAGACTCCATTGTGGCAGCCCTGATAAAATGTTTCCTTGCTCTTCATCTGCTGACCTTCCTGCTGTAAGGATTCTCCACAGGCAATTTTTTTTTTCCTCCACAGGTCTGAAGTAGGAGACAGCTCAGTTTGTGTTAGAAATCTCAGTATTTGCAGGGATGGCAGATCAGTGGAGGGGCTTGCCTAGCCTATACTAGACCTTGGATTTGAAAAACCTGGAAAAAAACTCCTCAGGGAAAGGTCTCAGGAGACGCCCACCTTCCTTGAGAATTTATAGGCAGTTAATGCTGGGAAAGGGAGAAAGGTTTCTTCTGTGGTGTAGACTTTGGTAAATGCCAATTTGGTAAATGCCAATGCCCCTTTAACAATCCCTCACGAATATTCCTGTAACCCTAAGGAAACTCACTGGATCAACAACCGCTCAGATTGTCAACTATAAAGGAACACACCCATTACAATAGCCACACCCTCTTAAAATCTGCCAACTCTACCAAGATTAGTCACCAGAAACCTTAATTTACCCAATAAAATGCTTTGTAATCTTAGCACTGAGAGTCATAGGCAAGGGGACCAAGATACATACAGCGGGGGACCCTGTCTCAACAGTGATGACTGAAATGCTCAGGTGTTCTACTATCCTTGACGATCTTCAGGGTCTCGATTTCCTTCTGATGAATCCTGACTGGGATGCCTTGCAGGCTTGCCATTTCATCAAGAGGACGGAGGAGTGTTTTGTTAGTAAGAGCACATCCAAATGGAAGGGAGGGTTTTCAACGATTACTTTTTCAAGGCAAAGTGGCTGAAAAGATGGCTCAGCCTCTAACAGCGCTGGCTGCTCTTCCAGAGGACCAGGGTTTGATTCCCAGCACCACATGGCAGCTCACAACCTCTGTAACCCCAGTTCCAGGGGATCTGATGCCCTCTTCTGGCTTCTGTGGGCAATAGGGACATACTGAAGGGGCTCATGGGGCAAATCTCCTTTGGGCTGAGAACTTGGTCTTGGGTGTCTTGTGCTGACTCTGAGGTCCCTTTTATATATAGGTTATAGATACATGTAGGTAAAACATCCAAAGACATTTTTAAAAACAATTAAACTCATTAACCACGTTAAAAAGCCAACCCTGGTGCAGATAGGCGATCCTAGGAGAATAGAGTCTGGGCTACAGTCTGGCAATTCAGTGAGACTGTCTCAAAACAAGAAAGAGAGGAGGGCCAGGTGTTGTGGTACACACATTTAATCCCAACACTCCAGAGGCAAGTAGATCGCAGTGCATTTGAAGCCAGCCTGATCTATATAGCAAGTTACTGGACAGCTGGGACTGTGAAGTGAGACCCTGGAGAGAAAGAAAAAGACAGAGAGCACATGTAGCTCACTGGTAGAACACACTTACCTAGCATATGCAAGGCTCTAGTTCACACTCTAATTAATCTCCTTCCCCTTGTGTGACAAAGGTTTCCTGGAGAGATGCAACACACATCTACTCACTCTAGATAGGGAACCTATGACAGTCCAAAGTATGAATACCATCAAAGTCCAATAGTAAACCGACGTGTTTTATTGGGGGTTACAAGAACAGACATGACCCAAAGACAGCTGTATCACTAATGCCCACCCCAGCATGGGTGACTACTGCTCTCAATGCTGGGAACCTGGGGTACACTGCACAGCCTACAGGCAGCTCAACAGGATCAAGAGTGTCCTTCCCAGGTCCTCAGTTGGTCTAAATCCGGCAGCTGGCTGATCTCAAGAGTCGTCTTTGCAGCTCATCTTTTTTCTTCATCTGAGGAGGACTCTCAACTTTTATAGTCTACTCTGGCAGAGCCTGGGAGCAATGAATCTGGTCAGTTTCAGGGACTTCCTGGAGCTATTTTGAGTTGTATACATTCTTGCCCAAGGAGCTTCCTTGCTGGATAAAATGTTTCAATTTCAGAGGAAACTGTTACAAAACACCCCTTGGGGAGGGGGGAGGAAGGCGGTGTGGTAGCACAGCTGTAATCTCAGCAATTAGAGGTCCAAGCAGGAGCATGGCTACCGGCTGGAGAGGGTTGTCTGGGCTACACAGCAAGACCTTGTCACAAAAGAACAACGAATGATAGCATGTTAAGAGCCACTGAGGCCTCTTTAAAAAAATTTTTTTTTAATAAAAATAAATTTAAAAAAAAAAAAAAAAAGAAGTTTTAGGGCTGGAGAGATGGCTCAGCGGTTAAGAGTACTGGCTGCTATTCAGAGGTCCTGAGTTCAATTCCCAGCAACCACAGGGTGGCTCACAACCGTCTGTAATGAGATCTGGTGCCCTCTTCTGGCCTGCAGGAATACATGCAGGCAGAACACTGTATAAATAATGATAAATCTTAAAAAAAAAAAAAAAAAAAAAAAAAAAGAGCCACCGAGGCTGTTGGCTGTTCAGTGGTTAGCAGTTTGCCAGTGAGCCTGCCACCGAAGCTGGATTTTTGGAACCTACATGGTGGAAAGAGAGACACCCCCCACCCCCAGCCTGTGCACTGTGGCAAGTGTTCTCCAACACACACACACATGTTAAAAATCAACAGAAAAATCAATGAACCATGGCTTCCATCTGGCCTCCTAGGCACCTGTGTATAGAGTGTAAGGATCTCTTTGCTCAGCATCTTGTCTCCATTAGCGCAACCTTCTCTGGTCTCTTCAGTGGCAGGATCCTGTGGATAAACAAAGCCTGTGCCTTTAATCCCAGCACTCAGGAGGTAGAGCCAGGCGGATCTCTGAGTTCAAGGTCAGCCTGGTCTACAGAGCAAGTTCCAGGACACCCAAGGCTACAAAGAGAAACACTGTCACATAAAAACAAAAGCAAAAGAAAAAGAAGAAAAGAAAAGAATACCTGCACAGAGCTGGAGAGATGGCTCAGAGGTTAAGAGCACTGGCTGCTCTTCCAGAGGGCCTGAGTTCAATTCCCAGCAACCACATGGTGGCTCACAACCATCTGTAATCTGGTGCCTTCTTCTGGCATGCAGGCAGAACACTGTATATATAATAAATAAATAAATCTTAAAAAAAAAATGCCAGCACATACTTTTTGGCTGCAGTTGAGAGTGCTTCATAATCATGAGGACTGGAGTTCAAATCCTGCGTGCTTTGCTTTTCTGGTCTCTGGAGGCAGAGACACGTACACCTGCTCACATACTCAAATCCTTTTATGAAAATGTACACAAGATGTTGACATGCTTCTTCTAAGGCCTTCTCCTTCTGGGCTTGCGAAGAGCCACCACCTCACTACGTCCTCACACAAGAACTCAGAGCCCCTGACATTGTTCACTCATGTTCCTGGTATCTGTGTGTATGTCCTTATTTCTTTCAATAAAAAAGGAGAAAAGGGAGCCTGGGCAGTGGTGGCGCACGCCTTTAATCCCAGCACTCGGGAGGCAGAGGCAGGTGGATCTCTGTGAGTTCAAGGCCAGCCTGGGCTACAGAGTGAGTTCCAGGAAAGGCCCAAAGCTACACAGAGAAACCCTGTCTCGAAAAACCGAAAAGAAAAAAAGGAGAAAAGGATGAAGCCTGGTACCAACAGGGAGCAGTTTCCCAGGAGGACTTCAGCACTCTGCCAAGCTGTCTGGCTGCCTTGCAGAAGCGTCCGAGCAGAGACGTTGATGGCCAGTTTGGCTATGCATACTTAGTGTTCGTTCTAGCTATAATCCTCTCGGCAGGACCTCAAAGACTAACTTGAGACTGGGAACCTGGACCTCTGCATTTACTCTTCCCAACACGGCAACATTGAAACAAAGCTTTCTCTGTGTTCCATTATTACTGCCCGTGGTTCAGCCCAGCCTGCTGGAGCAGCCAGGGTCCCAACTAACAATGATACATTTACTGTAACCTCCATTTTTTGTTTTTTTGAGACAGAGTTTCTCTGTGTAGCCCTGGCTGTCCTGGAACTTGCTCTGTAGACCAGGCTGGCCTTGAACTCACAGAGACTCATGTGCCTCTGCCTCTTGAGTGCTGGGATTAAAGGTGTGCGCCACCGCCTCCTGGCTTGCAGTCTGTATTCTTGAGGTGGTTTGCCTTCATTGTCTCTGTATAGTGGAAATGCTGTCATAATATGTTATCGCACATTCTCCCCGCTCCATGTTCAGTTACAGTTTTAAATTAGCCGTTTTTACACCACACACTCACAAACCAGAAAGCGCCTAAAAACAGGTTTCTGTTCTTTTTGTGGTGTGATGTTAGACTTCGTCTCAGTTACTGTTCTATTGCTGTGCAGACGCCATGACCAAGGCAATTTACAGAAGAAAGAGTCTAACTGGAGACTCAGGGTTCCAGAGGGTTGGCGTCTCTGACTACGTGGCTGGGCCCATGGCGGCAGGCAGGCACTGGAACAGAAACTGGAGAGCTTACATCCTGATCCACATGCACAAGATGACGGTAGGCAGGGGCAGAAAGAGCTAACTGGAAATGATGGGTTTTGAAAGCTCAAAGTCCACCCCGGTGACGGATCTCCTCCAACAGGCCCACACCTCCTACTTTTCAAACAATTCCATCAACCAGGGACCAGGCATTCAATATGTGAGCCTATGGGGCCATTCTCATTCAGATCACCACAGACTTTGTCTATTTATCTATTTCTGAATAGGCTCTGACTGTATAGAGCAGACTAGCCTAAAACTAATTGATTAACTAATTAATTAATTTTCGGGTTTTTGACCAGTGTAAACTAGCCTCAAACTATTTAAGTAATTAATTAGTTAATTAAGTTTTGGGATTTTGAGACAGTTTTTCTACATAGTCCTGGATGTCCTAGAACTCACTACATAGACCAGGCCATCCTTGAACTCATAGAGATCTGCATGGCTCTGCCTCTCGAGTGCTGGGATTAAAGGTGTGCACCACCATGCCCACCTCCCTCAAATTATTTTTGTAAGGGTGTTGAAGAGAATGATTTGGCAGTTAAGAGTACTTGTTGCTCTTGTCAAATTAAAATTGAATGAACTTGCATTTGGGAGGCAGAGGCAGGTGGATTTCTGTGAGTTCAAGGCCAGACTGGTCTACAAAGCGGGTTCCAGGATAGTCAGAGCTACACAGAGAAACCTTGTCTCAGAAAACAAAAAACAAACAGTCAAAAACAACGGAGTGAACTGTGGCTGGTAGAAATACAAAGGTCTTCTGAGAATCAATGGTTTGCAGACAGGCACATTAAGATACTTTCCAATGAGACTTTGATCTCATGCTGTTCCCAGTCCAGAGAACATAGGCAGCTGGGTGTGGCGCTGCACATCTGTAATCCAGGAGATATGAGGTGGAGGCCGGAGGACCAGCTGTATGAGGTCAGCCTTGGCTTGTGAGCCCTAGCACCACCACCCAAAAGTAGCCAGATATACAGAGTACCTTTGGGAAGTCCCAGGGCACAGTGGCCAGGTCAAGTTCACATGATTGAAGAGTGTGATGAAAGCCCTAGACAGGCAACTGCGCATAATGCCAGGTGGAAGCAGGAAGATCAAACATCAAGGTTAGCCGGATGGTGGTAGCGCACACCTTTGGTCCCAGCACTTGGGAGGCAGAGACAAGTAGATCTCTGTGAGTTCCAGGCCAGCCTGGTCTACAGAGCAAGTTCCAGGACAGCCAAGGCTACATAGAGAAACCCTGTTAAAAAAAGAGAAGTTCAAGGTTAGGGCTAGAGAGATGAGTCAGTGGTTAAGAGCATTTCTTGCAGAGGACCAGGGTTTGGTTTCCAACACCCATATGATGGCTCATAACTACCTGTGACTTCAGTGCCAGGGAAGCCAGTGCCCTCTTCTGGCCTCCTCGGGCACCAGGCACACATGTGGTGCATGTACAGATATGCAAGCGAACATTCATACACAGAAAAATAAGTAATCTAAAAAAATAAAGTTCAAGGTTATTCTCAGCTACATAGCAAGTGTGTATAGTGAATTTGAGACAGACTTCAGGTACATGAGACCCTTAACAAAAAAAAGCCCTACACATGGTCCACTAGTCTCCAGAAAATAGATCAAATATACTCCCCTGACAAGTGATGCGACCTTCCTGCAGCTCTGAGGGTTTCCACCATGTTGCTGCCTCCTTAGCCACATTCAGTGTTGAATCCTACCTCTAAAAGAAAGGAAAAGTAAGCCTAACTCCCTTTCTCTTGAACAGAGGCAAGACTCAGAGAGACACTTCCAAAAATACACTAACTCTCACTAGAAGTGCAGAAGTGTGATTTAAAATATAATGGAACGTGTATGGGCTGGTAAGACTTTAAAAACAGTATGGTGGTATTTTATTTGTACTGAAATGTGATTTTAATTGTATGTTAATAAATAAAGTTGCCCGGGGGTCAGAGCTATTAGCAAGCCATAGGAAAGCAGGGCAGTGGTGGTGTATGCTTATAATCCCAGCACTTGGTAGGCAGAGCTAGGTAAGTCTCTGTGTGTTCAGGGATACAGCCAACATTGGAGACACACGCCTTTAAGACCTGGAGGGCTGTACATACAGGCAGTGACGACGCGATCATGTGGTTGGGTTTACAACCAATGAGAAGGCAGAACAGAAAGACTATGAAAAGACATACACACAAGAAGTAGCTCTCTTTCGGAGAGGTAGGACCACCACAGAAGGAAGGGTAAAGTTTTAGCTCTGAGCTCTGAGCTCTTGGCTTTCTTCTTTACATTGGTTCTGTGTTTCTTATTTAATAAGACGGTTGGTTACATCTACAGAACAGAGTCTTTTTAGCGGTTGATTTATCTGGCCTTATCCACCTTTTCCATATTTTTTAAAGATTCATTTTATGTTTTGCTCATACGTGTGTCTATGCAGCACTGCACGTCTGGTGCCTGAAGAGGTCAGAAGGGCATGAGAGTCGGGGAACTGGAGTTACACATGGTTGTGAGCCACCATGTGGGTGCTGGGAATCGAACCTGGGTCCTCTGCCAGAGCAACGAGTGCTTGTAAGTGCCGAACCATTGCTCCAGTCCCCACGTTTTTTCATATTTTACATTTTATTTTCCTCTTTTAGATATTTACAGCAGTTTGCTTATTAATACCCATGTTATGAGTTGAGGATTTAGCTCGGTGGTAGAGCGCTTGCCTAGCAAGCACAAGGCTCTGAGTTCGGTCCTCAGCTCCGGAAAAAAAAAAAAATACCTATGTTATATTATACTAAGGACACAGAAAAGGAAGATAGATGTATTCATTCTCAAAATATATGAGCTAGTAAATATGATTGAAAAATAAAATATATGACTTATTGTTGTTTTTCTTGGGTTTTTTTTGTTCTTTTTTAATCAATTTTCTTTTTCTTTTCTTTTCTTTTATTTTATGCACATTGGTGTTTTGCCTGCATGTAATGTCTGTGTAAGGGTGTCAGATCTTGGAGTTACAGACAGTTGTGAGCTGCCATGTGGGTACTGTGAATTGAACCAGGATCATCTGGAAGAGCAGCTAGTGCTCTTAACCACTGAGCCATTTGGTCTGTTTGTTTGTTTGTTTGTTTGTTTGTTTTGTTTTTGAGACAGGGTTTCTCTGTGTAGCTTTGCGCCTTTCCTGGATCTCGCTCTGTAGACCAGGCTGGCCTCGAACTCACAGAGATCCTCCTGCCTCTGCCTCCCAAGTGCTGGTATCGAAGGTGTGTACCACCACCGCCCGGCTGGTTTGGTTTTTGAGACGTAATCTCAATATATAGCCCAAACCAAATGACCTGGAACTTGAAGCAATCCTCCTGCCTCCGTCTTTCAAGTGCTAGGATTATAAACGAGAGCCATTGTAATTGAAGTATATCCTGACTCCATCAGCCACTGGGGGAAAGCTATCAATCATGCTGGAGAATCTAGCTCTGACTGCACAGTGTAGAGGTAACCCTTGCCAGCTAAACACAAAACAAAACCTTCAGTGGCTCCCCACAGCTTCCAGGATAGAGTCCAAGATGCTCATGGGGATCTAGCTCTGTTTTCCCTCCCATCGCACACACCCCCGCACTGTACCTCCTGTTCCAGCCAGGAGGACCACCTGCTTTCCTCGAGAAGGCACTGAGCTCTTTCTTCAGGCCTGTGAAACAGGTACCTCCTCAGTCTGGAATCTGCCCCAAATATATGCTATTGTATGTACACGATTGCTGTAAAATTATCTCCTTGGGCTTAGGGTGTGGCTCAGTGGCTGAATGCTAAGCGAGTGCTTAGGGCCCTGGGTTCCATCGCCAGCCTGGAAAACAGAAACGACAACAATAGCAAAACTCCCCTACCACTCAGAAAAAGCCCATTCTGCTGGCCAGTGTTATGGCAGCACCTGTTTCACTGTACTGGATTATGTGTGTATTTAATCAAAACACTGTAAACCCCTTGAAAAGGCAGAGACTGTACCAGGCTTGTCCCTGGGGACTTAGCTCTCGAAACCTGGCCCAGAGTAAGAGTCTAACAAAAATGCACTGAAAGATGCATCTAATATGTCTACCTATTTCTTCTCAAATAAAACCCATACTCTTTCCCATTAATCGCATCCTAACACTTGGGTCTTTCCCTTCTCCAGTGAATTAATCTCTTTGTTATTGTTCTGAGGCAGGGTCTTGCTATGCAGCCCAGTCTGAGCAGGGTAGAGAGATGGGGAAATTATGGAGACATGATGCCTAAATTAGGGTTTCTATTACAGTGAAGAGACACCATGGCCACAGCAACTCTTACAAAGTAAAACATTCAATCGGATGGCGTACAGTTCAGAGATCCACTCCATTATCATCATGGTGGGACATGGCAGCAAGCAGGCAGACATGGTGCTGGAGAAGGAGCTGAGAATTCTACATCTTTGATCCACAGGCAACAGGAAGTGAACTGAGACACTGGGCGTGGCTTGAGCACATGTGAGACCTCAAAGCCCGCCTCCATAGTGACATACCTCCTCCAACAAAGCCATACCTCTTCATAGTGCCACATCCCATGAGTTTATGGAGGCCAATTACATTCAAACTACCACACATGGGGAGCAAAAGTTCCTTTTCCTGGAGTCTGAATTCCCTCTCACCAGTAGAGAAGCAGCCTGTCCCACACAACTGACAGCCTTCTCTGTGGAGGCTGCTGACAGAGAGGTAGCAACTGGGAATCTCAGACAAGGATATTAGCAGAGGAATTCTACCTCCCTGCATCCCTGTGAGAGCTCATCTACTGGAACGCCCTCAGGCGCCCCCAGGAACCATCTGCTGAGCTTCCTTGTTGACCCTTTGAGGAAACAGCTTCAAATCACCAACACCTTACATATGACTATGATAAGACAGTGAAGCGGAGGGGCTCTTAGGTGAGCTTAACTTTCTTTTCGAACACCTCTTTCCCTCTCTTTTTTTTTTCTCACGTGTATAAAATCATTTTATAAAAATAAAAACAGTGGTTAGATGCCACGAAGTAGGTGCCTTAATCATATGCGAGTTGTTAGGCCCAAGTGCCTCCTCCATCCTGAGTGCTAACCTTCTCTCACACAACACCTCTTTCCCTCTCTTAACTGGCAGGCTTAGAATCTATATGAAAAAGGTCAGCCAGGTGGTGGTGGCGGCGGTGGTGCACGCCTTTAACCCCAGCACTCAGGAGGCAGAGGCAGGCAGATCTCTGTGAGTTCGAGGCCAGCCTGGTCTACAGAGTGAGTTCCAGGACAGCCAGAGCTACACATCGAAACTCTGTCTCAGGAAAAAAAAAACAAAACAAAAACACATGAGTGTAATAAATCAAAACAATTAATGTAATTAATGAATATCATAAAAATAATTGTTGAATGAATACTGTGAATGTAATCAATGAATACCACAAATGTAATTAATATCATTAGTATAATTAATGAATATAATGAGTGTAATTAATATCTAGAATGTAGCTGGGCGGTGGTGGCACACACCTTTAATCTCAGCACTTGGGAGGCAGAGAAAGCTGGATCTCTGTGAGCTCAAGGACAGCCTGGGCTACAGAGTGAGTTCCAGGAAAGGCACAAAGCTACAAAGAGAAACCCTATCTTGAAACAAACAAACAAATAAACAAAATGTAATTCATGCCACTGAATTGTGAACTTAAAAATGGTTACAATTGTAAATATTATGTTCATTTAAAAAAATAAGGTGAGGGATTGGGGATTTAGCTCAGTGGTAGAGCACTTGCCTAGCAAGCGCAAGGCCCTGGGTTCGGTCCTCAGCTCCAGAAAAAAAAAAAAAAAAAAAAGGTGAAATGTAATCACCATACATTATATGTGTGTATGAAATTGAAGACAGCGATGTTCTAAAATAGAAAGTGGTGATGTGCTGCGGGCCGCAGAAATATATCATAAGAACTCAGCTGGTTATGGCAAAGTCACTACCTGGAGGGATCATGGAATTCCTCCAGAGGAAGCCAAATCCCAAGGAGTTTTTGGTGTTACTTGGCTTGTTATATATCAGCTGTATTCTGTTATGAAAATCATGTGTGCCTTCATAGCTTTCCCAATTGACTTTTCCCTAAGAAGGACTAACAGTGTAGACAGAGCACTCTCTGGACATACACATTCCAGGTAATTTGGAGAACAGCCTCAGGGAAAGGCTTTCTCTGGAATCAGATATCTCCCTTGGCCACTTTCAAGGACTACAGGATACACCACCCAGGTGGACGCCCAACTGCCAAGGACTAACAATGATAACAACCCACCTGAAAGTCTCCTGACTTAAATTCCACAAGGAGACACCACCCAGGGGGGCGCCCAACTTCCAAGGACTAACAAGTGATAGCTGCCCACGTACAAGTCTCCTGACTTACAGTAAATTCACAAGAGGACGCCGCCTAGGCCAGGTGGACACTAAGTAATAGTTTTACACAATTTAGCTTAGGCCCTCCTTTCTTACAGCCTTACTAACTTTATAGACCTCTAACTACTTACCTAACCACTTCTAGGAATATTTAGATAAACTTCTGTGCTAACAGCTATGCTCAGCCAGAACTCCCAGTTCAAGCCTCCCTGTATCACCAGAGGCATCTAGCTGTACACAGGTTGCCTAGAGACTGAGCACACTTTCCCCACCCTGCAGAAAAACGTCAGACAGCTTGGACAGATAGGAGCCACAGGAAAAAAGAAGACAGTTTTATTTTCTCCCATTGACCTAGCAACTTATAGATTTTTAACATCCTTTACCAAACACATTTAAGGTTATAGTTGTGCACGTAAGACCCCTCTTCTTAGATATTACCCATATTTAGCCTTTAGTTGATTCATTAGTCACTTCCCCTTTGGGTCACAAATGGTAATTAACAACTAGTGCCCTTCTTTGTAATTCTTATCAACCCTCCATTTGATCCTGATAGTGGACAATCACTGCCTGAGGAAGTTCAGGCTGAGTGTCCTGGGTGGAGGGGAGGATTGTGATTTTGGGGAGATATATAACTGTAAAGCAGAGGACAGGACGGGGAAGAGAGAAGAGAATGGAAGAACGAGATGGGTAAGAACTTGAGAGGAACGAGCTGGGATGGGGAAGAACTAGATTGAAGAGCTAAAAGAGAGGACTAGAGGAACGAGATGGAAGATGAGGAAGAGCCAGATGGGGAAGAACAAGATGAGGAAGAACAAGATGAGAGAGAAGGAGACAGGAGAGGAGCTGATAGGGGAAAGAACTAGATAGATGAGAACCTAGAAGGGACAGAACTAGATGAAGGAATTAAGATAGAACCTAGAGGGGACAGTAGATAAATATAGAGAGAAATCAGGCAAGAAAGGAGCTAGACATGAGAACAGAACTGAAGCTGTGTATAAAGGATGTTATGCCAGAGGAATTAAAGCGAATGGATCAAAGAACTCTGAGTGCGTAGACTGATTTACCGACCCTAAAGATTCTCTGCTGGTTGATAGAGCCTTCCGAGGACCCTGGGAGGGGACTATCGAGGGGCTGGACCCCCATAGTCCTCGTTAGTGATGGTGTCATGGGGCTATGAGGATGCTGGACTAAAGTCTATCAAACTGTGCAAACAGGCAAATTGTATACTATATGAATTATTTGTCAATAAAGATTTTATAAAATGTAAATAAATGAAATAAAACATAATTATGGAATTTATACCTCCTTCCCTTCTTCCACCTCCCCTATGGCCTCTTTCTAATTATAACTGTTATATATACATATGTATGTAACTAAATTTATAAATGCAACCTGACGGGTCTGTTTAATGTTCCTGGTGCTTGTATGTTTCTGGGGTTGACCACTTGGTGACTTTTAGGAGCCTCATCGCTGGGGAAGATCATTTTTCAGTTCTTCATCTGGGGTGCGGCTGTGTGAGATGCTCCTCATCCACCGTGGCACATCCACTGGTCCTGTCATTGTCTGACTCTTGTTTAATTTAACCAGCCACACTATTGAGATTTTATGGGCTAGCCTGGGTTTACTTTCCCTGTTGAAGCCGTGAATCCAGGGTTGACCTGCAGTCCCTGAGTCCCTAAGGGATTAAGGGAAAATTCCTCAGACTGCGGAGGGTGACAGAGTGGAGCTGTGCCTCCTTTCTTGTTCCCTTGACAAGGTTAACCTTGACTTCACTGCGTAGTCTAGGCTGGCTTTGAATTTATAGCAATCCTCCTGCCTCAGTGTTGTGGAATATTATTTTAACTAGGCAAAGATGTGTTAACATTTGTTTATGCTGCAGAATATTACTTTAACTATGTGAAGGTTGTTAACACTTGTTTCTGTTGCCTTTGTTAATGATGTAAAGACGTGCTGTGTTTGTTTCACCTTGCCTGCCTAAGGCACCTGATAGGTCTAATAAAAGGCTAACCAGCCAATAGTTAGACAGGGAAAGGATAGGCAGGTCTAGCAGACAGAGAGGATAAAGAGGAGGAGGAGGAGGAGGAGGAGGAGGAGGAGGAGGAGGAGGAGGAGGAGGAATCTAGGCTCTGGGGGGAAGAATGAGAAGAACAGAAGAAGGAGGAGAGAATGATGGACATGCCTGGGTCAAGAAGCCAGGCAGCTGCCAGACAGACAGACATAGAGAAGCAGTGAAAGTCAGATACACAAGAAGGAAAGAAAGGTAAAAAGCCCCGAGGTAAAAGGTAGATAAAGAGAAACAGGTTAATTTAAGTTAAAAGATCTAGTCAGAAAGGAGCCTAACTAAGCCAAGCATTTATAACTAATAAGGAGTCTCTATGTCATGATTTGGGAGCTGGTTGGTGGTGGCCCAAAGAAAAAGCCTGGTACATCTCAGCAACGAATGACTGAGATTACAGAACTGTGTCACCATGACGGGCTTAATGCAATCGTTTACATTTGCAAAGCTCCTCCAGCTTTCAGAGTGCTTTAACTGTTACTCTCTTACCCCTATGCCCAGCACTTTGGAGGCTGAGGCAGGGTTACTGTGAGTTTGAGGCCAGCCTGGACTACACAGTATATTCCAGGCCATCCTAGGCTACAGAGTGACATCCTATCTCAAAACATCATTTTTCATTCTTTTCTTCACAACAACCTCAGTGCTGAGAATACTGAAGAGAGAGTCGGGGCCAGGAGTTTCTTTACTAAGGGTCAACCAAATGAAAAACCATGTATGGGGCTGGAGAGATGGCCTAGTGGTTAAGAGCACTGACTGTTCTTCCAGGAGACCTGGGTTCAATTCCCAGCACCCACATGGCAGCTCACAACTGTCTGTAACTCCAGTTCCAGGGAACCAACACCCTTACACAGGCAAAACACCAATGCACAATAAATAAATAAATTAATTTAAAAATGCTAGGGGCTGGAGAGATGGCTCAGAGGTTAAGAGCATGACTGCTCTTCCAGAGGTCCTGAGTTCAATTCCCAGCAACCACATGGTGGCTCACAACCATCTGTAATGAGATCTGGTGCCCTCTTCTGTGTACATAATAAATAAACAAATCTTTTTAAAAAATACTTTCTTAAAAAAAAAAAGAAAGAAAAACCATTTATTTTGTTTTTTGAAAATTCTCTAATCCTGAGGTGTATGCTGTTTCATTTTGAGGTAGTCCAAGCTAGCCTGTAACAACCTCCTGCTTCAGCTTCCAGAGAGCTCCTGTTTACAGCTGTGTGTCACCATGCATAATTCAGCAGTATAGTTTTAGATAATACAGGCTTGTGTGACATAACCCGAAGAACACACAGCTATTGAGTGACCGAGCTGTTTGGAACCTAGTGTTTATACTTTCAAGTTCCTGCTATCCCTAAAGCCCCGGTTAGTTCATTGACACCAAATGGACAGATTTGTCTATTTTGTTCCTCGGTCTAGACCGATCCAAAGAAACACTTCCTGACTTTCAGCCCATACAGCATCAGACCACTTTGAAACCTTTAAAAAGATTTAACTATGTGTATGGGGGGGTGGGGTATGTACATGGAGGCCAGAGACATTGAATCCCCTGGAGATGGCGTGATAGAGGATAAGGAGTCACCATTTGTGGATGCTGAAAATCACACCTGAGCTCCCCCCCCCCCCAAGCTCAGGGGTGTTCTAGCCTCCAATTTGCATTTTATCTAAAGTGTGTAACAAGATAAGTCCTATATCTTCCTGTACTACCTAATTGCTGTTTTCCTTAGATTCCGCAAGATAGCTTTAGCTGGGCATGGCAGGTGTATGGTAGCACACACCTGTCATCCCAGCCCTTGGGAGGCCGAGAAAAGAGGAGCTTCAAAGCAGCCTGGCCTGCGCAGACAGGCTCTCTCAAAACAAAACAAAGCACAGCAACCGCAAAAACCCAGAGAAACTCAGCGGACTCCTGCCAATTGTCAAGGCCAAGTTTATGCTACAGAATCTCAGATAAACTGCAGATCTGCCCAGACTCCCAGCCGGGCCTTTAATTTCATTTTATTTTTTCGGATTTATTAATTTTATTATTTTATGTGTATGAGCGTTTGCCTGCATATATGTACGTGTACCACATGCATGCCTGGTGCACTTGGAGATCAGAGGGGGCATCAGATCTCCCCGGAGCTGAAGTTACAGATGGCGATGGCGTGTGAGTCATGGGAATCCCGAGAGACCAGCCACCGCTCTTAATCACTGAGCCAGCTCTCTTGCAAGCCAGTCTTAAGGTAGCTTGGCCTGGGCTTCTGCTCCGTCAGGCCACCTTCCAAGGCCTCCTAAGACAATAATGAGTGAGCCGAAACTGAGCAGCCACAGATCCCACACCTTAGCATTTCTTGCTTCTCCTAGTTCAACCGCTCATCCAACCCCGCTTTGCTTCTTAGGGAGAGTCTTAAAGCACAATACCTTCGCACCTGACATCTGGCCCCTTTAAGGACATAATGGCCAGCCCCGCCTCCCGCCCACCTCTCTGCAAGACTGTTAGAAGTGGACCATTGTTTTATGTCCTCGGACAATAACCCGCGTGACACCCTTCTTGCCTCCTCCAGGTACGTGGGATTGGGAATTTGGCCCGGTAACTTGGCAACCACTGAACTAACTACCCGCTAAAGGTGGCTGTAGGGGCGCCGGGGTTTGTGCTTTACAGTTGGGTTACTCTGGGTTCTTAACGGAAGCTAGCTGCAGAGCCAAGCGTCCCCGCCCCCGTTGCCATAACAACGATATACAACCATAACTACCCGCTCGCCCCCCGCCCCAGTTGCGTCTTCCAAAAAACAGTCCTGGCCTCTCAGCACCAAGATCCTCTTCCTAACTACTTCTAGAGCAAGAGAACCAGGGTCTGCGCCCCGCTCCGAAGACAAATTGGGTTGGAGGGTTGGAGACTGTGCGTCAGGGCGATGGCGTTAAGCAGAGAGATGGCATTAGAAGAAATGAACGGAGCAGGGGTTGGGGGTGGAAGGGAACCCGGAGGTGGGGTGTAGGTAAGAGAGAGGAGGAGGGGTTGGTGGGGGAAGATTTTAGGAGGACGTGTAGATCTCTGTCAAAGGGAATTCAGGAAGCAGGGACACTGGGTTGCTGGGGCAGAGCTGGAGCCACTGTGAAGGCAGGGAAGGTCCAGGAGTATGGGAAAGTGTCCCGAAGGGAGCGAGAACCTCCAAACACAGGTTGGGAGTCCAAAGATGTTCTCCAGGATGAGGAAGGACGCACAGGTGGGAGGGAGGTCTGCTGTACAGGGTACCTGTAAATGGAGGTGAGGGACGGGAGGGTTTGGTGGAGTGGGAGCTGAGACCTCCTTTCTCAGCACCAGAACTGAGTTTCACCTGACTCCAGAGGGCAGAGGGGAGAAAGATGTCGGATGAAGATGATCTGGACGACATTGAGCCAGACCAGGATGATCTGGAAAAAGAAGAAGATGAGAAGGAGATGGACGAGTGGGATGACTACAGGAAGGAGGGAGAAGAAGTCTCTGAGGAAGTGAGAGTCTGGAGGAGGGGTCCTGGGGCCCGGGGCTAGAGGTGAGCTGCAAAGGGATGATGCCCTTACTGCCCTCCTCTTGCAGTGGATGCCCACCCCGCTCACGGAGGCCATGATGAAGGAAGGACTTTCTTTACTCTGCAAGACGGGCAGTGGACTGGCTCACGCTTATATTAAGCTGGAGGCTAAAGACAGGTGAGACCTGAGAAACCGGAGCACCATTAGCCTCCCCCCTCTCTCATTCCTGAGGGCTTTGGCTTGAGCTCATGTCTCTCTCATCTGATCTAACGGGAAGGGAAGGATGAAAGATGCCTTCAGTGTCCGTGGTCTGGATGTGCCTTGTACATGCTAGACAAGCCTTTTCGCCACTAAGCTGTCTCCAAGCCCAGGCAGAGACTCCACAGTGAAGGCCTGTCGAGCATGTACAAAGCACTGGTTTTGATCTCTGCACGGAAAAACAAGAACAAAGCTCCACCTCCCTCCTCTTCCCCTCCCCACTCTGTCGCCCACTGTGAGCTGTCCCTGCTGCCCTCTGTCTAGCGCCCTCTTCCAGTTGTCGCTGGGTTCTGATCCCTGATGGTGGATCTCCCCCCCTGCCGTCTCCTAGGGACCTCACAGACATCAACCTTTTGCGCTCCTACATCCATCTTCGTTACGTGGATATTTCTGAGAACCACCTCACAGACCTGTCACCCCTCAACTCTCTCACCCACCTACTGTGGCTCAAGGCTGATGGCAATCAACTTCGGAGTGCCCGACTGAATGAGCTGCCCTACCTGCAGATCGCCAGTTTTTCCTACAACCAGATCATGGACACTGAAGGCATCTCTCATCCCCGTCTAGGAAGCCTGGATCTCAAAGGTGGGTCCTTAGGAAGAGATACACAGAACTTCCCTTCCTGGCGTGGGGCCGACAGGAGTAGTCAGTATATGACTCTTGGCTTAGCCACACAACTCTCTGTATGGATTCAGTCATTTATTCATTAGGACACCCACAGGACTGGGGATATAATTCAGTATTAAAGCCTTGCCTATACTTATATGAGGCCTGTCCCCCCAAAAAAGGACAATTATTATAGTTCATTATAATATTCTTTTTAAATTTTATTTTTAATTACATGTGTGTGAATATGTGCAGGTGTCTGTGGGAACCAGAAGAAAGTGCCAGATCTCCTGTGATCTGCCTGATGTGGGTGCTGGGAACTGAACTCAGGTCCTCTGGAAGAGCAGCCACTTCTTAACCACTGAGCCATCTCTCCAGCCCCTCCTTAGAATATTCTTTATGATAGTTCTTCATGTGGGAGATACAGCAATGAGCAAAACCAAAAATCTCTATCCTTAGGTAGAGTCAATTCTAGTTCAGGGCGATGGTCAGTTAGCAATCAACATAATAAGTAAGTATGAGCCAGTTGTTGGCTTGCAACTCCAGTTCCTCTGTGCTGGAGGTGAAAGCAAGATTGCTGGAGTTGAAGGCCAGTCTGGGCTTCATAGGTAGTTAGAGGTCAGCTTGGCCTACAGAGTGAGACCCTGTCTAAAAAATATAACAGAAAACATAACTCACAAAGGAAATAAATTCTACAGAAGGATAGATTGGGGAAATACCACTGTGAAAGGCACAGGCGACGACCTCCTACTCTTCCACTGAGCCATATCCCCAGTTCTATTATAACTTTTTAAAAATCTTCTATATGATTTTTTAAAGGTTTATTCATACATTTTATGTATGAATACTTTGTTGGCATGTACGCCTGCACACTAGAAGATGGCATTGGATCTCATTACAGATGGTTGTGAGCCGACATTCAGTTGCTGGGAATTGAACTCAGAACCTCTGGAAGGGCAGTCAGTGCTCTTAACCGCTGAGCCATCTCTCCAGCTCTGACTTACTATACTATACTATACTATACTATACTATACTATACTATACTATACTATACTATACTACTATAAGTCTGAACCACTAGGCCCAGCACAGATGACAATTTCAAACTGTTTGTTCAGGGAAAACTTCATTTGACCAAAAATGTGCAGGAGGGAAGGAAGTCAGCTGCGTGTGTGGCTTAGGTATCACTAATTCGTTCCCCAAACACAGACAGATAAACCCTTCAGGCCCACTTGCCACGGGGCCCCAAAGATGTTAATCTGGGGTTATTCCTCCTCCCTTATACCCTGCATTAGAGGGAGAGAGGATACAGAGGGCCAAGATTTCCAGTGCTGAACGCTTAGAATGGACCTTTGAGCTCTTAATTCCCTTTTCTTCAGGGAACCGCATCCACCATGTGACAGGTCTGGACCCTGAAAAACTGACTAGCCTGCACACCCTGGAGCTTCGGGGGAACCAGATAGAAAGCACATTGGGGATCGGCCTTCCTAAGCTGAAGAATCTCTTCCTGGTAGCTCCCTGGGCCCTAGGGTGGTGCAGGGAAGGGAGCACAGCCTTGGCTTCTAACAGCCCCGGGTGTTAGCTTCGTCACCACGAGGATGACCAGCCCTTGCGTGGTGTCTGACGCTGTGGAGACGTAAAGTCAAGACAGTCCATACCGGCTTACGCTTATTGTCCTAGTATTTGGGAGGCCAAGCAAAGAGGACAGCTGAGAGTTAGAGGCCAGCCTAGGCTACAGAATAAGATTGTCTCTTAGAGGAAAAGGGAGAGGAGTGAGAAAGGGAGGCATCCAACCTAGCAGGGCATGATGTGTGGGAAATGCAGAGAAAATGCCTTAATACAGGTTGTTGTAAAACTGCTATTCGGGTACAGAAAGCAGGCTAAGGGGGCCATTTATTGTTTATTGAGACAGAGTCTTTGGGGGGAGGGGTTAAGACAGGGTTTAAACTGTGGTCTTGGCTGTCCTGGAACTCGATCTATATATAGACCAGGCTGGCCTTGAACTCAGAGATCCACCTGCCCCTGCCTCTCAAGTGCTGGAGGACATTCACCACCACCGCCCAGCCTGAGACAGGGTCTTATGTAGCCCAGGTTGACCTGAAATCACTACATAGTTGAGCATGACCTTGAATTCCTCCTGATCTTCCTGCTCCTATGTCCCAAGTGCCAGGATTCCAGTATGGGCCATTATAATCAACTATATTTTTGGTTTTGGTTTTTTTGAGACAGGGTTTCTCTGTGTAACAGCTCTGGCTGTCCTGGAACTCTCTTTGTAGACCAGGCTGGCCTCGAACTCAGAGATCTGACTGTCTCTGCCTCCCAAGTACTTGGATGAAAGGTGTGGGCCACCGTTGCGTGTGTGTGTGTGTGTGTGTGTGTGTGTGTGTGTGTGTGTGTGTGCAAGTGTGCAGCTGTGCTGTGTGTGGAAGCCTGAGGTGGACTGCAAGCATCTTCCTCAGTGGCTTTCTACCTTATGTTCTGAGGCAGGATCTCTCATAGAACCTGAAGCCCCTTATTAATTAGTCTGCCTGACCTGTAGGCTCCAGGGATCTGCCTGTCTCTACCCCAGCAGCAGGCATTACAGACTGTACAGCCCCAAGTGTGGCTTTTGACGTGAGTGCTGGGGACACGAACATGAATTTTACTTCAGGACTGAGCCATCCCCATGGCCTGTGTTTTGTCTGTTTGTTTTTTACTTGGTTTTTAAAGGTCATACCATGTAGTCCTGGCTGGCCTATGTAATCCAGGCAGGCCTAGAATTCACAGTAATCCTCCTGCCTCAGTCTCCCAGGTGCTAGGATTTGCAGATGTATGCCACAATATCTTGTTTTGTTTTTATTACTTTTAAAGAGTATTTATTTTTATGTCTATGAGTGTTTCATCTACATGTATGTATGTATGTATGTATGTATGTATGTATGTATGTATGGGTAGTGCCATGTGTGTGCCTGGTGCCCCTGGAGATCCAGAAGGAGGTCAGATCCCGTGGAACTGGAGTTACAGATGGTTGTGAGCTGCCGTGCGGGTGCTAGGAACTGAACCTGTGTCTTCTGAAACTGCAGCGGGTGCTCTTAACTGCTGGGCCATTGCTCTGGCCCCAAGTTTACCTTATTTTTGAGACAGGATCTCCCTGTATAGTCTACACGGGTCTGAACTCCTTATGTAGCTTAGACTTGTCCTCTTGTCTGTCCCCTACGTGAGTGCTGGGGTCTCAGCTGTGCACCACCCTACCAGGCTCTAAGTGTCTGTCGCTTTAGGCTGGATGTGCAGCTCCTCAGTGCTTCAAGCAGCTCTTGGTGGGATGGCTGGCAGGAGGACACAGCTGAGCTTTTGTTAGGGGAAGCTTCTTTGTTCTTTTCCTTTGGTCTATCTTTTCTTCCTCTCTTTCTTTCTTTTTTCTTTTCTTTCTTTCTTTTTTGTAATGAGGATTGAAACTAGCTCCTTGTACACACTATAGGAATGCTCTGCCACCAAACTGCCTCCCTAGCCCAGAAACTAGTCTGTGTTTCTAATTTCCAGTAACATTTTTATTATTATTCTATCATCATCATTTTTTTTTTTGTAGTTCTGGGAAATCTAGTCTTTAGACTTCTTTCCCTTTTCAAATCAAAGTGACTTTACAATTACTTCTTTATTTGGGGATGCACGCACAACACAGCACACAGATGAAGTCAAAGATGACTTGGAGGAGTTCTCTTTCCATCTTGTGGGTACTGGGGAATGACCCGGGGTGGCCAGGCTTGGCTCATGGAGCAGGCCTGCTGGCCCTTCTTTGTCCTTTTTAAGGGGCGGCATTTGAAATAGGGTCTCACACTATAGTCCAGGCATGCCCGGAGAGTCACTAGGTAGCCCAGGCTGGCTTCTCAATCTTCCTGCCTCTGCCTCCTGAATACTAGGATTGGAGGGGTGGGCTGCCCCGCCTAGATTTGGACTTCTTCGTTCTCTATACCACACTCTCTCATCTGTCCCTACTCTCCTCCACTCCTCCCTCTCTCCTTGGCTTTCTTCTTTGCTTCGTCATCCTTTCCCAGCTCCCCGCTCTCGGCCCCCCCTCTGAGTCAGTGTGTTGGGTGCTGGGTGCAGGCTCAAAACTTGCTGAAGAAGGTGGAGGGCCTGGAGAACCTCAGCAACCTGACCACCCTGCACCTTCGAGACAACCAGATTGAAACTTTGGATGGCTTCTCCAAGGAAATGAAATCACTGCAGTACCTGAACTTGAGGTACGGGTGTGCGTCCTCTCTAAGACCCACTTTGTACCCACCCATCACCAAGAGCAACTTCTGAGCCAGGGGCCTCTCCCAGTAACCCACAGCTGGGTCCGTACCTTGTTCTCCTTCTGGGTCTGGTCTTCTGCTTTCCTTTTCTTTCTTCTGTAGTTGGTTCAAAGAGCAACACAAAGATCTTCTTGTAAGCCCTGAACCCTTATGTTAATTTAATCCATAATGAAAAAGAATATATTGTATTTAGTTGGGCCTATGCTATGTTTCAGGAACATCTAAAAGAATCAGAAGTTTTCCCCTGTTTTTTCTCCTTTTTCTTTCTTTTCTTTTTGTTTTGTTTTTTGTTTTTCCAGACAGGGTTTCTCTGGCCTTGAATTCAGAGATCCTCCTCCACCACCTCCCGAGGGCTGGGATTAAAAGTGTTCACCACTGTGCTTAGCTTCTTATTCATTTTTAAACGTGGGGGTCTCGCTACATTACCCAGGCTGGCCCCGTCTCTTGAACTCAGTGTCCTGGGTGGCTGAGGTGATAGGCTTTCCTCACTATGTTGCTAACTCTTGTTTTGAAGCAGTTTACAGCCTGACTCTGTAGCCATTTTCCTGTCTATAACCTACATAAATGCCCTTCTCACTCTCCTAGGCACCAATTATTCTTTCCATTTCTTGTCTCTTTCTTCCTGAACTGAACATTACCTGTAGAGGACAGCTCTTAACTGATATTAAACATAAAATGTAGCTGGCGGTGGTGGCACACGCCTTTAATCCCAGCAACCGGGAGGCAGAGGCAGGTGGATCTCTGTGAGTTCGAGGCCAGCCTGGGCTACCAAGTGAGTTCCAGGACAGCCAGGGTTACATAGCAAAAGTCTGTCTTGAAAAACTAAAAAAAGAAAAAGAAAAGAAAAGAAAAATTACAAGGCCAGATGTGGTAGCACATGCCAATAATCTTAGCACTTGGAGATCAAAGGCAGGAGGATTGCTACAAATCTGAGGTGGTAGCCAGGTCTAAATAGTGAGTGGTTCTGTGCAGCTGGGTACACAGTGAGACTCTGCAAACAACAACAGCAAAACCAAACCAGTAACAGCAGCAAAAAGAATGGGATGTGGTGGCTCATGCCTATAGCTCCAGCACCTAGGTGGCTCAGGCAAGAGGATGTCTGTGAGTTCGAGGACAGCCTGGGCTGCATAGCCAGGTTCTGTGTCACCCCCCCACACACACACACACACGAGGAAGGGAGGAGGAGGAAGAAGGAGATGAATGGTCAGAGGGGTTTTTCTCTCAGCAGCTCTTTTCTGATAGACAATATTTGATTATTATTTTTTTTGTGGTTCTATCAATCAAACCCAGGGCCTCGTGCATATAAAATATGTATGGAGCCTAATAAAATGCCGAGAGCTCAAAGTAAGCAACGTTCCTCAAGGCCCACAGCATCTATTGAGATTAGTCTGGAATACTTAAAAATGATTTCATTATTGTTTGAAAGCCAGGAACATGCCTTTCCATACAGAGTCTCAGAAAGAAGTACGTTAGAGGACTGGCCTTTTTATTCAAGCTGAGAGACCCAATCCATCCCTGGCTCTGGGTTCCTTACTGAAGGAGGCACCCACACAACACCCCAACTCCACAGCACCCCACACTTAGGCATAGGCTCCTTCCCTGCTGACCTGCATCTTCTAACTTCTGTTGTGGTGTGGCTGATAGAAAATGTCTGCTTCTATAAGGGACATTTGTCCTTCCTCTCCAAATACAAGACAGGCTGAGGCCTAACTTTGCCGCTCCAAAGTTTTATTTAAGATGACACATCACAGAGTAGACGTTGGCATTTAGGGACTCCTTGAAGGGCAGAGGTGGGATTGGGGAATTGCATCAGGCAAAATCTGGCCACACCTGGCCGACCAGTCCTCCACAGTCATTGCTTTTAGGGCCCGGCCGGAGGTGTTCTTACAGAGGAAACCCAGTTCCTAGGTGCCGTTCAAAGCCCATTTTCTCAGCTGAGCCCTCACGACCTCACCCACAGGAGCAACATGATTTCCGACATAGGGGAGTTGGCCAAGCTGCGGGATCTGCCGAAGCTTCGAGCCTTGGTGATGTTGGACAACCCGTGTGCAGATGAGACCGACTACCGCCAGGAGGCCCTGGTGCAGATGGCGCACCTAGAGCGCCTAGACAAAGAGTTCTTTGAGGACGAGGACCGGGCTGAGGCAGAGGAGATCCGTCAGAGGATGAAGGAGGAACAGGAACAAGAACAGGATGTAGATCATGACATGGAACCATACCAGCCACCAGCTTAGCTGCCCTTCCAGATGGTAAGGGAAATGCCAGGGAGACAGCGGCCAGAGGTCAAAGGCTGGCCACACCGAAGAGGCCAGGAGAACCCTTAGCAGAGATCAGAGTTAGGGGTTGGAGGTATCTTAGGTATGAAGAAAAGATGAGAGGCCCAGGAAGAGTTGATAAAAGATACAGGAGACCAGAAAAGTGAGAACTGGAATGGCAGCCGAGGAGCTGATGTGCAGCCATACCCGGCGGAGACGATTACTAAGGGATAGATAGGTCTGGGGGCACGGAGGAGCTCATGAGGGAAGGAGGTGCGGCTGGGCCAGGGAAAAGATCCTGCACTGAAAATCTGAGTCTAAAAATAACAGGACACAGGTGGGGAGGCGAAAGGAGGGCAGAGTGAAGCGGAGAGACTGAGAAGCCCAGGGATGTGGGCCCAAGCTTCACTCTGTTCCTTTCTTCCAGGAGACCAAGACCCTGGCCTCAGGAATTGATGAGACTCCGGTGGGGACCACCACACTCATAGACCTGTGATAGGAAGGGGGAGATGCTGGCTGCCTTTTGTCTCCGAATTGAAAATCCATCATATCCCAAGGCCCAGGCTTTTTGGTGGTCATCTTTGTGTGGCTTGTTCTATAGGCCTAAACCCCTAAGGTCTGTCTGGAGCCTAGATCGGGGACAGCCCATCAAGCAGGTCTGGAGCAACCAGGATGCTTGTAGTGGTTATCTGGAGAAAGGAGCCAAGAAGGTGGGATGGGACAGTTCAGGTTTCAAATAAAAAGGTATTTTGATATTCCTGTGTCTGAGCGAGTTCACGAGCCCCCGTGGCGGGCTTCTCCATCAGCATGGTCAATACCTGTCGCAGTACTGAGTGAGGCGGTGCCCGCTTCCCTCGAGGTGGCTGGACATAGGTTAGGAGCGCAAGAGCGCTTAGCGGGTGCCTATCCCGGTCCAGGATCGCCCCGGCCCTTCCCCCACCCGTTTGGTTCCCCACCACCACCCGCGCTCGCTCGTACGTGCGTCGGCGCCTGCAGCTCTTGACTCATCGGGGGCTCCGGGTCACATGCGCCCGCCCGGCTCTCTAGGCGCCGCCCCCTGCCCGCCCCCCGCCCGCGCTGGGAGCCGCAGCAGCCGCCACTCCGGCTCTCTCTGCGCCGCCGCCGTCATCACCGCCACCGCCACCGCCACCGCCACCGGCTGAGTCTGCAGTCCTCGAGGTGAGGCCCGCATCGGGCCGCATCCCCCTTACTCGCCGCGTCCACTCCCCGCTGCCCTGGGCTTGGCCCGTCGGGCGGGTGACGCTGCATACCTGCCTGTCACCTGCCTTTCCCAGCACCCTCCATCCCGGGCCTTCCCGGACAGCTCCCGGCTTTCTGGCTCTTACCTCCTCCAGGTTGAGGTACCAGCTCTCGGCACCCGCTTCTCTAACTGCACGGTTCCACCCTCGCCTGCCCCTCTCCCCTCGCCGGTCTTCGCCTAGGGTCCTGCCGATTTGTTTCTTAAGTTCGATGTCTCGGCGGGCGGCGCGTGCTTTCCTGGCACGTCCTGTTTTGCTTTGCGTTTGGGGATATACCTTCTCTCACCCTTCCTTGGCTGCCTCAGACCTGTTCTAGACTCGTCCTTCTGTCCCTCCTTCTCTTTTGACATTTCCTTTTCTCCGATGCATGGGGGAGGGATGAGAGGAGTGGGGAATTTGTCTGCGGGTAGGGAAGACGACGGGTCCAGCCTGGACTACCTCGCCATTCCCCGCTGCAGCACCTAGGGGCTGGAGGCCCCAGGATGCTGTCTCCAGACTCCTCTTGAAAAGAGGAGGAATTCATATTTGGGAGAGAGGTGACGACCCCGGAGTGTTTTATAGACCCTGTTTGGGGGGGCTGTCAAGTTGGGGCTCCACTCGCCCAGACAACCCCTCTTCTTCCTGTTCCAAGATCCAAAGGGAAAAAATGCCAGCCTGGCAGCCATCCCGCCTGGGGAAGTCTAGGGGAACCCCACTGGTCGGCGAAGCTGCTGAGGGGCGAAGAATTCTCTGTCCAGCCTTCCCCTCTTCACTGCGGCGTTCTCCCACCTTGTCATGAGATGTACCCCGCCCCGACTGCAGTGACCTCCCCTTCCTCACGGCGTTGACCTTTCCCTCTCTCCGTGGGGGGAGGGAGAACCCCTTCTCAGAGGCTGACTGCAGCCTGCTCCTCCCCACCCCCTACCCACTGCGGTAACCTCTTTCCCAGCCCTCCCAGCCTCTGGCCCCGCCCACTGGCCCCAGGCTCCGCCCTTCTAAGCCTCTTCTTTTTCTCCTTCCTTCACTTCCACCCAAGGAGACTCCAACCATCATCATGTCTATAGAGAAGATCTGGGCCCGAGAGATCTTGGACTCCCGTGGGAATCCCACCGTGGAAGTGGATCTCTATACTGCCAAAGGTGATGGGCGGGGCATGGGCTTTCCACAGCCCCCACTTCCCCTATGCTGGGTCTGGCAGGTTTCAGAGATTTTTTTCCTTCATACTCAGGGGCCAGGGGGTGCTAGACCAGGTTCCCAGGGCTGGATTGTGGAGTCTGGTCTTCCTTGACCTGTGAAGCCAGGCTAGATGGGTCTGTGTTCTAGTCCAGAGTGAGAAGGGCCCTGCCTCTAGGTCTGTCTGCGTGCCTGTGCGAGCACGCATGCTCTGCCTAGCGTAGCTTTGTTTCTGTGGCCTCCCACACGTGCCCGTGAGGCCTCAGATGGGCGGGTGAGGAGGCCTTGCTTGTGCAGCTGACACGGTGTATGTGAGTGTGTGTGAGTCTGTGTCAGGGAACAGTGTGGGGACGAGTCTGGCTGTGGCAGGTGCGAGTTTCGCCGGAAAGGCTCCAAGAATCCTTGGCCCAGAGTTTCCTCTCTCCTTCCTCCTTGAATGTCTTCTTCCAGGTCTCTTCCGGGCTGCAGTCCCCAGTGGAGCCTCCACTGGCATCTATGAGGCCCTGGAGCTAAGAGATGGGGACAAACAGCGCTACTTAGGCAAAGGTGATGGCATCCCTCTCCTAGCACGCCCCAGCCCCAGCCTCTAGATGCCTCCCCGTCCTCTTCTCTCTACCCGCTCCTGGACTGACCAGCCCTTCTTCCCCTCTCCAGGTGTCCTGAAGGCAGTGGACCACATCAACACCACCATTGCACCAGCCCTCATCAGCTCAGTGAGGCCCGCTCTTTCCTGGGGGTGGCTGCTAGACCAGAGTCCTAGAAGAAATCTTGGATCCAGGGAGGGACAGGGGGAGGCAGAGAAGCCCGCTCTTTAGGAATTGTGGTTACAAAGGGAAGGGTGGACAAATACTGCTAACAGCCCCTGCAGGCGCTCACGGTCCCTAAAGCTGGCAGAGCAGGCTGCTGTCACAGGGGTCTGGTGGGACCTCGCTCACACGGAGGAAGACTGTGTGTGAATGAGGGGACCCTCCGTCTTAGGGCCCAGCCCCCGTCTTGGCTCTGGGTAATGGGGCTCTGCCCACAGGGTCTCTCCGTGGTGGAGCAAGAGAAACTGGACAACCTGATGCTGGAGTTGGATGGGACCGAGAACAAATGTAAGCAGGGGCTGGGCTAGGAGGAATAGAAAAGCACAAAGAACTGGAGGGGGCGTGCTGGGGACGCAGTGAGTGTCAGAGGACCATCCCTTCCTCGCCCAAAGCCACTGCAGAGGGAGGGATGACATGAGACAGAAGAAAGACAGAAAGACAGAAAGACAGGAGTTGGCATGATGTAGTCCAGGGGATGTTTGGGAAGATGTGAGGCCTTCCCTTCCTTGTTACTTCCTCCCCAACCCCACTATTTGTAGTAGAAAATGAATGAGTCGCTGCTGGGGGTGGGGCATGGGGGGGAGGTCTCGTTTATTGGCTTTTCTAGGAGGTAAAGGTGGAGGTGGGGCTACAGGAAAGAGGGACGCTTTCGCTCAGAGCCTTCCTCTGTAATCTCCTAGCCAAGTTTGGGGCCAACGCCATCCTGGGTGTGTCTCTGGCCGTGTGTAAGGCGGGGGCAGCCGAGAGGGACTTGCCCCTCTACCGCCACATTGCTCAGCTGGCTGGGAACTCAGACCTCATCTTGCCTGTGCCGGTGAGCCTAGAGGAGGGAGCATGCAACCCGGTGAGGGATGAGGGCAAGAAAGAGAAAGGCTGGGGGGTGTGAGACCTGAGCCTGGCATTTGGGGGACCTCATCGCAGGGGCGGGAGGGAAAGGCTCTTTGACTCATCTGTGATTCTCTGACCATCTGTGGCTCCCCAGGCCTTTAATGTGATCAATGGTGGCTCTCATGCTGGGAACAAGTTGGCCATGCAGGAGTTCATGATCCTCCCAGTGGGTGCTGAGAGCTTTCGGGATGCCATGCGACTTGGGGCAGAGGTGTACCACACACTCAAGGGGGTCATCAAGGACAAGTACGGCAAGGACGCCACTAATGTGGGGGACGAAGGTGGCTTTGCCCCCAACATCCTGGAGAACAGTGAAGGTGAGGCCGGAGCCCTTACTGCAGCTCCGAGTCACACAGTGGGAAAGGTGGTTGGTACACTTGGGTCCTGAGGGGGATGGGTGGAAGGTCCTGGAACTGCTGAAAATCTCAGGAGGTACCAGCCTTTAGGGCGGGCTCCAGGGGGCCTTCTGATTTCACACATACACCTTGGATATCAGTCTTTTATCTGCCTAGCACAATCTGTTAGCATAGGTCCTCGCCGGAACTGGTCTGGGTAAGGTCTATTTTATCCTATAATGCCACATGCACCATGCTCTAGGAAGGCAGGTACACATTGGTCTCATCCCCTTCCCAGGCTGGCAGAAGGTGTCTAGGATCCCCACAGTCTCTGTGCTGCGGGGGGTGGGGGGTGGGGTGGGCGGCGGCGACTAACTGTAAAGGGAAGGGTTAAAAGTGAAGATACCAGCTGAAGTACAGCTCGGGGGTAGAGTGTCTGCTCAGCCCGTCTGGGGCACCACACCACATACAAATGTATGCACATGCACACACACACATGTAAATGCATGCATACTGACACACAAGTGTACAGAGACTCTGCTCTGGAATCAGATTACTTGCATTTATTTGAACATTGAAGCGTTATTGGCTGGAATCCCCAACACTGGGGAGGTTTAGGCATGAGGGTTGCTATGAGCTTGAAACCAGCCTGGGCTACATAAAACCATGCCTAAAAAGAAAGAAAAGAGCCGGGCGGTGGTGGCACACGCCTTTAATCCCATCACTCGGGAGGCAGAGCCAGGCAGATCTCTGTGAGTTCAAGGCCAGCCTGGGCTACCAAGTGAGTTCCAGGAAAGGCGCAAAGCTACACAGAGAAACCCTGTCTCGAAAAACCAAAAAAAAAAAAAAAAAAAAAAAAAAAAAAAAAAAAAGAAAGAAAGAAAAGAGAATGAATAATAATAAAGATGCAGAAGTGGTCTTTTTAAGAACCAAGCATTTGCCAGGTGGTGGTGGCGCATTGTCTTTAATCCCAGCACTTGGGAGGCAGAGGCAGGTGGATCTCTGTGAGTTCGAGGCCAGCCTGGTCTACAGAGCGAGTTCCAGGACAGCCAGAGCTACGCAGAGAAACCCTGTCTCAAAAAAAACATAAAAGGGGGAGGGGAGAATCAAGCATTTGAGCAGGGTATGGGGGTGCACACCCTTAATTTCCGGTCGAGGCAGTTACATCTCTGAGTTTAAAGCCAGCCTGGTCTGCCCAGAGAGTTCCAGGTTAGCTAGGGCTACATGGTGAGAACCAATCTCAAAACAAAACAAAAAGGAATAATCCAAGTTCTACAAATATCATTGAGGACTAAATAAGATGATATATGTAAAATGCTAATATGATGTGATACCAAAGAAAACCGCTATTAGGAGTTGGAGAGATGGCTCAGTGGTTAAGGACGCTTGCTGCTCTTGTAGAGGACTCAGGTTTGGTTCTCAGCACCCATGTGATTCCAGGGACCTAACACTCTCATCTGGCACCTGTGGGCACCAGCATGCCCATGAAGCACATACATACATGTGGGCATAAAACAAAAATAAATAAATCTTAAAGCATAGACACACACACACACACACACACACACACACACACACACACACACACGCACGCACGCACGCACGCACACACATACACACTGTTAGCCAGACCTATCATCCCAACTGCTTAGAGGCTGAGGAAGGAGAACTGAAAGTTCAAGGTATGCTTAAGGCCAGCCTGGGCAACTTAGTGAGACTCTTTCTCAAAATGAAAAAGGGGTGGGAATGTGGCTCAGGGGCAGAGAACTTGCCTCAAATGAATGAGGCCTTAGGTTCAAGACCCAGCACCAGGATGAGGTGTGGTGGAGTGGGAGTGGAGGGGAGGGGCTGAGGGCAGGGGGACCAACAGGAAGGGAATTCCACTCCTCTGTCTCCCCAGAGCCTATCCATACCTCCCCTACCACAGTCCTCTCCTTCCACTCTTAGTTTCCTTTTCCTCCCTCTTTCCTTCCTACCTGTCTCTCCGACTTAGAATTTCACTGTGCTTGTCTCTAGCCCTGGAGCTGGTGAAGGAAGCCATCGACAAGGCTGGCTACACGGAAAAGATCGTGATCGGCATGGATGTTGCCGCCTCCGAGTTTTATCGAGATGGCAAATATGACTTGGATTTCAAGTCTCCCGCTGATCCTTCCCGATACATCAGTGGGGACCAGCTGGGGGCACTCTACCAGGACTTTGTTCGGAACTATCCTGGTGAGAGCAAGGGATGTGGGAGACAGGAAACGGGGAGAGCAGAATAGGCAGGGCCCCCGTAGGACACCTGTGAACTTGATGGGGTGCGGTCTGGTGCTAGGTAATATCCTCTGGAGCCTGAGAAGCAGGGAGAAGGGGAAGGAGGTTCCTGCAGAGCCACGCTTTGAGCGGCATGTAGATGTGCCTGGAACTGGGATGGGTCTCCTCCATCTGATTCAGAACCTGGGCTCTAAGGGCTACTGGACCCTAGGAAGGGCTCTGGAAGGAGCAGGGATGGGGAGCCCCGGATGGATGTAAGGAAAGCGGCAGGCTTCAGTGTCTTTGGTGAAGGTAGATACTGACTGAGGCTGGCACTGCCGCGAAAGGATCACTGAGTTACAGAGTCTCCACATCTACCAAAGGCTCTGCCCCACTCCGTGGAGGCAGCTGGTCTCCATCTTCCTGAGACAGAGCAAGGTAAAATGATAGATAGCAGTGGAGAAGCAAAGAGCCAGACTAGTAACGAGGAAGGACTTCCTGGTAGTGGGAATAGAACTAGGTGAGGATACGGAGAAGGCCAGCTCCCGGGTTCCTAAAAACTGTAGGAAGGGATAGGAACCCCAGCAGGCTTCTTTGGGAAGAGAGGGACAAGGATGAGGAGGCTTTGTGAGCTGGGGCATCAAAGGAGGGTGTCCCTCCAGAGCTCAAGAAGGGCCGTCAAGGAGGGCGTCCCTCCAGAGCTCAAGAAGCATCAACACTCCCTCTCCACTCCCTCTCCAGTGGTCTCCATTGAAGACCCATTTGACCAGGATGATTGGGCAGCTTGGTCCAAGTTCACAGCCAATGTCGGCATCCAGATAGTGGGTGACGACCTGACAGTGACCAACCCCAAGCGGATCGAGCGGGCAGTGGAAGAAAAGGCCTGCAACTGTCTCCTGCTCAAGGTCAATCAGATTGGCTCAGTCACAGAAGCCATCCAAGCGTGAGTGGCTTCTGCCTTCTCCCACCTGGCCCTTGTTCCTTCGGGATCCCTCGTTCAAGTCCCCCTAGGCCGATTCTGCCCTGGAATGTTGATGGAAGTTGGGTACCCTTCACAGTTCTCTCACTTCTGTTCTCTCTATGCCTTACGTTCTGGGCCCCCTTCCTCTTAGTCACTTTCCTCCAGGCGTTCCTTGACTAGAGCAAGCCTGGGGCTGGGAGGGAATACCTGTGCCTCGGGGCAGAAGGTCAGTGCTGGTGTGTGCTGCAGGTGCAAGCTGGCCCAGGAGAATGGCTGGGGGGTTATGGTGAGTCATCGCTCCGGAGAAACGGAGGACACGTTCATTGCTGACCTGGTAGTGGGACTGTGCACAGGCCAGGTGAGTGGAGCACCTGTGAACTTGATGGGGTGCGGTCTGGTGCTAGGTAATATCCTCTGGAGCCTGAGAAGCAGGGAGAAGGGGAAGGAGGTTCCTGCAGAGCCACGCTTTGGGTGGTGTCTGTGGTATTAGGAGAGGTCTTTGTAGGGTTGATGGGTTCTAGACCCAGGTGGTTACTCTCCTGCCAGAAGATCGAGAATCAGAGAAGGTTCAAGTGCAGAAGTTATGCCAGGCATTGGTATCACACACCTTTAATCCCAGCACTGGGGAGGCAGGTGGATCTCTGTGAGTTCAAGGCCAGCCTGGTCTACATAGTGAGTTCCAGGACAGCCAGGGCTGTTACACAGAGAGACCCTGTCTTAACAAGCAAGAGTGAAAAGGGTAGAAATTTTGAGCTGCTGAGATGGTTCAGCAGGTGAAGATGCCTGGTGCCAAGCCTGACTGACAGCTTGAGTTTGATTCCCGGGACCCACATGGTGGAAGGAGAGAACCGGCTCCCACCAGTTGTCCTGACCTCCACGTGCAGACCATGGCATGAGCAGACTCACAGACATACAAGCAGACACTAAATAAAGTGTTGATTTTTACAATTAATTAATTAATTAATACAAATGCAGAGTAGAAGTTGCAGGGCTTGCCGGGCGGTGGTGGCGCACACCTTTAATCCCAGCACTCGGGAGGCAGAGCCAGGCGGATCTCTGTGAATTTGAGGCCAGCCTGGTCTACAGAGCGAGATCCAGGACAGGCACCAAAACTACACAGAGAAACCCTGTCTTGAAAAAAACAAAAAACAAAAAGAAGAAAAAAAGTTTCAGGGCTCAGTTTAGCTCAGTTACAGAGTGTTTGCCTAGCTTGTGCAAGGTCCTGGGCTCCATTAAATAAAGAAATAAAGGTAGGGCACGACGTCAAATGCCATTAGTCTCAGCACTCAGGAAGCAGAGGCAGGAAGATCTCTGTAAGTTCAAAATCAGCCTGGTCTATAGAGTGAGTTCCAGGACAGCCAGGGCTACATAGAGAAACCCTGTTTCTTGAAAACCAAACCAAAGCAACAAACAAACATCCTGGACCTGGTGGCATATACCTATAGTCTCAACACTTGGGAAGCCGAGACGGGAAGATCAAGAATTCAATGCTAGCCTGTCACTTTTGAGCCTTCATGAAACTGTCTCAAAATAAATGGGATGGGGGAGAGGAGGGGTAGGGCTGTCCAATCAGGTGAAGGAAATCTGTAAGCTGCATGTCCCCTGGAATGTTTCAGATCAAGACTGGTGCCCCATGCAGATCGGAACGTCTGGCGAAGTACAACCAGCTCATGAGGTGAGGAGGGTCCCCGAAGAACAAGAACCTGAGGCCCAGGACTAGACACCCCGTTAGGCCACCATTCCATCTCTAGCATCCGGGACCTGGAGAGTAGTTGATGCCAAGAAAATCCTTTCTAGTGGGTTTAGGATTTAGGGATGGTCTGATTGACAGATCACTAAGGTCCCACTAAAGCCAGGGAATGTTCACCTTGGGGCAGTCCACAAAGAAGGAGTCTGAAGGGACCCAGAGAGAGAACCAGACCCTTCCTGCTCCCCTGACTGCTACCCTTCTGGATCGTCTCTCAGAATTGAAGAAGAGCTGGGAGATGAAGCTCGCTTCGCGGGACACAACTTCCGGAACCCCAGTGTGCTGTGATCCCTCCGCTTGCCTGAAGACCGGAACCTCCATCTCATCCTCCCGGAGCCCCCTTCTCGCTGTCCTGACCTGCCATAGTTCACCCAGAGTCACCCAGAACACCTCAGCTCGCCTGCTCTGGCTGTCCTTGGCTTCCACACGCCCTGCTGTCTCTGCTCTTCCTCCTCTCTGGGCCCCATTTCTGGGGATTCCATTCTTCCCGCTTTCCCGTCTATTCTCTCTCCTCTTAAAAAACTGGAAATGAGAATGAGGATTAGAAGGGGATCCACAGAAGAGCCCTCCGTGTCTGACAGGAACTTCAGGATTGGTGTGTTGAGGTGTTTAGAACAGGGCAAAGGGGCCATGTGGCACGTGGGCGTTACTGTTCTCAATGTTGTGTATAAGCTATGAACTATGCATAGAACTGGTGGTTGGCGAGTGCTGGATGTGGGATCATGTTTGGTAAGGCGTGTGTGTGTGTGTGTGTGTGTGTGTGTGTGTGTGTGTGTGTGCGCGTGCGCGCGCGCATGTTATTTATTTATTTATTCGTTTATTCATTTATTTATTGTTCAGCTCGTCAATCGGTCAGCTCACCATAACTATAGTCTGAAATTGACCCATGAGACTTGACAAAATTGGGCATCCATATTTTCCTGTGGCTGCATCCCAAGGTGACCCAGGATGGGAGGTTTTGCTAGCATGGGAAGGGTAACAGAAAAGGGCCTTAGCAATTGTTTCATTTAGTGCACTGACTGAAGCCTGGCACTTCACAGAACGGCACTGTGTGCCTGTGGGCTTCTCTCCCACGGCGCTCTCCCCAGCCCTAGGCTCCCCAGTCTTCTCCAGCTTCACCAGAACACTGCCTCACTCCCCCGTGCCATGTTCCACAGTTGCCACCATCTCTGGGCTTTGAAATGAGCTCCACTATTAAAGTCTGAATCACAGTGCACCACCCCGTGTCTGAGGAGTTTTACTCTCTGCTCCATACCAGAGGAGGGGAGACGAAGGACTGGATGCTGGTGACACTCGACCACAGAGCTGGGGAGGGCACAGAAAGGGAGCCACTGAACATATGACCAAGTCTGTGGCATTGTGAGTAGGTGGGGGTCCATGTTGTTTTTACCTTCTTGTTTGTTTGTCTTTTTGTGTTGTTTTGAGACAGGGTTTTCTGTGTAGCTCTGACTGTCCTGGAACTCACTCTATAGGTCAGGCTAGCCTCAAACTCAGAGATCTGATTTTACCTTCTTTTCTTCCCCACTTTCTTTCTTTCATGACTAAGGATTCTTAACCTTCGGTCCAGGAATCCCTCAAGTGTCAGGGTTAGTGTGTATCTGGGGTGAGGAGTAAGGTTTCTGGTTCCCAAAGTCTTTGACCAAAGAAGGACTAAAGTGGTAGACTAAAACTAAAGCATTCTTGTATAGCACCTCCTCGACGGAATTTTGAATTGCTTTGAAATGAGACGGGACTTCATGCATCCGACTTCTTTGGACTATGAACGGAGGGTGAAGAGGATGGGAGAATGGTGCCATGGGTATGGAGGTGGGCCTGAGGAATCTGAGTTCTTCAGTATACACTGATTGCAACACCTGGAGTGTTTAACAGCCTCCCCGGACTGTTACAGTCACGGACGGCCAGACTGTGAGGAGGACAGCAGTGGGTGGCTAGAGGCCCTCTAACTTTTCCGACCCAGTGGGGCTGTGGCGTTGAGACACTCAGCCTAGGACCATCCTGGGAGTCAAACCCTCTTACATGAGGACTATGGTTTGGATACAAGGGCTCGTGCTTGCAGGCGGCATCTGCCCATGGGTAGCTGTGGCCGCTAGAGGGAGCCCAAGTTCTGCAGGACACCATACTAGATGCCAAGGTGAGGTTGGGGTGGGAAGAATTTCAAGGTTGCACCCTCTGCCAGCCTCTCCTCCATTCTGAGTTCTGCTCCCAGGCTTCTCATTCTAGGCTAACAGAAGCTGTCATTGGAGAATGGGCGGGGGCCACATCTCTTTCTGCCCCCCAACTGTTATTTTCAGTTCAAAGAACTTCTTGCCCCCCTCCTTCCCTGTACCTCTTAATTTCCAGGTAACCATCTCAGCGTTCCCTTCTCTCCTGGCACCCCCGTATGTCTCCCACGGGGCTCACTTTTCTCTGTCATTGCTTTCTCAGAAACTCCCAGGCTGGCCAGGGCTCTTGGAGCTGCAGCCACCTTGCCTAGCCCTGTCCTTTCTTCCCCCCATCCCGGCGAGTTATCCTTCTCTGACAGCACTCCCACCCCCTCCAGGTACTAGGTTGGATTGGGTTACAGCTAGCTCTGCTAGGGCCTCCAAGGCCCTCTCTACTTTCCTTTTGTGCCGTTGCCTGGAGACCAGCGGGTTGTGGGGGGCTGGGGCCAGAGAAGGAGCTGGGGTGAAGGATGGGGGTGGAGTGTATGTGTGATGCTCCCGGCAGCTAAGCTGTGAGCCTGGCCTCGGGTACCGGAGGAGGAACTAGAATGGGTAGTGCTGGCTTCTTTTTCTAGTCTCACTCCTTGTCCTTACCTAGGCCTGAATTTTTTTCTTTTAGAAAGTTACCATGTTGGCGTTTGCCTTAGTGGTTCAACAAGGAGGAAAGCTCAGTCTAGAAGGGATTTGGAGAGGACCTGGGCCAGGCCCAGTGGGAGCTAAAGGAAAGAGAGGAAACGCAGGGGGGAGAGGGAGGAGGAGTTTCAGCAGAACCAGTTGGTGGAGGAAGGAGCAGAGGGCATCCTGGACCACAGAGAAGCAACAGGGCACAAGAGGACAGGGAGCCGACCCGGTCTCTGGGAGGCCCTGCAAGGGGACCAGAAGATGGGCATGGGGGGAAAGTGAGTCCCTGCAGAGGCAGGGGGTTTCAGGGTGGGGTGATGGTGGGGAGGATCCTTGCTCTGTCCGTTTCCCTAGTGCTCTGGAATCTGTTTAGAGCTTTGGGGCAAGTTCAGAACTTGGCTGACTCTGGCCTAAGGAATGGTAACACAAGATCCACTGAGCTGATACAAGGCCAACCTTTGCCCTTCCCTCCCTAAAGGCAGTCTGTCCACCCAGTGCCCCTACCCCACGCACCTGGCTTGCAGCTAGACTGCCCCACAGATGCCCTGCCACCACTCCAAACTGGTGAGCTACCAGGGGCTCCCAATCCAGACTCCAGCTCCAGCTCTTCCCACTTCCCAGCCCGCCTCCCTCCCTTTCTCTAGCCTTCCCAATTTCAGCTGCCAAAAATCACCCTGTCTCTGGTGTCCTTTGTCCTGAGAGATGTTGCTGCTTGGTGTGGGGCCAGACAGGGAGCCCAGGAGAAGGCACTGGTGGACTGATGGGGGTGCTGACTTCATGGCTGTAGCCTGGACATGACTGACACATTGACAGGAGGAGAGTTAGGAAGATCATGCTGTGGTCTGTGCTGGGGACTGCCTCCATATTCCAGCAATTGTTGTAGGGAACCAGGGCACCTAAGGATGTGGCTAGGTCCTTCCACTTCATCCCCTGTGACTATGGCCGGAGATGCTAGTAGTCATGACTTCAGACTTGAGAAGGAAACCGAGTTCACTAGTGAATGGAAGGGCCCAACTGTGAGGTGCCGTTCCTCAGGCACCTCAACGCCAGGGCCTGCCACCCGGTTCTGTCACTTCTCCGCAGTGTTTTCCAACTTCAGCTCCTTCCTTTCCCATCACTGACCCTCCCGCCATGATGCCACGAAGACCCTATTTATCCTGTACTTCCTCCCAGTCCTCTCTAATTCATTCTCCTCCAATTTATTTGCCAAAGGAAACAGTCCTTAGTTCGACTGAGAGTCCCCCCCTCTGGTTTTATCAAGCCACTCCAAACCCCGGTCTCCCTCTAGAATGGGCATCTGGTCCCACCTTTTAAAATCTCTTCTGAGACCTCTCCTGCCTTCGCTCCCACAGAGGTATCTCTGGACTTCCCTCCATCACTCCCAAATTCTTGTGGTTTGCATTCTTTTTGACACCAACCACCCCTTAAACTCTTATCTCTTCCAGAAACACCATTCTCTTAGTATGTCTTCATCTTTTCATCCTTTTCCGCCCAGGTCTCCAAACTTCCATCGTATTCTCTCCGAAACAGCTCCTAAACAACCTCCAGTCTGAGGCTCTGGTCCTTCCTCTCCATCTTTCCAGTACAGCCCCATTATCCCAATCTCTACTTCAGGATCCCCCGAACTCCTCCCACTTCACCCCTGCCACAGCCCCTTGTCCCCAAACTTCTCCAGCCTCCCCAGGTCTGCCTTCACAGCTCACAGCCCCTCCCACCCAGCCCTCTCGCGCGGGGCCCGCGAGCTCCCCACGCTCGGCGCCGCGAGGCCCTCTCCCTCCGCGCCCCGGCCGGCTTCGGCCAAACTCGCCCGGCGCCTCCCCTTCCCCGATCCTCCGCCCCCCGACTGCCGCGCGCTCCCTCCCTCGCGTCTCCTCCGGGCCCCTCTCTCCTCCGTTCCTCCGCGCTCCCTCCTTCTCCCTCTTCCTCCCTGCTCCCATCCCCCTCTCCCGAGCGCCCTCCCTCCGCCGTCCGCTTTCCTGTGCGAGTCGCCGGACGCGCCGCCCAGCCCGTCCGCCTGCCCGCCCGCAGCCCGGCGCCGGGCCGGGGCCTCGGGCCAGGACGCGTTTCTGGGCGGCTGGCCTCGGGCGGGCTAGGGGCGCGCGGCACGAGCGGCGGGAGGGCCGGGGGTCGCGGGCCTCGCCGGGGCCGCGAGTGCGGGCGGAGGCGGGCGGCGCGGCGCGGCGCGGCGGGGGCGGGCGGCGCGTTCCGGGCGGGCGGGCGGGCGGGGAGTGCGAGAAGCCGATCGGGGCTGCGCGGGGAGCGAGGCATGGGGGCCGCCCTCCGGGGGGGCCGGGGCCGCCGCCGCCGCCGCCGAGGCGGCGACTGAAGCCGCGCAGCGAGGAGGGGCGGGGAGTGGCCGCCGCCGCCGCCGTCCCCGGGAGGCGCCGGAGCCCGACTGCACTCGCAGCCAGCCAGCCGTCCCGAGCCGCTCGCAGGTAAGGTCCGCTGCCGCCCGCCCGCCCGGGCCGCCCCGTTTCGGCCCTCGGCTCCCCGCCCCCACCCCTCCCGGTCCCCCCCTCCCGCCGCCGCCTCCATTTGTTATTTTCCCGGTCGCGTTCCCTCACTGCGGGCACGGCCGGGCCCGAGGCTGGGGGTTCAGGGGGTGGGGCCGCCCGGAGGAGGGACGCGGGCCCGGGAGTCGCGAGCTCGCGACGTGGGGGAGGAGGGTGCAGGGAGGAGGGCTGACGGGGCCGAGCTTCGCCAGGACCAGAGCCTAAAGGGGAGGAACGCCGAGGTGGAGACTTGGCGGAGGTAAAACGGGGGATGCTGTGCGGGTGGTTCGCGGAGAAGGCAGGACGGATCGGAGAGATGGCAGCGAGGTGGGGGGTGAAGGCTCGGGAAGCCCTGCAGGCCCAGAACCCGGGTGCCAGAACCCAGGGTTGCGGGTATTAGGAGCAGAAGGGAAGCGGAACCGGGAAAGGGGTGTGGTAGATGGTAAGAACAGGATTGTGGCTGCAGAGAGGGGGGATTGAACCTGGGGGAATGGGGAAGGACCAGGAGAGGCCCATCTTTGAGAAGCCTGGGTGGAAATGGGAAGGCCGTATCTTTTGTGACTCAGTTTTCTTTCCCCCACTCCAGGTCACCTCTGACCCTGTTTTCCTAATCCCAGACCCAGTTACTTCGTTGAAGGGGGCACTGAGGCTCGGCAGTGTGAGTCCTAACACTAATAAGAAAGGCAGGAATACTGATGGGAGGATTAGAAAGGTTGGGAGGTTGGGAAAGAAGAGAGAATTGGGCAATCTTGTAGGCATTCCAAGGAATTGTGACCTCCACCCTCATCCCCAGAGCTGTGGCTGCCCCACAGCTGGGCTCTATCCGGGAAGCTCCGTGATGCTCTGATCTCCGGGGTCTCCCTTTGTGCCCGGGGCGGGTTACCCTAAAGCTCCTTTTCTGAGGGTACTACTGTAAGAAGGTTGGAGTTGCTTTGGCAACTGAGGTGGTAACAGTGGCTGCCAGATGGACCCCTGGGATGGTCTCTTGAGGGGCACTTTTTTTCACCCATTTTGTTGCCATGGCTGTGATCCGGTGGGAAGTCCTGGAGGTGGGGGTTCAGGATGTAGATGGGGCCTCAGCCTGCAGCTGTGTCCTAGGGACTCTTGGGAGGGGTTCTGGGAGATGTTTCTGGTGCTGCCCCCAAGTAGGGGTTTCCTAAGGAGGTGCACCCCTTCTCCCCCAGCAGCCTGTTGGAACAGGTGACCCTGTTGCTTGCAGGTCATTCTTGCAAGCCTCCTCCTGGGTATGGTGGGAAGATGGAAATACTGTTGATCAAACTATCTGGTCTTGGGCTGGGGGTAGCTCAGTGGTAATGGTATTTCCTAGTATGCATACATAGGCTCTGGGTTTGAGCTCCAGAAACAAACAAAATAAAAAACCCAAGTTATCTCATCCTGGTCATTTCTGGCCTCTGCCACCCTTATGTCTTGTAAACGGTTGATTCTTTGCACTACTTTATTTTCTTGAAGGCCTCTTTGGATTTCTCTTCTCTCTGTCAGTTCTCAGGGTGACCCCTTCATTCAACTGCTCTTTGGCCTTTTACTTCCCTGAACTTAACAGAGATGGCATGGCTCTTCATGCCTGTCTCAGGTGTGGGCGGCCCAGGGGAGAGGGCTCTGAAACAGCCTTGGGCAGAACAGGATGCTCTGGAACGGGAGCCGGGAGACCAGGGTGTCCTCTGGCTGTACCTCTATGACCTTGGGCAAGTCACTTCCGTCTTTGAGCCTCACCTTCGCTGTGTGATGACATGGCCTCTGTGGCTCCTTCAGCAGTCCTGGGTTCTAACAAGGCTTAGGCTACTGCATTGTTCCCTGCTGGCCTGGGCCTCATGGATAGCTCGGTCATTTTCAGCTGATGGTTAGGCAGGCAGGCAGGTCTGGAATGGTGGCGACTAGTCAGTGATCCTGAAATAAATATACTCTGTAAGCTCTTCCCAGGGAGCCTGTGACGTGGTCATTTTCTGACATTGTCATATTTGTTCCTTAATTTCTTTCTTTGGAAAAAAAGGATGACATTTATTTTTGTGTGTGCCCTGGTGCACATGTGGAGGGCAGAGGGTAGCTGGGTGTTGAGTTTGTTCTCTTCTTCCACCATGTGGGTCCCATGGTTTGACTCGGGTCGTTGGTTTGGTAGTAATCTTTGTTTTTATTTTTTGGTTTTTGAGATGGTCTTCTATAGCCCAAGCTGGCTTGGCTTGAACTCACTACACAAGATGACCTTGAACTTGTGTTCTCCTTGCCTCTACCTCTGAAGTCCTGAGATTGCAGGCATGGGCCACACCCTGTTTTATGTGGTGTTGGAATCTAACCCAGGACTTCATGACTGCTTGACCAGCACTCCAACCACTGATCTGCATCTCTAATCCCTCTTAATTCCCTTTCCTCTGCTTACTTAGGGACTCTTCTGAGTTCCTGTTTCCCTGCCTTCTGAGTTTGTTCTTCCTTGCTTTCCTTTTACAATAAGGTAATGGGGCAAATGGGTGCTCTTGTGCATGGTAGATGCTCAGTGTTAGTTCGCAACAGCCTTCTAGGCAAGATGGAGTACCACTTGGTCGGTTGGTATTAGAGTACCACTCAAGTTCAGACTTAACGTATGACCCGACCTCAGTCTCCAGCTCTACCCCTTCCTCTGCCACGCCTCATGCCAGGAATTACTCCCCTGTTGATGCTGATTTTCTCTTCCAAAGCTACTCATGGCAAATTTTATCAGATTTGAGCTGATTAAAAAAGGTAAGAAAGGCACACAGTAATTGCTCTGTTCTCCAAGGAATGTCAGTATATTTTTTGACCTTTTGGATCCTTTAAGAATCAAACTGACTTGGTAACAAGTTCTCTGATGGGAGGAGATGGGCGCCCTGTCTAGGGTAGTGTTCTTTGTTGTCCTTGTTGTTAACATTGTTTTCTCCTTTTCTTCTGTTTGGTGCTGTTCTGTGGAGATTGGTTTATTGCCTTTCCTCTTTTTCACTTGTAGTTTTATTTTTTTGAGACATGATTTCATGGAACTGGCTGGCTTTGAACTTGCTATTTGCTATTCTCCTTCTTTCACCTCCCAAGTGATGGAATTACAGATGTGTGTCACCATGCCTGGTAATGCATAGTATTTTAAAACCAATCCACAAAACAACTTAAAAAAAAAATATGGTTATAGCTGTAGTTGAAGTAAACTGGCTTACTGGGCAAATCGTCAGTGGAAAGTTCAGACTTGGGGCTCTGTCCCATCTGTTTTGTGTCCCTTAAGTATAAGTTACTAAGTTTCCTGGAAATGTTAGACTCACTCATTCCTCATTGCATGCTTCAGTATGGTTCAGTGGGGTTGGGCAAAAAGAGATTACTCTGTGTTACTTGGAGAAAATACATGTAGAAATGTCATTTACCTGCATCTCCCAACTCAGAATGGGTGGGTGAATTTATTCTATTTTCATCGGACTAACATTAGTTAATTCAAAGAACCTACCAAACCTGGGGTGTGCCTGTGATTCCAGCTCTTGAGACCTGACCTCAAAACAATAGCCAGACGGACCTCCTGACAGTCACTTGGTTTAAAGGTCATTGACAGCGGTGCACTTGGCTGGGTGAGGTGCTCGCTTACAGACCCAGTGCCGGGAACCTGAAACGGAAGGCTCCTGGACTTAGTTTAAGGCTGGTGCAAGGTGCATCGTGTGACTCTGTCTCAAATAGGACACAACAAACCCCATATTTGTGTGTGTACATGACATCAGTAGAAAATATAAAAAGGAAAACTGTGACACTAGCATTTTTTGCACTTAAAATATGTTACAGGCTGGGCATAATGGCACACACTTTCAGTCCCAGCACTCAGGTGGCAGAGGCAAGCAGATCTCTGTGAGTTCAAGGCCAGCTTGGTCTACAGAGTGAGACCCTGTCTCAGAGAAAGACAGATACAGAGAGACAGAGAGACAGAAACAAACAAGCAGACAAAAGAAACTGTCTGAAGAGATGGCTCAGTGGTTTAGCGCACTTGTGGCTCATGCTGAGGACTGAGGTTTTATTCTCAGCACCCACAGGATAGGTCACACCCACACTAACTCCAGTTCCAGGGTATCTCTTGTCCTTCTCTGACCTCCCCAGGGACCAGACACACACGTGATCCGAATACATACATTCAGGCAAAATGTCCATACATAGAAAATTAAATTTAAAAAATGTTTGGGTAGTGTTAAGGAGTGGTTTGACTCTTAGCAAGAAACATAAACAAGTACAGGGACAGTCCAGTGTACTCTCCTGGCATGCTTGAGGCCCTGGGGTCGGCTCACAGCACCAAGGAAGCCTGTAATCCCAGCACTGGGGAGTGAAGGCTGGAGGATCAGGAGTTGAAGTCCTGATGAAGATGTATGGCTGTGGATGCATGGGTAGATGATGATGTCCATGTTTGTACTGCTAGATACAGGTAGACAGGCTGTCAAGCCAAGTAAAAGGACAGGCTTAAAATTTGTAAGTCTGTGTTGTGTGCTCACTGGCATTTTGTCTTTTGTAGTTTTAAAATACTTTGAGGGGGCTGGAGAGATGGCTCAGCTGTTAAGAGCACTGGCTGCTCTTGCAGAGGACCTGGGTTCAATTCCCAGCACCCTCATGGAAGTTCACAGCTGTCTGGAATTACAGTTCCAGGGGATCCGACACCTTCACACAGACATGAATGCAGACAAAACACCAATGTACCATAAAATAAAATTTAAAAAGTTTTGAGTTGGGCTGGTGAGATGCTCACTGAGCAATGAGCCACAAAGGTTGACAACTGGATTTGATCCCCAGGTCCCACATGGTGAGAAGGGAGGACTGACCCAGGCCGTCCTCTGACCCGCACACACACATCATAGCACATGCACATCCTTCCTCAGTCAACCCATCAGTGTATTCTGAGTCTGGTTACTGTGAAAGCTTTGGCTTTTAAGCACAGGAAACACCAATACAGCCTTCCCTTGATATCTGGGAGATTTGTTCCAGTACACTCCGCAGACACCAAATTAACACATACTCAAGTCCCTTGTATGGAATGATGCTGTGTCTGTACCTACACACACTCTTCCATGTTTTTAAAATCACCTGTGGATCATGTACAGTAACCAATTCCATGTAAATGTTTGATAAAGTCCACCTGTTCAAAGCCGAGGTTACATGCCATGCGAAGGTGAGCAATGGTTGAACCAAAGCTGAAGAGGGACCTAGGGCTTGTGAAAGGTGCGACATCACAGCAGCTTGTGTCCACATAGCATGCTTGTAGATTGAGCCTGGGGCGGCAGTGTAACAGATTCAAACTTTGGAACGTTCTGGAATTCTTCCTCCCAAACATTGTCAGTTCAGGTTGGCTGACTCTCTAGACAAAAACCCTGGAAGTAGAAAAGGCCAACTACTAGAGGATGGATCCTTATGAGGCTGTCTAGAACATTCTGCAGTTTCGAAGATGCCTCGATTTGGGGTTGAAGCTGGTGAGGCAGTGCTGCTCAGTATTGTAGAACGGGACATTCTTCTACATTGTCTGATGTGAAACCAGATTGTTATCCGTGTGACTGATCTAGGCTTCTTAGAATTCTCTCCAGCTTCTGAGGAGAGTTTAGAAGAGAGAGCGTGTGAGCGTGGCCTTTGAAGTCAGATGGCGGTTGGTTCTGGCCTCATCGTCGTCGTTAGTCCTTCCCTGTGGAAGGTGGGGCAGGTCACAGTCACAGTGAGCCTCAGTCTCCTCACTTCCCAATCCCACTGTAGAGTGTGTTGGAGATGATCCAGGAAAGCGCATGTAGAGGGCTTGGCACGAAGAAGATGCCCAGTAAACTAACACATCAGCCTCGTTTCTTTGTGTTTCTTTTGAATTTGTAAGGCGCTGGAATTAATGAGTGTACAATTTTTTTTTCTGTTGTCGTTGAAACAGGATTTTGCTGTCTAGTTCAGGCTGTCCTTGAACATGTGATGCCCAAACCATAGCTTTCTGAATGCTGGCACTACAGGCATCCACTACCATACCAGGCCACAGATACTCGTTAGGGCTTGTGAAGGGTAAAATCCTGCTAAGTGTTAGGTTGGGGTTCATAAGTACATCTGAATTTTCTGCCTTCTCTAGAGATGAGAGAGAATATACTGTGAGGGTCTCCATCACTTAGCTGATGTAGCCTGCAGAGCGCGCTGCAGTCTCTCGTGGTGTCTGTGCCTCTGGACCCTTAGGACTGGGCTTCTTACGCAGACCCCTGCTGCTTCTGCTACAGTATGGAAACGCTGATGGTTTGTCCTAACAGATTTCACTGAAAACACCGTGCGAGTACCTCGTGCCTACAACTGCTTCCAGCTCCCCAGACCATAGCTGTGGGGAGCTTGGGGTACAGCAAACAAGATTCTGTATTCAGCTGCCCAGGCAGAGGAGAATGGGGTCTCCACAGCCTGAAGAATGAAGACACGACAGAATAAAGATTCAGTGAGTAGAAGCTATAGTAAGCAGTCCGCCAGGTCCAGGGCGGGGACAGGGAAGCTAGGGGGAAGGGCCTACAGCGAGAACAGAAACAATGTATAACCTAAAGTTGGGTGCAGTGTAAAACACTACGGCCTCCATCCTGCTCCCAGATGTCAATGAGGAGTGGACGGAAGAAAGAGGCCCCCGGGCCCCGGGAAGAGCTGAGATCAAGGGGCCGGGCCTCCCCTGGAGGGGTCAGCACATCCAGCAGTGATGGCAAAGCTGAGAAGTCCAGGCAGACGGCCAAGGTAATCCTCCTCTGGTCCCCAGGATGCACTGCAGCTGGAGGGGTGTTTGGGGTGGGGGGCTGCAAGTTTGGCAGGGAGTAACTCTGGCAGGGGCTTAGGAGACAGAAGACAAGCATGTTCTCTTTCTCCCTAACAGAAGGCCCGAGTAGAGGAAACCTCTACCCCAAAGGCCAACAAGCAGGGCCGCAGCGAGGAGATCTCAGAGAGTGAAAGTGAGGAGACCAGTGCACCCAAAAAGACCAAAACTGAGGTAAGAGATTGTGACGACCGTGACCTTTCTGACTGTGCTCTCTCTAAACTTCTTCTGTGCATCATGCCTCCTCTGATCTCTGCTGGGATCTGAAAGTCCTGTTTGGTGCTTGTTTGGAGTGGTCTCCTCTAGAATACGGTAGACAGCTCCCGAGGCTTTAGTTAGAACAGTAAGTGACAAAGCAGGGCCACAAGGGACTGGACGGGTAGGGAGGGTGTTACAGCCTCCGTTGTGTAAGGGATAAGTAAGTCTTGAGGATGCAGAAATGGGACTGGTAATGCAGCTCCTCGGTAGAGTGCTTGCCTAGTACAGAGTGCTAAGTCCAAGCACTTAATAGAATCTAAAAACTGGGCATGATGGTGCACATCTCTTAGCCTAGCATTCAGACAAGACAGGAAGGTTAAAAAAATTCAAGGTCAGCCAGGTGGTGGTGGTGCTCACTTTTAATCCCAGCACTTGGTATGCAGAAGCAGGCAGATCTCTGGAGTTCCAGGCCAGCCTGGTCTACAGAGTGAGCTCCAGGACAGCCAGGGCTACACAGAGAAACCCTGTCTCAAAAAAACAAAAAAATTCAAGGTCATCCTGTGCTATGTGTGAGTGAGTTGGAGGTCAGCTTGCGCTATATGAAACTGTTGTTAGAAAAGCAAGCAAGGAGGAAAGGAAACAAGAAAACCACGCATTGGGGGACAGCTAACGGGACCAGAGATGAGTTGGACATAGATGGCAAGAAGGGTCTGCAGTCGATTGTAAAGGGTCAGTGTTTGAGACGGACACTTGAGAAGGACCAGGGTTTGACAAGGAAGGAAATAAGCTAGTAGAAAGCAGCTGAGATGTGGGAGGGAGAGATGCTAGATGACAGAAGGTGGCCCTGAGCAAGCATCCTCAACGCATTGTAGCACAACAGTGCTGTGAGGAGCAAAGGATTGTGGGAGATAAGTTTGCATCCTGGGAAAAGAGGAAAATTGAGCCCTCTTCCCTGACAGCAGGAGCTCCCTCGACCACAGTCTCCCTCGGATCTGGACAGCTTGGATGGGCGCAGCCTTAATGACGATGGCAGCAGTGACCCTAGGGACATAGATCAGGATAACCGAAGCACATCCCCCAGCATCTACAGCCCCGGAAGTGTGGAGAATGACTCTGATTCGTCTTCCGGCCTGTCCCAGGGCCCAGCCCGCCCCTACCACCCACCTCCACTCTTCCTCCTTCCCCCCCACCACCAGACAGCGCTCCCCGACAGCCAGAGCCTGGCTTTGAACCCCATCCTTCAGTGACACCTGCTGGATATCATGCTCCAATGGAGCCACCCACATCTCGGTTATTCCAGGGCCCGCCTCCCGGAGCCCCTCCCCCACACCCACAGCTCTACCCTGGGAATGCTGGTGGGGGTGTTCTATCTGGACCCCCCATGGGTCCCAAGGGGGGAGCAGCTGCCTCTTCAGTGAGTGCCCCCAGTGGAGGCAAGCAGCACCCCCCACCCACTACCCCAATTCCAATATCAAGCGCTGGGGCCACTGGGGCCCCTCCAGCAAAGCCGCCCAATGCTCCAGTGGGTGGTGGGAACTTACCTTCTGCGCCACCACCAGCCACTTTCCCCCACGTGACACCAAACCTGCCGCCTCCACCTGCCCTGAGGCCCCTCAACAATGCCTCAGCCTCTCCTCCCGGAATGGGGGCTCAGCCAATCCCCGGGCATCTGCCCTCTCCCCATGCCATGGGTCAGGGCATGAGTGGACTTCCTCCTGGCCCAGAGAAGGGTCCGACTCTGGCTCCCTCACCCCACCCTTTGCCCCCAGCTTCTTCCTCCTCTGCCCCTGGGCCTCCCATGCGGTACCCATATTCATCCTCTAGTAGCTCTGGAGCAGCTGCTTCTAGCTCCTCCTCCTCTGCCTCCCAGTACCCAGCTTCCCAGGCTCTGCCCAGTTACCCTCATTCCTTCCCTCCACCAACAAGTATGTCTGTTGCGAATCAGCCCCCCAAGTATACCCAGCCTTCTCTCCCATCCCAGGCTGTGTGGAGCCAGGGTCCTCCACCTCCTCCTCCCTATGGCCGCCTCTTGGCCAACAACGCCCATCCAGGCCCTTACCCTCCTACTGGGGGCCAATCCACAGCCCACCCACCAGCCCCTACACATCACCATCACCAGCAGCAACAGCAGCAGCAGCAGCAGCAGCAACAGCAGCAGCAGCAGCAGCAACAGCATCATCACGGAAACTCTGGGCCCCCTCCACCTGGAGCATATCCTCACCCCCTAGAGAGCAGTGGCTCCCATCATGCACACCCCTACAACATGTCACCCTCCCTGGGGTCTTTGAGGCCCTACCCATCAGGGCCAGCACACCTGCCTCCACCTCATGGCCAGGTGTCCTATAGCCAAGCAGGTCCCAATGGCCCCCCAGTTTCCTCTTCTTCCAACTCTTCCGGCTCTTCCTCTCAAGCCTCCTACTCCTGTTCACACCCGTCCTCATCCCAGGGTCCCCAGGGGGCATCCTACCCCTTCCCCCCAGTTCCTCCAGTCACCACCTCCTCGGCCACTCTTTCTACCGTCATCGCCACCGTGGCTTCCTCGCCAGCAGGCTACAAGACGGCCTCGCCACCCGGGCCCCCTCAGTACAGCAAGAGAGCCCCATCCCCAGGGTCCTACAAGACCGCCACCCCGCCTGGATACAAACCGGGGTCACCACCCTCCTTCAGAACAGGGACCCCACCCGGCTTTCGAGGCACCTCTCCGCCAGCAGGTCCAGGGACCTTCAAGCCAGGTTCGCCCACCGTGGGGCCGGGGCCCCTGCCCGCTGCGGGGCCCTCCAGTCTGTCGTCTCTGCCTGCGCCCCCCGCGGCCCCAGCTCCAGGGCCGCCCTGGCGGCCACGCAGATCAAACAGGAGCCGGCCGAAGAGTATGAGACCCCCGAGAGTCCGGTGCCCCCGGCCCGAAGCCCTTCGCCCCCTCCCAAGGTGGTGGACGTGCCCAGCCACGCCAGCCAGTCGGCCCGGTGAGCAGCCGTGGGGCTGGGGGCGGGTGGGGCTGGGAGCGGACGCCGAAGGGGCGACGGGGCCTTGCGATCACGTTCACCGTGCCCCGTTCGAATTGGGGGGCACGAGCTGGGGGGAGAGGGGGGGGCGCCCGCTCTGGAGCCAAGAGCTCAACAGCTCTGCGCCCGGCCCGGCAGGTTCAACAAGCACCTGGACCGCGGCTTCAACTCGTGCGCGCGCAGCGACCTGTACTTCGTGCCGCTGGAGGGCTCCAAGCTGGCCAAGAAGCGCGCCGACCTGGTGGAGAAAGTGCGGCGCGAGGCCGAGCAGCGCGCGCGCGAGGAGAAGGAGCGCGAGCGCGAGCGGGAGCGCGAGAAGGAGCGCGAGCGCGAGAAAGAGCGCGAGCTGGAGCGCAGTGTGGTGAGTGCGTCACAAGGTGCGCCGCGCGCCTCTCCCGCTGCCGGGCTTCGCCACTCCGGTCGCTTCGCCCCCTGGCGGAGGGGAGGAGCCGCTGCAGCCCCGAAAGCTCAGGCTTCCAGGCAGGAGGAAAAGAAAGCTGGGAGTGGGGTGAGGCATTTTGGCTTTCCACCGCTGAGACAGTCGGGCAGCCCCGGGGCCGGTAGCTTCCCGTGGCTGCAGTGCTGACCCCACCTCTTTGTGTATTCTGCAGAAGTTGGCCCAGGAGGGCCGTGCTCCGGTGGAGTGCCCGTCTCTGGGTCCAGTGCCCCATCGGCCTCCCTTTGAGCCTGGCAGCGCCGTGGCTACGGTGCCCCCTTACCTAGGTCCCGATACTCCAGCCCTGCGCACTCTCAGTGAATACGCCCGACCTCACGTCATGTCTCCTGGCAATCGCAACCACCCATTCTATGTGCCCTTGGGGGCCGTGGACCCGGGGCTTCTGGGTTACAATGTCCCAGCCCTGTACAGCAGCGACCCAGCTGCCCGAGAAAGGGAGCGGGAAGCCCGTGAACGTGACCTCCGTGACCGGCTCAAGCCTGGCTTTGAGGTGAAGCCGAGTGAGCTGGAACCCCTACATGGGGTCCCCGGGCCAGGCCTGGATCCCTTCCCCCGACACGGGGGCCTGGCTTTACAGCCTGGGCCGCCTGGCCTGCATCCTTTCCCTTTTCATCCGAGCCTGGGGCCCCTGGAGCGAGAGCGGCTAGCGCTGGCAGCTGGGCCAGCCCTGCGTCCTGACATGTCTTATGCGGAGCGGCTGGCAGCTGAAAGGCAGCATGCGGAAAGGGTGGCGGCCCTGGGCAATGACCCACTGGCCCGGCTGCAGATGCTCAACGTGACCCCCCATCACCACCAGCACTCCCATATCCACTCTCACCTCCACCTGCACCAGCAGGATGCCATCCATGCAGGTAAGACGCCCTGTTTGCTTTGGACGGTGGCTCTGCCGTATCCCATAGCGTTCTCCCGTTCCTCTGGCCAGAACCTCCCTTTTGGTCCGGCATCAGTCGCCCTCTCCTGAGATTACTGTTCTCATCTCTGCTTCCTTGACTCTCTGTCCACACTGTCTCATGCCCTCTTCATAGTCCAGCCTTCTACCCTCGATAACAGACCAAACTGGAGCCTTGTGAAGGATCACCTCTCTGTCTTCATCTCCCTAAGCCCCTCACATAGCAGTGTTCTTGTTCCAAACCTCGTCTGTTGCCAGCATCTCCTTCCCTTACATCTAGGGGTCTTCTGTGTTTCTGCCCATCTGTATGTAGATCTAGAACCTTTTGGAAAAATCCATGTAAGTTTGGTTTTGGTGCCATAGGCAATAAGGAGCTTTCCTCACTATTTTAATGTCGCGCTTATAGCTTATAGCCCAGAACACGACATCGTTGGCCGTAGACTTGGTCATTTGGAATTGCTCGTTTCTTGTCGCCCTCCCCTATTCCCCCTAGTTAGAGTATGTAGTTACTTATTTATTAAGTATACAGAACAACAGGCTTTTGGCATTTTCATTCTGTTCATATTCATCCTACCTCTTACATTTTTTCCCTATCTCATTTCTTAAACTTAAAAAATCAATAGTTTTCTAAACTTACTCTTCTTCTCTTCAGAGTAATCCATTCTTTTCTCTCCTCCTCTCTGCCGACTGTAATCTGTCTTCAGTCAAGGCCATCTCTTCTGCAGCAGTTTCTTCCCATCTCAGGGCTCTAGCTCTTCTGCCTTCGTTAAGCTTTGGATCCCTTGGGTCTGTCTTCACAGGCTAAATCCCCCCACCCCAGTGCATGGTTGTCCCTGACCCTGCCTCCTGGTGACACCTTCCTTTCTCTGCCCTCCAGCCTCCGCCTCGGTGCACCCTCTCATTGACCCCCTGGCCTCAGGGTCTCACCTTACCCGGATCCCCTACCCAGCTGGGACCCTCCCTAACCCCCTTCTTCCTCACCCTCTGCACGAGAACGAAGTTCTTCGTCACCAGCTCTTTGGTAAGGATGGAGGTTGGGGTGGAGAAGCCTAAGTGAGGGAAGAAGGACAGAGCAGAGGAAGTGGGGTGGTCGAGTGGGCCCAGAGGAGTTTGGAGAGAGAGGTGAGGAGCTGAGATGAACAGACAGGCTGAGGTCCTTCTAAAAGAGGCTCGAGCTCTAGGGCCAGGCCAAGAAGTTGGACTCCTGGTTCCATTCCCCCGCTGGCAGATGGTAGGGTAGGTGGTGTGACTACATCCTAGCCTTAGTTCCCACCGTCTGTAAATGGCTGAGTGCCCCAGCCGTCAGTCACCTGCCCCTGGCCTTTCTTCTCTGTCCTAGCTGCCCCTTACCGGGACCTGCCGGCCTCCCTCTCTGCTCCGATGTCAGCAGCTCATCAGCTGCAGGCCATGCACGCACAGTCAGCCGAGCTGCAGCGCTTGGCTCTGGAGCAGCAGCAGTGGCTGCATGCTCATCACCCGTTGCACAGCGTGCCGCTGCCTGCCCAGGAAGACTACTACAGGTAGTGCAGGCTGCCCCAGGGCACGTGGGAGGTGGGAGGTGGGCCGTGGGCCCGATACCCGGGGCACTGGCCCTCTGGAGGGGACGCTCCTCTCTCCGGCTCATCTCCGACGCCTTGCCTCTTGTCTAGTCACCTGAAGAAGGAGAGCGACAAGCCGCTGTAGAACCTGCGATCCAGAGAGCATCCACTGCTCCTTCATCCAGACCTTGGAGGACTCCCCCAACCTTTTGACAACCCCCCACCCACACCCCCCCGGGCCGAGGAAAGGGTGCTGCCCACGTTCAGAGCTTCTGCAGCTGGGCGGGAGGGAGGGAGGGAAGAAGGGACAGAGGTGTGGGGGGGTGGGGGCGGGGACAGAACGTGCACAGGATCTTGGACCAGGTCCCTCTTCCTCATCCCCTGCTTTTCTTCTCCTCTAGACCCCATCCTTGGTGGCCACCGCCCCTCCCCTAACCCGTTGGTGTGATTATCTCATCTGTTAGATGTGGCTGTTTTGCGTAGCATTGTGTGCTGCCCCTGCCCCATCCCATGTGTGCACCCCCTCGGCCATGTGTGCCCCTTGCCCGTCCCACATTAATAATTTATATATATAAATATCTATATGATGCTCTTTAAAAATCATCCTGACCAAAACCAACCAAACAAAAACATCCTCACAGTTCCCCAGGAAGATGTCTGTGACTTGTTTTTGGGGGGCAGTGGGTCTGGTGGGGTGGGTAGGGTGGGAGGTCTGACTGTCTTAGGGGAGTGGGAAGGGTGGGGTTGGGCGGGGCATTTCTTGATCGTGGATCCTCAGCTGTGCTTTTGGGGGTGCCTTGTACTAGTCCTGATTTCTCACAAGGTTGGGAAAGTAAGGCCTTTGAGAGCAAGAACAGGCCCACAGTAGGCATGACCCAATCTAGAAAACTCCTCAGACCCTGGAAGCACTTCTGGCACTCATCCATGTAATGTGCCAGAGTGCTCCAGAGTGTCGGAGATCTAACTCTTTCCATAGCATAGTTTGATAAATGGTTTTGAAACAGTTGAATTTGTATAACTTCGGTAGCCCAATAAGATTAATATTGCTGATTTTTTTTTATTACAATTTATTTTGGGGTTGGGGATTTAGCTCAGAGGTAGAGCACTCAAGTGCAAGGCCCTGGGTTCGGTCCTCTGCTCTGAAAAAAAAATTATTTTTACTATGTGTACGGGTTCCTGTCCGTGCCCATGAATGCAAGGGCCTGGCAGGGCAGAAGAGGGTGTAGCTAGAGGGTGTAGAGGATCCCCTGTAGCTTGAGTTACAGGCAGTCGAGACTTGCCAGGCAGGGTGAGCCATCTTTGTACCCCCTCTACTTTTTAATGAGGCAAGGCCAAGGTTGGCCTTGAACTTGGGGCCCTCCTACCGCTCATCTGTTACGCTAGTATCACAGAAGTGCAGTACTATGCCCCGTGACGTTCTGGATTACCCTTGCAGATTGAGGCGGGGATGGGTGACAAGAGCCTGTAATAAGAATACAAGGCATCGGGCCACATCGCCTACCACTATACAAGGCCAATTACATCGGCTTTCGCTCCAAGCTTTTATTATTGTGAAGCCCTGTTTTTTTTTTTTTTCTCATAACAACGGAGCTGTGATTGGCTGTTTCCAGCCAATCAGCATTGAGTCATTTGCATAGCCCTCTCTGAAACGACCACAAACTCAAGAAACGACCGTTTTAGTAGTCCTCTATAATATTATTTACCGAATTGAGTAATAAAAGTGTGCTTTGTTGTTGGTATATTACTAGGGGGGAGGATAAAGGGCACGCTGATCTCACCCTCACCGAAAGTGGAGTTCGCGTCCTTCCCGGGCTCGCTGCACAGGCGGCTCGGCAGTGTTACAGCTCTTTTAGAATTTGTCTAGCAGGTTTTCTGACTTCCGTCGGAAAACCCCTCCCACTCTCATGGTTTATAAGAGAAGTGTCTGTCCCGGCCTGGGGGGTGATGGGGTCCGCTCGCGCTGGGGTCCTGTAGGAAGTGCGTGTGCTGGGTCCACGCTCACACACTTCCGCCTCGTGCGGGCTGGCTTCCTTTTCTCCTCCGCTGGCCCGGCAGCCGCGGCAGCAGGCGGCTGGCTTCTCCGGATCTCCCCCAGGCTTTGCACCAGTCAAGGAGCGACTGGCGCTCTATGGCGTCCGCCTCGGCCCAGCCCGCGGCCCTGAGCGCAGAGCAGGCCAAGGGTGAGGAGCCCGGCTGGGCGTGGGCGCCTTCGGGGGAGGGCGCCTTCGGGGGAGGGCGCTGCGCTACCCGGTCGTTCCTCCTCCAAGTGGGGCCCTGGCCCAGTAGGGCGAAGGGTTGGGAGGACGAGCTGATCGGGTTACTGGCCGCCTCGGTCCGCTAATTCCCTGCCCCTTCCCTCCTCTGGGCTTGCCCGCCGGGCTCCCGCGGACCGCCCTGGGATGCTTCGGGTTTGCAGTGGTCTTGGCGGAAGTGATCCAAGCGTTCTCGGCCCCAGAGAACGCCGTGCGCATGGACGAGGCTAGAGACAATGCCTGCAACGATATGGGCAAGATGCTGCAGTTCGTGCTGCCGGTGGCCACGCAGATCCAGCAGGAGGTTATTAAAGCCTATGGCTTCAGCTGCGACGGGGAAGGTGGGTGCCACCTGGAATGGCGATGCCGTGGGGTGGGGGTGGGGCTCATGATCAGCGGCCCCCGAGTCGGTCTGTTTCTCGCCACAGGGCGGCAGTCACATCAAACATTGGCGCTCAGAGCTCAGGGCCTAGCCTGAGCTCGCTCCCCCCCCAACCCCCTCCCCCCAACCCAAGGCCTTATGTTAGGGAAGCTCTCCACCACTGAGCTCTCTTTGAGTCAGGGTCTCACTAAGGTGCCCAGGCTGGCCTTGAACTTGCTTTCCCAGCCTTCTGATTGGGTGGTATGGAGTAGGCGTGAGTCACCAGGCCTAGCTCTGATCGGAACAGCGGCCTTCAGCACTTCCTGCAAGGCGTTTTGGTTAATAGGTCTGGTGTTGGGGGATTGAGCTCTTTCTTCCCAAGGACATGTGTTCATTGATTTGGCCTAGCCAGCGGGGACTACTTGCAGACCTGGGTTCTCATTCATATTTAGGCTGCTTGAGGTAAAACAGCGAACGTGGTTCACCTGAGAGTGAAAAACGTTCTGCCTTAGGGCTTTTTCTTTTTTTCTTTTGAGACAGTTTCTCTGTGTAGCCCGGGCTGTCCTGGACCTTGCTTTGTAGACCAAGTTGGCCTCGAACTCGAGATCCACCCGCCTCGGCCTTTCAAGTGCTGGGCTTACAGGTGTGCGCCGCCGTGCCTGGGTCCTTTAAGGACTCTTTCGTATGGTACCCAGTGGTGCCTAGTGAGAGCTGGGGGGTGGGGGATGGCTGAAGCGGTGCAGGACAGCAAGCAGCGTGACCTGCCCTCTTATGAAGTGGCTGCCCGGGTGAAAGGAGATCAGCTTGTGTCCGGTGCCTCCTACCGCAAGGACCCCTCCCCTGCTGGGCGCACCTGCCTCCAGCAGGGGTCCTTGCTGCCTCTTTCAGGTGTCCTCAAGTTTGCCCGCCTGGTCAAGTCTTACGAAGCCCAGGATCCTGAGATTGCCAGCCTGTCCGGCAAGCTCAAGGCGCTGTTCCTGCCGCCTATGACACTACCGCCCCACGGGCCAGCTTCCGGGAGCAGCGTGGCCGCCTCCTGAGATGTGTTCTTGTCTGTGTGCCACGGCTAGGGAAGAAGACCTTGCGTTCCAGAGAATAATAAATGCGCTTGTGACTAAACCTTGGTGTCATCCATTTGTAGTCCTGGCTAACCCCACTTGTGGCTACCCGACTGCCTCCGGCCTTCCCCTTCCGAGGTCCTTCCTGTCCTCCTTGCGGGGGACCAGCCCCCCCTCTCTAGAGCCCCTGGCTTCCCAGGGGGTGGGAGGCTAAATGGGCCTCTTGGCATCCTGGGAGGGCTGTTCACAAAGGCCGTGCTTCCCATGAGCCGAGGGCTTCGAGGCTGGTGTCTCTGGGCTCTCTGCTTTCCCGGGTCGGAGAGGTGCTCTGCTGGGGGCGGTCCCCTGGCCGGGGTTACTTCCTGGTCCTTGCCCCTGCCCGCCCTCCTGCCGCTCGGTAGTGTCAGCTTCAGGTGGAGCAGCAGGTGGCTCCTCCCCTTCCCAGAGAGGTAGGCCCTGGCCGGCCTGGAGCCTGCTGCACTGAAGCCTGCTGCACGGCCTCGGGCCTCGGGGATCGGATCGAGGTGGGCGGTCTCGGCCAGCCCCGCCCCACCTGTCCTTCCCTCGGCCGACCTGCAGGCCAGGGGCTTGTCCTCAAAGTGCCCTAGGTTTGACAGACTGGAGAGAGGAGGAAGCGGCTGAGAAGCAGAAGAACACTCTTCCTGAAGGTCTGCTCTGGATCCCTGAACAGCTGGGCCGCTCGCTCGGCCCCGCCCCCGGCGCCCTTGGCCGCTGACTCCCCCCCCCTCCTGGGGAGATGCTGTCCCGCGGGTAAGTACCCTGTGCCACCCGTGTGCTAGACTCCTGTTAGTCTGGGCGGACAGGCATCATCGTTCACAAGCATGCTGCCATAAATAGTCTGTCACACCCACCATCACGCCCCTGCCCAGGGTCAGCTTCCTGTCCCTGTGAACCCTCTCCTTCCCACAAGATTCAGGACTCCCAGGCTCATTCGTATCCCTCTGCCTCCTTTTTCTTCGCCCCAAGCCCAGATGTTTGTCTTTTCTCATTTTTGACCTCTGGCCTGTAGTCCTCTGCTTCGGCCTCCTGTCTGGGACCTGTCCTCACTGGGTGGTTCTCATTACCTCAGACATGCCCGTCTGAAGGCACATTGGAGAAAAGCTCTCCCACTCCCAGGCAGGCTCCCCCTTACTTCTGAACCTTGGTTCTGTAGTGTCTCTTCGCTGCCCCCCAAGGAGAGCAAACTAAGATGAATCCATGGTGGGCAGGTACCGCTTAAGATGTTGGTGTATGAGGCAGACGTGATCTCTGTTTAGAGAGCTGGCATTCCAGCCAGAGATGACCGAATGAATAAATAAAAATAATAAAAATAACCAGGATTGTTTCCGTTGAAGTGTTAACACCCGGGAAAAGAAACAGTGTCAGGAGCTAGCAGGTGATGTATCCTGGAGACATAGCTGGCTGAAGCCACAGGGAGGGCTTCCTGGTGAGGTGACTTTTGATGAGAGAGGCAGCCAGAATAGGAAGTGTCCACTCCTGAGGGAACCCGTGGGCAGCCTAGACTTGGGTGGGATTTGGGTAGCACAAGTGAAAACCCACTTGGAGAATGCTGGTGACTTTGTGGGTTGTTCGTGCCTGAGTCCTACTGACTTTTGCTTTTCACACTCCTGTGAGCTTTCTGCTTGCACTCTTCCTCCAGGGCAAGCCTTGTCACCGCCAGCCGAGGGTGGCACTGAGTCTTCCCACGTGGCTTGGCAAAGCATCTCCCAGGACAGACCTTTTTCTTGATTCTTCAGCCTGGACTTGTGAGACCCCTGCCGCTGGGGTCCAGCCTCCTGAACCCTTCAGCTCAGCTGCATTGATTGGCTTCCACTGAGCAACCCAAGTGCATGTTATGCATGCCGCTTCTGTGTCCTGGTCCATCTGCCTGTGGGGATTACGTGCTCCTTCCACCTCCCAGCATGCTTTAAGGTTGCCGGAGCAGGGCTGTGGCAGACACATCTCTGGCCACAGACAGCTTTGGTTTTTTTCACCTTCCCACTCATCACTCACATAAAGCCTGTGACTCTGGGCAAGTTACCTAAATTGTCTGAGTTTTCGTTTTTTTTTTTTTTGTTTCTATAATTGGGATAGTAACAAGCAAACAGCGTTGTCGTGAAAATTAACAGTAATACAATGTCTCCGCCGGGTATAGTGGTGTATGACCACACTCGGGAGCTGAGGTAGGAGGCGCTAAGTTTGAGGCTAGCCTGAACCACAGAGTAAGATCCTGTCTAGGAAAGAAATAATAAAAACAGAGAATAGGGTTTGGGTCAGTGGTAGAATACTTGCCAAGCATAAAAACCTGAGTTTGACCCTTTTCACAATAAGTAAATAAATGAATAAAACAGAGTAGACTAAAATAAAATAGTCGCCTGCCAGTGTCCATAGGGGATTGATTCCAGGGCGACCGGAAGATACCAAACTGTACAGATGCATTTGCATGTAAACTACACATGTACTAATGCACATTTGAAATGCTCTCTGAGTATTTACCTAATACAATGTAAATGCTATGCAAATCATTATACTGTGTTATTGAGGAAACTATGGTGAGGGAAAAAGGTCTGTGCCTGTCCAGGAGAAGCATACTTTTTTGTCTATAGTTGGCTGACTCCACAGATGCAAAATCAGAAGACAGAGTCCACTGTAAAATGTTAATGCTGATGATGAGGACATGAGACCATACCACTTAGCAGTGAGTTACATAGGTCAGGATGACCACCCGAGGGCCGGCATGTGCCTTCACCCTTGACCTTTTGTCCCAGGCTTTAGCCTCCTAAATGCCGGGGTTTTAGGCATCAGCCACCACACCTGGTTGCTTTATTCGCTTTTTAGGTCTCAATTTAGGAATCTTGTTGAGCTCGTTTATTAGGTCGGAATACCAAGACTCAGAGATGTCCAGTAGCTATGTAAGATCTCACTGTGTCTTGTCTTCAGTTCCCAGGGCCTGTCTTCTTGCATTACCATTGATCATGATGTCTTCTTTCATCCCTTGCTTCCCAGAGGAAGTTCTTTCTCTTCTAGATACCAGAGCCTCCTCCTTAAAACAAAGACAAAATCCCTACATGCTAGGTGGTCAAGGGCTCAAATGGGATGATTGTGTATGTTGTCCTAATGCTCTTCCAACTCCAGGGCCCTGGGCCTTGCTTCTTGGGCAATTGCGATTATCTTCCTGCCAGAGTATAACAGGGGTGATCCATATTATTGGAGTGTCTTGTCTTCTGGCTTGACATTCTTCAGATACACTTAAAGGGTCAGGAGTATTAGGTGTCTAGTAAGCTCCTTCACACCAGGTGGGCTTAACTCTGCAATGAAGAGTCCTAGACCTGGTTGGAGTTGGTGTGGCGCTAAGCAGGTACCTGGAACTTCCTGTGTCCTTGTTGTGTTGGGGATCTGCCCCCAGCAAGGTCTGTATATGATGGACACAGATGATAAGGTGCATGTAAGTTCTGTTTCTATACCAGGTCTGCTTGCATATGTCTGTGTAATGCTTACTCATCCGCATGCAGGGGCAGACCAGGAAGCATACATGTAACCATGTCTGTCTGTGTACACGTATCCATGGGTTTTCTCACTGGATACTTCTCTGGGTTGGACTCTGATGGTTAGGATGGGATGGTTGCCTGTGCTGGACCAACTTTGCATGTGGTCTCCCTGACCCTGGGGGTGAGCTGAGTCCATGGTGGTTCCAGATCTTTCATAGTGTAAATTCCCAATGCTATCAGCAAGAAGAAAAGGGGAGGGGAGAGGTAGGTTAGGAGATACTTCATCTTCCCAAGAATGATAAAAGACTTGCCGTAGAGGGTTAATTTTTTTTTTTTTTTCCTAAACAGGGTCTTGCTATGTAGCCCTGGCTGGCCTCAAGTCTTTATGAAGCCCAGGCTGGCTTCAAACTTGTCCTTACCTCTTGCCTCTGTCTCCCAAGTGCTGGAATTAATGGTGTGTGCCACGGCACCTAGCAAGCCTGTGAAACCCAGGGCTTCCTACATGCAGAGCAAGCGCTTTACTCAGAGCCGCACTCCAGCCCTTGTTGGCTTTCATACTTTTATTTTTCCTATTTTTTTTGAAATATAACGTATATACTATGAGTAAATACTAAGCACACAACTAACTATATACTTATTCATGACTTTACTGGGTCTGGTGCAGAAATGGAACCCAGGGCCTTACGTGTGCTACCGCTGAGCTCCACCTCAAGCATCATACAGTTTTGGAAAAAGTGTAAGGGAGCCAGATGTGGTGGCGATGCCAGTACTCCCCACTACTCAAGAGGCTGAGGCAGGAGGATTGTAAGTTCAAGGCTACAGAGTGAGTTCCAGATTAGCCTGGGCAACTTAGTGATACCCTGTCTCAAAATAAAAGATAAAAAGAGAACTGGGGACGCAGCTCAGTGATGGAGCATTTGCCTAGCAGGTTTGAGGTCCTAGGTTCCATTCCTAGGACTGCAGGAATGTAGAAATGAATCAATGAAGAAGAAGAAATGGGCTGGAGGATTTGCCTCAGGGATTGGTTCTTTTTTTTTGAAATAGGGACTCAATATATAGCACTGACTGCCCTGGAACTCACTCTGTAGACCAGGCTGGCCTCAAACTCACAGAGATCCGTCTGCCTCTGCCTCCCGAGTACTAAGATTAAAGGGGTGCACCACCATGCATGGCTAGGGCCTGGGTTCTAATTCCAGTGTGGCAAAAATACCAAAACTAACCAATCAAAACACTACAAACAAATAACCCCCCCTAAAGGATATAAGGGCCTCTGTCCCGGCTCTGTTCCCCAGCAGCCTGCGTTCCGCCTGAAGGAAAACACCAGTAGGAGTTACTTGAATCTTTTTTGGGTGGATTGTTTTCCTCTGGTCTTGGCTTGGTAGTGTTTGCACTTTTTTTTTTAAATTTATATTGAGAATTACACACATCATCATAAGCCTTTGAGCTGAGAGTTCCTAAAAGCAACTATCCCTGTGAGCATCTGCCATTGTTGGAACCTTGGCCACCAACCCTAGCCTCCGAGACACACACACACACACACACACACACACACACACCTGATCAGAGTCCACAAGTAGAAAAGGCCCACAATTGACAATGCTGTGTGAGGTTGTCTTGTAGGGACTCTCTGGAGTGACAGTGGACTAGGAGTCTATTGGCCACTGTTCTTTGGGTCCTGAGGGCTGGCAGGCAGTATTTAAAAATCATTGGTTTTTGAAACTAAACTATTTAGGTCTGAATCATGCAATTTACTAAGTGTAAGGCCTGGGGCAGTTCCTCAAACTTCTTAGCCTCAGTGTCCTTGACTGTAAAGTGGGTTTAAAGATAGTGCCTGTGCAATGAGGCTGTGGTGAGGTGTCCCACAGGAGGCATGTAAATGACATTGTAGCAATGAGTCTGGCATGTGGCAACACTCCATTAAATGACAGTGTCCGGGTGCACCATCATTATTAGATTGTGCCAAAGAATGCTGAGTGGAAGCATCTGGGGGAGGAGGAAGAGCCGACCTGGTGATCATGAGCATTCACACGTGTGTATCTTGGCCTGGAGGGGCGGAGGGGCGCGCACACGTGTCCTTATCGCTTGAGTCATGAATGTTCAGGGCCACACTCCTTGCCTTTGACGGCAGACTGTGGGAAGTCTGGCCCTCCCCCACCCTGCCACCCTTCTGCTTCTCTTCCCTTGCTCTGAAAAGAGAAGTACAAGTGAGTTCCCCCAAGGGGTCGGCCGCGCCCCTTCCTGTCTCCGCCCTCCTGGCTGCCCCAGGCCAGTAGAGTGGTAGCCCGGGAGCGGGGCAGCAGGTTGGGGTTGTTGGGAGGCCTGGGCTCTGAGAGCCTTGCTGGAGGCTCAGCCCGAGAGGTTTCCACCTGTCCAGACAGGCTGTGCCCTCCACATTCTCAGCAGCCAATTCAGCAAGAGCCCCAGGATGGTGAGGTAAGGGCCTGGGGGCCATGGGAGGTAGGAAGGAAGGGTGGCCTGGTGCCCTGGGGACGTCACTTTACCACCCTGTGCCCCTTCAGGTGGTTTCACCGGGACCTCAGTGGGCCTGACGCGGAGACCCTGCTCAAGGGCCGGGGAGTCCCTGGGAGCTTCCTGGCTCGGCCCAGTCGCAAGAACCGGGGTGACTTCTCCCTCTCAGTCAGGTAGGTGGCTCTCCCGCGACTTGGCAGCTCCTTGTGTGGGTCCTGAGCATGCCTGGGTCCCCTGGGTTGTGTCGCCCGCCTCATGTTGCATTGCTCCCCTTGCGTCCCTTGCCTGTATCGTTACGGTCCATATAACGATCTGTGTCCACCCCATTCCTGTGTGCTTCTGCATTCGGGCCCCTCAGCCTGTCCCCTCGCCCACCCTACTTCTGCTCCTGTACCCGGGGCCTCACTCCCTGGTGCCTTGCAGGGTGGATGACCAGGTGACCCACATTCGGATCCAGAACTCGGGGGACTTCTATGACCTGTACGGAGGGGAGAAGTTCGCGACCCTGACGGAGCTGGTGGAGTATTACACTCATCAGCAGGGCATCCTTCAGGACCGAGACGGCACCATCATCCACCTCAAGTACCCACTGAACTGCTCGGACCCCACGAGCGAGAGGTGAGGGGCGTTGCAGGCTGGCCTTCTCCCCTGAGATAAGTGTAAAGGAGGTGAGCACCCAGCCCAGGTGACCTGCTCACAGTCCGTCCCTCACCCGGCTCTTCTACCCCGGTTCCAGCTCAGTGCTCTGAGCCCCTTCCCTCTATTCCTGGTGACTCCCATAACCACCCCATCCCCTGTCCCCCGAGGAAGCAAGAGAAGGGCTCTCCTTGCTTTCTACAGGGTTCCTGCTGCCTAGCAACCTAGTCCTAAGCGTGACAGCCACTCCTCGCGGCTGGTGTTTCCCATCAGGTTGGCCCCATTGCTAGAAAGCTCTTCCTTCCATGGAACTCCGTTGTCTTCCCCCAGCTCGACAAAGTCTGGGCCTCTTAGGTCCCCGTGTTAGTGAGGTCCTGGGGATCCACTGTTATTGCCATGATCGGGGCTTTATCTCGGCAACACAGCGAGGATGGGGCTGCAGAGCTTGGATGAAGCAAGGTCCTGGTGTGGTCACAGGTATAGAGGGGACAGAGGGCCCAGGCTTACCTGGCTCCAGGAAACACCCAGGATAGCCCCCATAGTGCTGCAAAGACGTCGCCCCCATAACTGGGCTGGCTGTTCTCATGTGGTCTTCCCACAGCACTGAAAGGAGAAGGCACATAGATAGATGTCCCTCGTTACACTTAGGTCTTAGTTGTACGGCAGTGACCAGCAGCTCCTGTCTAAGGGCAGTGGGATGACACTAGGGTGTTCTCATGGACTTTGGGGTCATGCCGACTTGTTCTGTTTGTGTATTTACTGCTGAAATGATTCTGAACCTTGCCCTCCCTGCGCCCCCCCACTCCAGACTCTCTGTTGGGGCTTGAACCCAGGACCTTGTGCATGCCGAGCGGGTGCTTTGTCACTGAGCTACTTCCCAGCAGGTTTTAGTCTTTTTTTTTTTTTTGAGACAGGGTTTCTCTGCGTAGCTTTGCACCTTTCCTGGATCTCGCTCTGTAGCCCAGGCTGGCCTCGAACTCACAAAGATCCTCCTGCCTCTGCCTCCCGAGTGCTGGGATTAAAGGCATGCGCCACCACTGCCCGGCTGTTTTTAGTCTTTTTTGAGATTCGTGCCTACAAATTTAGCTCAATATTTTTGTTCAAGTCACTGATTAAAACTTAGAACTGGAGGCCTGAGGTCTGTGGATCAGTTGGTAGAGTGCTTGCCTAGCATACATTAAGCCCTGGGTTTGATTCCCTGCATTGCATAAACCTGGTGTGGTGGCATGTGCCTGCAATCCCAGGCAGAGGCAGGAAGACCAGAAGTTCGAGTTCATCCTCAACTACATAGCAATTTTGAGGCCAGCCTGGGCTACATGAAATCCTGACTTAAAACACTAAAACAAAATAAGTAGAACTTGAAAGACGGTTGTAAAAGCCCCTGTGGTCCACCTCAGAGATCCCTTTCCAGTCAACATGGAGAAGCTGGTCTACACGTCCCTGAAGGCTTTCCTCTTCTGATGGTGTGAACAGAAAGAGAGGGGCGCCTCATGCCGTCTCTCCTTCCCCCTCCTACCTGCAACACTCAGGGTGCTTTGGCCTCTCCCATTCTCTTTACCCCCTGTCTTCGTCTTCCCTTGTTGCTGTCCACGCCAGCATCTGCTTTCTAGAGGAGACGGACTAGGGAAGTGTGGCAGAGGTGTAGCTGGTGTGTTCACTGTGGTGGGGGAAGACGGGTGTCGGGAACAGGCCAGAGTGGGGAGAGCTGCTGTGCGGGGAAGCATGCAACACTCCATGGCTGATACACCTCTGAGAGGGGTCTGTGGATGACGCCAAGAGGCCCTGTGGATGGCCGAAAGCTCAGTTTCGTCCCCAACCCTAGGGTGTGTGGAAGCCATGGCCCAGGACTCCGTGTGTCTTCCTTTGTCCTGCCTCTTCTGGGAAATTTGCATTTGTCCCCTCAATGGTGAACTCTCTGCCTGTGGTCAGTCCACATTTGCATGGAGACTTCCTCATCCTGTCCCTGAGGGAAGGAGCTGAGCCCCTCTTTGCTTGGGGGCCCTGGCTTGTCCCTGAGGTAGGATGGGGTGGCCCAGGAGGCCTGGGCTGGGGTAGGAGCTTCTGAAGGACCCTGAGCTGTGGTGTCCTCTGGGCAGAGTTGCGAAGGATCGGGGCTCAGCCCCGCTCTCCTTCCCGCCCCATCCTTGCGGTTGGAAAATGCTGCCCCCCCTCTGTCCCTGAGCTGAGGAAACCTCACAACCTCACTTCTCACTCTCTCCCCAGAAGGAGTTTTGTGTTTTTTCCATCACGTGGTTTCCTGTGAGGCTAGGCATTGTGGGGCTAGAGTTTCCTCCTGGGAAGGGGTGCTTCACGGAAAGGTCCTTAGTTCTGCTTTCTGCCTCGGAGCCCCTCGGAGCCCCTCGGAGCCCCTCGGAGCCCCCTTGGATCCCTGCTACCCATTCCGTCACTTCATCCTGGCTCCCTGGAGCCCTGAAACTGCTCTCCTCAGTGGAGTGTGTGCGCCCCACGTCCCTGAGGAGTTTTCCACGGGTCCTGCCTGACTTCCGTCTCTTCTAGTACCCACTGCCTTCTGTGGTTTGTGTCCATCTACATTTACTGTCCCTCCTTTAGCCCAGTCCAAGTCTGTACTTCATGGGGACACTTCTTTTTGTCCATCCAAATATTCTGGGTATTGCTTGCCTGTTTCTTGTAAACCGTCGGAAGAGGCTCTAGGTTTTTGTTAGAACCCTGTCTCTCTCTCTCCCTCTTATCCTTCCTTCCTCCCTTCTTTCCTCCCTCCCTCCCTCCCTCCCTTCCTTCTTTCTCTCTTTATTTGGTGCTGGGGATGGAACCTGGGGTCTTACCTGTCTATGGAGACCGAGCCAGCTATAGCCTCGGTCTCCATGGTTTGAACTCTGTGGCGTTTTTTTCTCAGCAGTCTAGGGCTAGGACCAGTGTGCGTGCTTAGTCTCTGTTTCCTTACTGTAAAGTAGGGAAAATGGCAATCTCTCAGCTTTTGTTTTGTTTCTTTGTTTAAATTTTTTTTTTTTTTTTTTTTTTTTTTACGTTTTCTTGTGTGTCTCAGTGTACCTATAAAGATCAGAGGACAACCTGTCAGAGTTGATTATCTCCAAGTGATGCCTAGGGATCAAACTTAGGTTGTGGGACCTGATAGCAAACATTTTTACCCTCAACCATCTCACACAAAACCTTGTCCTTTCTTTCTTCCTTACAATTCCCTCTGTAGACCAGGCTGGCCTCGAACTCACAGAGATCCGCCTGCCTCTGCCTCCCGTGTGTTGGGAGTGCGCCACCACCGCCCAGCTCTGCTCTTTCTTTTTTGAGACACAATCTTACTCTGTAGCTCAGGCTGGCTTGGAACTCACTATGTAGACCAGGCTAGTCTCAGACTTACAGTTATTCTCTTGCCCCTGTCAACCCAGGGCTGGAAGTACAGGCGGGTGTCACCATGCCTGGCTCTTTGTTTTGTTTTTGAGATAGGGTCTTACTCTGTAGCTCAAGCTAGCCTGAAACTTGCACATAATGCAGGCTGGCCTAATTGAGACAGTTCAGCCTCCTGAAGGCTGGGATTATAAATGTGAGCTAGGGCTACACAGAGAAACCCTATCTCGGAAAAAAAACAAAACAAAACAAAATAAAAGTGAGCCATCGTAACCCAGCTATTTATTTATACAAGTGGGTGGGTCTTTTTGTTTGTTTGTTTGTTGAGACAGGGTTTCTCTATGTAGCCCTGGCTATCCTGGAACTCACTCTGTAGACTGTAGACCAGTCTGGCCTCAGAGATCCGCCTGCTTCTGCCTCTCAGTGCTGGGACTAAAGGTGTGGGCCACTATGCAGATCACGCTAGCCTCAAATTCCCTACTGTTCTCACGTCTCCTGCGGATCTGGGATTCCAGCTCCAAGCTTGGCTTTTTCCTCTCAGCATTTTTGAGAGATAGTAATGGGTCTAAACGCAGTGGTGGATTTGAAAGCTTGTAGCTCAGGCCTGGTCGGTGGGTGTCAGGGCTGACTCTGGGGCCTGGCCACCGTCTCTTCAATGTACCTAGGTGGTACCATGGTCACATGTCTGGAGGGCAAGCAGAATCCCTGCTGCAGGCCAAGGGCGAGCCCTGGACGTTCCTTGTGCGAGAGAGTCTCAGCCAGCCTGGCGATTTCGTGTTGTCTGTGCTCAATGACCAGCCCAAAGCTGGCCCAGGCTCCCCACTCAAGGTCACGCACATCAAGGTTATGTGTGAGGTAAGTCAGCTGGGCTGGGGGGAAGGCCTCATGTCAGAACTTCATCGGGAGCTGTTGGGAAGGTCTTCTTGGCTTGGATTTAAGACTGGGAGTGAGTGCCAGGAGGGGGACTCGGCCCTGAGGGGTGGCCCGACTTGGTGTCCTTCAGGGTGGACGCTATACTGTGGGTGGCTCGGAGACCTTTGACAGCCTCACAGACCTGGTGGAGCACTTCAAGAAGACAGGGATCGAGGAGGCCTCAGGTGCCTTTGTCTACCTGCGGCAGGTGAGGGGCCAACCTGCTTGTCTCTTCCCGTCTCCTGAGCCATTGCAGATGTGGGCTTCTGAGGTCTCTCAGCCACTGACTTCCTCCCCCCATCCCCCAGCCTTACTATGCCACTCGGGTAAATGCTGCGGACATCGAGAACCGGGTCTTGGAACTGAACAAGAAGCAGGAGGCCGAGGACACAGCCAAGGCCGGCTTCTGGGAAGAGTTTGAGGTGTGTGCCGGGGACGGTGGGGCTGGGATAGGTGAGGCCACCTTGCCTTCTCTCTGTGCCTCTGACATGGCTCTGACCTGTGACCTCTCCACCTGTGGATGTGCCCTGGGGTGGGGGCTCAATTCTCTCACATTTCAGAGTCTGCAAAAGCAGGAGGTAAAAAACTTGCACCAGCGCCTGGAAGGCCAGCGACCGGAGAACAAGAGCAAGAACCGCTACAAGAACATTCTTCCCTGTGAGCACCGCAGCTCTGCCCCCCACTGCCCCCACAGACCTCACCCCATTGCTCAGGGCCGCCTCTCCACTGCCCAGCAGAGCTCTCCTCCCCCAGGAAGCCTCTTCACTTTCCAAGAGCCTCCCCACAGCTACCGGGCAATAGTCCTTCCCTGCCACCCTCCTGCTCAGGAAGCCTCTGCCCCACCCAGACACATTTGTCCCTGCCTGTCGTCCTGTCCTCTATGAGTCTATGGCTTCCCAAGAACAGCTGTTAGCTTGGGAAGGGTCTGCCCCGGGCTGTGGCTCTAGCTGTCTCTTCTCCACCCACGCCAGTTGACCACAGCCGAGTCATCCTGCAGGGACGGGACAGTAACATCCCCGGGTCTGACTACATCAATGCTAACTACGTCAAGGTGAGTTGGGTGGGCCGTGTGGGAACGGACACTGTGTCCTGGGGTCCATTGGTACAGCGCTGCTGGGAAAAGCTGGAGCTGGTGTCTTGGGTAGAGGTGATGGTGGTATGGGCACATCCTGTGCCCAGGGATTCACAGGCCTGGGATGGCTCTCTCTGTGTTTGCATCTAGAACCAGCTGCTAGGTCCAGATGAGAACGCTAAGACCTACATCGCCAGCCAGGGCTGTCTGGAGGCCACAGTTAATGACTTCTGGCAGATGGTCTGGCAGGAGAACACCCGAATCATCGTCATGACCACCCGCGAGGTGGAGAAGGGCCGGGTAGGGCAAAGCTCCACCTTCTTGACCCTCCTTTTCCCTCCTCAGCCCTTGTTCACCACCATGCACAAGATCAAGGGCTTGGGAGGTGGCTCCGAGGGCTGAATGTGCTTGCTGCCAGGCCTGACATCAGGAGTTCAATCTCTGGGCCCCACATGGGAGAAGGAGAGAACCGACCTCTGCCGACCTCTGCAACTTTTCCTCTGCCTGCCACACGCTTGCTGTGGCACATAGGTACCCATGCATGTACCCTCACACAGACACAGACACATCTCAGTGACAAAGGCCTGAGATGAAGTCTCCCCTATACACCGTGACTCCTGGACACCCAACCCTCCTGAGCTCCAGATGCTCCGGGGTGATGATATGGCCCAGTGGCAGAGCATTTACGCAGTACGGGAACCCTGGGGTCTATCCTCAGCACCACAAAAGTCTTTACTGTGTCCCAGGACAAACATTCTTTACACATCTTCCTCATCCCCCATCTTCTCTGCCCCAGGCCTCTCGCAGTCAGCCCCTCCCCAGCAGGTTCCCCCTTGCTCAGGTCCTTTGTGCAGTGGGCGTTTTCCTGTCAGAAGCACGTGGCATCCAGCTGCTCTCTCTGAAAGCCCTTCTGTGGCTCCCAGTGGCTTCTAGGATGAAGGGCTCTCCCTGCAAATCCTCCAGTCCTCATGGTTCTCTGTCATTGCACCTTGCTTCTGCTGGTCTGGCTGTGTCAGGCTTCTGAAGGCACTGGCTCCGTGTTTGCTAGGAGATGACTCTCCTGGCCCTCCATGCCTCACAGACTCCGGTTTGGAGTGCTCGCTCGGCTCCTACTTCCTCTGTGAGGCTACCCTGCATTGTCTCCATAGACCTGTGGGAGATCGGCCCCTGCCCTAGCCCTGCTCCTGAGACACGCTCTGTCTGCCTGTGTCTCCTGTCTGTGCATCACCCTGTGTCCTAGGACGTGGATAGTGTCTGGCTTGGTCTTCTGGGTCTTTAGTGCTAGGGATGGAACTGCTGGCTTTGTCTCTCGCTGAACTGTGTCCACCACCTCTGCCTCTTCCTTGAGTTTGAACCACAGCTCCACAGCTGGGTTGGTACAGCGTCAGTGGTCACTGATTTGGATTATAAGGTTAGATGGTTGATCAGCCTGAGGCCAGATCCCAGGTCTGATTCTGAGTGGGCTCATCCATCTTTTAACCAATGTCCCGGTCAGGGATGGGGCCAAGGCTCGGTTGTTAAGCATTTACCGTGAAAGCATTAGGACCAGAGTTGGAGTCCTCAGACACTCTTGTCCATTCTGTGTGAGCAGAGGGCTTTACCCACAATTTCAGCTTTGGAAGCAGGATACAGGGGATCCCCAGAGCAAGTTGGCTAGCAAGACTTGCCATATTGGTGAGCTCTGGGTTTGATTGAGACACCCTGCCTCAATGAATAAGGCGGGAGAGTGATGAGGGGTGGCTCCAGCATCATTCTTATGCCTCCCCCCCCCCATGTTTGTGCCTATACACACGTACAAAATAAATAAGTAAGTAAATTCGCTGTGGGGCCCGGAAAGCGCCAGCGCCGTCCTCTGTGCTTTACGCTTCCCTGCTCTCTTTTCAGAACAAGTGTGTCCCATACTGGCCGGAGGTGGGCACTCAGCGAGTCTACGGCCTCTACTCGGTGACCAACTGTGAAGAGCACGACACAGCAGAATACAAACTCCGCACTTTACAGATCTCCCCACTGGACAATGTGAGTGTCCCCAGCCCCTGCACACCTCAGGAGCCTCTCCTCCGACTGGTTCCCTCCCCTGGGCGGGTGGGACAAGGACGTGGTGTGGAAGCAGCAGGCACACTGACTCTGTGTCCTTGGCCTAGGGGGACCTGGTTCGGGAGATATGGCACTACCAGTACCTGAGCTGGCCTGACCATGGGGTCCCCAGTGAGCCTGGGGGTGTCCTCAGCTTCCTGGACCAGATCAACCAGCGACAGGATCGTTTGCCTCACGCAGGGCCCATCATTGTGCATTGCAGGTGAGAGGTTTGGAGGGAGTGTAAACAGCCAGCCCCTGGGGGCTACAGAGGTGGCTCAGAGGACCTGGTTTGAGTCCCAGCACCTACATAGTGATGTCTAGATAACCTTCTCTAACTCCAGCCCCAGGGCACTCAACACCCCCTTATAACCCATGAGGGCACTGCATGCACACGGTGCAGACAAAGTGCAGCTAGACACCCACGCACATACAGTTAAAATAACAGTCGCTGACAAGTGAGCGGTGCTGTCAGCAACATGGATGGGGACCCGCTGAACGCCTTCCCTGACCGCCGGTTTCTTCTGGGCTCCCTCACTGCTCCAGGTCTGTGGGAGGACCCGGTTGTGGGTGGACCTGGCTTGGAGCAGTCTCATTGTTGGCCCTTGGCCTGGTGTGCCTTCAGAGGCCTCACTAGCGAAGCCGCCACCGAGTCCCTGCTGCCAGATCCAGAGACTGGCTCTGCCACGGGCCTGGTTACCAGCCGTTAGCGGCGGAGATCTAGTCTCTGCTTTCTTTCTTAGCTCTACTCAGCCAGCTCCTTTTGCCATTTATGGCTCTGTGGCTAGGGGAGAGGAAGTTGGCAGAGGTCAGTGTGGGGATGGAGGTCTTACAAATGAGGCTCCCCAGGTGGCCTTGCCTTGGCTGGTGGGGGACAGCGGGTAAGGGGTCTTGGACAGAGGTCACTTGCTGATCACCAGCTGTGTAATCCTGGGCAAGTTACTTAACTTCTCTGACTCTTGGGTTTCTCCTCCCACTGCTCATTGCCGGGCCTGATGGCATAAACACCTATAGTTTAGCATTTGGGAGACTGAGGCAGGAGGATCATGAGTTATAGGCCATATAAGTAAGATCTTCTCTCTTTCTTCCTTCATTCCTCCCCCTTTTTTCCTTCCTTCCTTCCTTCCTTCCTTCCTTCCTTCCTTCCTTCCTTCCTTCCTTCCTTCCTTCCTTCCTTCCTTCCTTCCTTCCTTTCTTCTTCCTTGACAGGGTTTCTCTGTGTAGCCCTGCCTGTCCTGGAACTCACTTTGTAGACCAGGCTAGCCCCAAACTCATAGGGATCTGCCTGGCCCTGCCTCCCAGATGCTTTGATTAAAGGCATGTGTCATTACACTTTAAAAAAAGTTTCTACGTGTATGTCTCTGTGTGTATGTGTATATCTGTGTGTGTTTGTATGTGTATGTATGTCTCTGTGTGTGTATATGTGTGTCTGTGTGTTTCTGTGTATATCTATGTGTCTGTGTGTATGTGTCTATGTGAATGTATGTGTGTATCTGTGTCTGTGTGTGTGTATATCTCTGTGTGTGTATCTGTGTATCTCTCTGTGTGTGTATATATCTGTGTGTCTGTGTGTGTATGTATATCTGTGTGTCTGTGTGTGTATATCTGTGTGTCTGTGTGTTTCTGTGTGTGTGTGTGTATCTGTGTGTCTGTGTGTCTGTGTGTGTGTATACATCTGTGTGTCTGTGTGTTTCTGGGTGTGTATATATATATCTGTGTGTCTGTTTCTGTGTGTGTGTGTGTGTGTGTGTATCTGTGTGTCTGTGTGTGTATGTATAGCTGTGTGTCTGTCTGCGCGTGCACCATTGATGGCTCCTTATGTATGACCTGGGGAAACAGGAACCAGTTTTGTCCTCTTCCTCCTCTGTCCCCGTAACCCCAGGCCTGTGGAAGCTTTAGAATTCCTCTTTCCCCCATTAACAGCTGTGCTGCTACTGGGCTGGGGGTACCCTCATACTGTCTTGGGGGCCAAGCTCTGCACTCTACCATCCCCAAGAACTACCTCTCTGCTACCCCTCCCCCATGCACACACTTCTTGAAATCCCCATGGCCTTTATTTAGAAATTACAGGAAGGAAGTGGTATGGGGGGGTTATTTTTGACAATCTGGGTTTGAAATTAGACAGCTCAACTTATGGTGCCAGCCGCATGGACTGGGCTGTAGGCAGGTCTGGGGTCTGAATCATCTGTTTGCTCAGGGGGTAGGTGGGGGGCTGCGGGGTGGAGGGCATAGGAAAAGGGAGGCATGCTCCTGCTCCTGCACTTTCTCACTGCGTGTGTCCCGGGCCAGCCCTTACCTTTTGCCATGTTGAAAAAAAGAGAAATGAAGTTCCACAGAGAGAAAAGCCAAATTTTGTGTGTGTGTGTGTGTGTGTGTATGTGGTGCTGGGGATGGAGCCCCAGGGACTTAAGCATGCTAAACACATGCTTTACCACTGAGGCACACCCTCAGTGTAATGTAACTGTATGAGTGTGTGTGTGTGTGTGTGTGTGTGTGTGTGTGTGTGTGTGTGTTTCACTTTATGTGGCTTGGTGGCCTGGAACTTGCCAGGTAGACCAGGCTGGCCTGGAATTCACAGAGGTCCATTTCTGTCTGTCTCCTGAGTACTGGGATTAACACACCAGGCTCTCCACCTTCTTTTTTGAGACAGGGTCTCTCACTGACCTGGAGCTCATCCCTTCAGTTAGGTTGACTGGCCAGTGAGCTGACCTAACCTCCCGGGAATGGTTATATGGCCGCTGTACCTGGTCTTTTGGTGTGCACTGGAGACCTGATATCAGGTTCTCATACTTGCTTGCGTGATAGTTACTGAGCCGTCACATCCATTCCAAATGTAACGTGTGTGTGTGTGTGTGTGTGTGTGTGTGTGTGTGTGTGTGTGTGTGTGTCTTTCTATGTAGACCAGGCTGGTCTTCTGAGTGCAGGGATTAAAATCATGTGCCACCATGTGCCTGGCTCCAAATATAACTTTTTTTCCCCCCCTAGACAGGGTTTTACTGTGTTCTATAGCCCTGGCTGTCCTGGATCTCACTCTGTAGACCAGGCTGACCTTAAACTCACAGAGATCCGTCTGCCTCTGCTTCCCGAGTGCTGGGATTAAAGGTGTGCACCACCACCGGCCAGCTCAAATGTAACTCTTGAAGGCTGGAATGGGGGAAAACTCAGGTGACCGAGGAGCAGGCCGACAGTGGAAGGGTGTGGAGTTGTTTCTCCAAGGGATGAGGGTAGCCATCACTTGGGAGGAGTGAGGAATGGGAGCAGGAAGTGGGGAACAAGTGCTGGGAAGGAGAGAAATGGTATCTGTACCCCCAAACAGGCACCTGCTTGTGCCCAGCCTGTGCCTGGGGCAGAAGATGGGTGCAGAGGGGGCACACACCCGCTCTGCCAGCCTAATGACCCGTACACATTGCTAACCCTTGTGGCTGGAGCCTTAGGTTCGTCACGCCTTGCCTAGTGCTGGGGTTAACCCCTGGACTCCCCATTTCCTGGGCTGGGCGTCTGACGGTGGTGCCTTCTCTCTGCAGTGCGGGCATTGGCCGAACAGGCACCATCATCGTCATTGACATGCTCATGGAGAGCATCTCCACCAAGGGTGAGGGGGGACTCCTGGGGACGGGAGGGGTGGGGCGGAAGGGGGACAGGCGGTCCCTTGGCCTTGGTCTTTGCCTACCCTGAAGTCCCACTGCCACCCTTGTCCAGGGCTGGACTGTGACATTGACATCCAGAAGACCATCCAGATGGTACGGGCACAGCGCTCTGGCATGGTGCAGACGGAGGCACAGTACAAGTTCATTTACGTGGCCATTGCCCAGTTCATTGAAACAACCAAGAAGAAACTGGAGATCATACAAGTGTGTCCAGAGTGGGGCTGATGGGTGGTAGGGGAGAACGGGCATCACCCAGTCCTGCTGGTACCACCATCCTCCCACCACACTTTTGCCCACAGTCCCGGAAGGGCCAGGAGTCGGAGTATGGGAATATCACCTACCCTCCTGCTATGAGGAGTGCCCACGCCAAGGCCTCCCGTACCTCCTCCAAGTGAGTGGTCCTGCTTGCCCTCCCAGCATCTCCCCCCTTCTCCTGCCCAGCCTTAACTGTCCACTATGTGTGGGCCCGTGCCATGGACCAGCTGTGGACTCATGTGTGAGTGGTCTCTGTCCCTGGGAGCTTTGGGTCCAGTGACTGGACAGTGAGCAGGTTATCTTGCTTCCTGGATTCACTTAGTGAGAGTGAGTCTGGAGGGGCTGCTAGAAATGGGTCTGCAGTCTCCAGATGTCTTCTCTCCACCCCATGCCCAGACACAAGGAGGAGGTGTATGAAAACGTGCACAGCAAGAACAAGAAGGAAGAGAAAGTGAAGAAGCAGCGGTCAGCAGACAAGGAGAAGAGCAAAGGTTCCGTCAAGAGGAAGTGAGCTGGGCGTTTCATCTGCAGGTGGCCATGGTGAGGCCTCTTCGGCATGGTCTCTTCCCCCCCTGCCCCAGTTTCCTCCACTCCAGTCCTGACATGGCATGGGATGGTCACAGTCTCACTCTACCCTGCCAGGGTGTCCCTAGATCTTCTTGTGTCCCCTCCCCGGGCCCCAGATACCCTCTCACCCACTTCCTCTTTTTTATTTGCAGCATCAGCCTCAATCCCTGCAGAGGCCTCCACTGGACAGATCAAGACCCCTGACTCACACCAGACCCTAGGACCACGGCCATCCTCTTGTAATTTAAATGGCTGTGGTCCTCTGAACCTGTACATAGCCCAGCAAGCCCCCAGGCAAAGCCAGACTTCTATTCTTGTAAATAAAGCCCCCGGACCACTGTGTGCTGCCTCCAATTCTGTGTGCCCCATGTATCCGGGACTCTGGGCAGGATGGGACTGGGATGTCATGTGGGACTGCATAAAAGCTCGACCTTTGGGTCCGATAGACCCGCTTCTGCTGCTTCACCTGACCCGGTTCTGGATGCTGCTTCACACAGCTAGATGCCTGTGGCATTTCTAGGGCTTAGATTGCTCTGCATTCTCCCTCTCATTCTGGCTGGGGATGGAACCTAGGTCTCCTATGTGCTTGGCAAGCGCTCCAGCCTTCTTACAGCAGAGGGCGATCCGATCTGCCCTCCTTGGCTTCCTAGTGAAGACGTTGAGGTAGTGAGTGCCAACAACAATGGCTACTACCACACTGCACACTGGCAACAGGCCCAGGCACTGTTTAAGAGACTATAGGACTCATTAATTTTAGGTACTTTAGTTTTGGTTTTTATTGATTGATTGATTGATTGATTGGTACTGGAGACAAAGCTCAGAGCCTCCTCTCACTAGCTCTCAGTCTGGGTACCTTAATTATCCTTATTTTACAGTGGGGAAAACTGAGGCACAGGGAGATCAACTTAACTTGCTCAAGGCTACAGGACTACTGGCCTTGGGAGTCCATGTCCTCATTACCTGCAGACTCAGCGGGCCCCACCCTAGAAAGATCCGCCACACAGCAGCTGTTGATTGCTAGCTCCAACAACTAGGACGATTTTTAGGGACTGAGCTAGCCTAGCTGCCCCTGATCTGCACTTGGGGGCCATCCCACGGCTGAGGCCCTCACCCTCCAGGACACTGGAGATCATTTGATTCTTTTGTCCCCTTCCTTTCCTTTTGTCTGGAGTTGGGATCTTTATATATAACTTGAACCTCCTGGTCAGTTGAGTGTGCCGGCCATACCTTGGGAGGTGCTGACTCCCACCAAGGATAGCTCTTCCGCCTGTGTCAAGGCCCTAGGGTAGTGCTGGGAGCCGTTGAGGGTGACAAGTTAGCTTATCTTACTGGGACTTAGGAGATGTCTGAGAGACCAAGGCAGAATTAGCCCACACAAATAATTACAACGGAAAAGTATGGAGAACAAAGAGGAGGGATTGAGCAACCTGATCGCTCCCTGGAGCTATGGCCCTCCAGGGGGTGCATGGGTGGGGCCATCACCTGTGTGCCGCAGGGCCCCTCTCCCAGCAACAGAACCACACAGAAGAAAGGCAGGTCCTATTCTTCTCACTGCCCTGGACTAATTCTTCGAGGGCCAACCGAGAAGAGGGCTCTGCCGAAGGGTAGGTTGCAGGCATCAGCCCTCAAGGGCGTAGCAAATGTAGGGCTAGAGCAGGTCCCCGCTTTCCTCACTAGGTGGGGGCTGGGCCTTTTGGCCCGACAGACACTCCAGCATCAGGGTAAAACCAAAGATCCGGAGGCGCGCTGCAGAGGCTAGGGGGGATCCACAGGTATGGTGGGGCTTCCGTCCTTCCCAGCTCTCAAGGGGTTGTCCAACTCGGGCTTAGCACTGGACGGGGCCACAGACCAATGCCTGCCGGCCTGACCCCACACTGACCTCAGGGAGGATCTTCTGACTCGGCCCGAGGGCAGGGTTGGCGGCCTCGGAGGAGAGGGCTTTTAGCTTGGGGAAGGAGCCGCTGGAAGGGGATCCAAAGATGGCCTCTCCCTTTACTGCTTTAGAATCAGGGAAAGACGAGGCAGGAGAAGAAAGGCCGCCAGAAAGGGCGGGAGGCCTGGCAGGGTGGCCAGGCCTCAAGAGGAGGTGCCCAGGGCTGGTGCTGGGAGGGAAGGAGTTAAGGCGGAAGGGGGGCAGCCTATGGCAGGAGGACACACCTGTGCGCAGGGCAGCAGGCGGGCGGGGCCCAGGTGAGGCGCCAGTGCTGCCAGGCAGGTGAAGAAGGAAGAGGAAGAGAGGAGGCCAGGCGGGCTCCAGGCGCTTGAATCCGGGGCCTTGATGCCCCTTCCTTCCTTCTGCACCACGCTGGGGATCAGGCGGGTCTGGCGCCAGGTAAAAGGCCACCGATCCCGGGGTCCTGGGGCCGCGCTAGCAACTGCAGAGCGCAGTGAATTGGTGTGTGCTGGGGGACAGGGGCGGACGGTGGAGAGGCAGGGGACTGGCCCCCAGGCGGACAGCGGGGGGCTAAGGGGGGCTGCTGAAGCTGGTTTTGGCTTGGGTGATGGGCAACTCAGGGTACGCCTGGTTTGAGCAGCAAGGCTCACCCGGAAGTGTCCCAAGTGACGCGGAGGTGGGGGATGGGAGCCAGAGCCCTGTGGCTTCTCCACAGGGTGCCCGGGCTTAGCCAGGACGGATCTTGGAGATGGACCGGTTGGGTAGGGGCCCTCGTCTTACCCAGCAGTGTTTGGGTGCTGGTTGGGAGTCTCTAATACTGCCGGGTAATGATGGAGGCCCCTGTCCCGTGTCAGCGGCGTCCATTGCTTCAGGCCCCCGGCCCCGATCCGGTAGCAGAGGCCTTGCTCCCACACATACCCTGAGAGCCCCTTCTCCTGAGCTAAGGGGGCTGCAGAAACGGTTCTCCCTTGGCCGTTCGCCCACTGGAGGAACACAATGGCCCCAGCCCCTCCTCCAACCCAGTGTGATTTGTCATCTGGTAGATCCAGGACCTACCTGAAGCCGACTTTGGCCTTGGGATTGTCTGCGCACTCAAGAGGCCCCAAGCCAGCCGGCCAGCAGCGGCTTCGCTCCAGCCGTCGATCAGCTGTGGTCTGGTTTTCTGCAGGCCGGCTCTGGGTCCATCTTCCAGCGCAGTGTTGGGTGATTGAAGTTATGAGGTTCCTAACACTGTCTGGTAAAGATGGCCCCCGGGTCGGTTCCCTCAGCAGTGACCTTCTCGGAGCCTTGAAGACCATGGAGGGCACCAGACCAACAAGCTGACCTTTAACCTTCTGGATGGGGTGTGGATGTGTGAGTCACTTGGCAAAGGAGAACAATGGGAAAGAGACAAAATGGCTGCCTCCAGAGCAGCAGCAGGGTTTGGAGACACACTGGGTCCGCAGTCACTTTCATTGTCCTTCCGCCCTGGGAACACGGGTGTCGGTGGGAAACAAGGGATATGATTCAGGCTCATTGGCCGGTCTCTTCCTAGACCTCAGGAGAGACCCATCCGCTTCCTTTGAGAGCCCAGGGAGCCGAAGCTTTGCGGCACCCTCTAGTCCACTTGAGGTTCACCCCTAATCCTATTGAATTTTTTTTATGGTTTCACATATTTATCTACCCGGAAGGAAAAGATAGCAAAGGTGAGCTACACGTATGAGCAATGGCTTAACTTTCCAGTGCTCGAGAGGTAGTCTTCAGAATGAGGTAATAAGTGGAAAAAACTAGGTCCTTGTTCAGTTGGGCTCCAGGGCTGTGGGGGTGGGAAATCCACCTCCGTGGGGAGAACCCTATGTGCAAATAGCTCATGGTACCTGGTAACCGAGGAACAGGGCCCTAGTCCCCTGGGCTTTGGAACACTGAGGCCCTCAGGAGGAACACACATGATCTCCCCATAGCTGCGCAGAAGCTGGTAACCAAGGAAGCAGCTCCCGTTGGGGTCATCAAATTTTTAGTTTGGCTCAGCAACGCCACAGCTGCTGCAGCATTAAAAAAGAGGTTCTTAAACCAGCTGGTCCATTTGAGAGACACGAAGGGTGCCCTGAAGGGTGCCGTCGGGCCTTTGGCTGAGGTCTCCTGCTCCCCGTTCACGGTCTGTTTTGGAGCCAGTAGGCTCTGAGGACCTAGCAGAGCGGAGCCGGAACTCTACAGGCCAGACTGCGTGTGCCATCTGCTGGCAGAGACCCAGAGTGCAGCCTGTCTAACCCACTCAGATGCAAAACCTTGGCTGGCTTCGGTTTAATAAAAATTTTATTGAGAACTTCTGGGATGTTGGTTATCTCCCCCACTCTGGGGAAGGGACAACACTGTAGGAAGTCACTGAGAAATCACACTGTCTCCCCCCTCCCTCAGGCCAATACAAGGAGGAAGAAAGTCCTCTGAAAGGGTTGGTCTTCAGTCTTCCTTAATCCAAGAGGACGAGTACAGAGAAATCCATCACATGATGCTTGGGTCAGGGTGGGCTGTGCTTGACCTCCCTAGCCGGCTCCTCAAAACTGGATGAGAAATGCATCCACTCTTCTGCTGGCGGAGTTCCTGGTGCCCACAACTCATTTCTTGGCCTTAATGAGGCTGTCACTGTAGAACAAAGGGGAAACGTTCATATTATGGGGGACGTAAATGTGCAAACTATCTCCTGTTCCCAAATGAAGGCCTGACTGTGGGGAGGTGAGGTATAGAGACAGGTCCAGGGAGCAGGTGGCCCCCCAGGACCCCGCAGCAAGGATGCAATCACTTACCTTCCCCTGCAGCCAGCACGGCATGGAGTCAACAGAAAACAGAAAGGAGAGATAAATATGATTAGTCAGCTTCAGGCTCCAGCTGCTCTAGACCCTTCTCTCCCAGCCCCCATGACGACTGCTCTTTTGGTCACTATTTCTGTGGTCCTGACATTTACATTACCAGGGAAGCAGCATCCAGGTTCTCAAGCAAGAACACAGACACCGTCACTTATCACTTTTCACTTAAATATTTATAAAGTGCCTTTTACACAAGAAATCATATTTTCTTTCATAAAGTCAATCTTAGAGCATCTAACAGGAACTGCCAACCAGTCAGACACACCCACTTTTCTGACTCTGGTGTTCTCAGAGAAACTGTCAAGGGCCCCATGACTATTGTAATGGATTCCAGAGCCCGAGTAGCAAATGTAGATGCTCTGTTCTCTGCACAGTGGCATCTCTTACCGAGTAAAGCTTTCATCCTGGAGATTCAGCACGAGGTTGTCGGCTGTCAGATAGATGCGGTTCTGTGAGGTGGCGATCTACAGGACAGGGAATGGATGTCTGTGTTAGGAGAGGGAGGCCTCAAGTCTCATCCCTGTGACTCAGTGGCCCACCCAGTGGAAGACACAGTAATGAACAAGAGGCCCCTGCTCTAGTACAGAGATCCAAGCAGTGAGAAGCCTTGGTTACACTTCTGTAACAGCCAGAGACACAAAGCGGGGGGAGTCACTCTGGGGGAGGAAGGGTGCCCAAGGAAGTTGTTTAAGTAGAGACTCAGGTCAGGTTGTAATCCTATTGTGTGACTGTGTGTGTGTGTGTGTGTGTGTGTGTGTGTAACTGAATACGTTCCATCTCAATGGGCAGCCCTGGGAGAGAGAGTGAGGCCTTTCTTCCTCTCACCGTCTTAGAGATGTTCTGGGCGGCCCGGATCTTTCGGAGCTTGATATAGCCGGGATTTTTGCTCAGTGCTTCTCCAAGGTAAGCAGACAGGGTTAAGGGTTCATCTAGGCCAGGCTATGATGTCTGCCGCAGCACCCATCTCCCCCGCCTCCTCAGAGTCCTCGGGGCTGTCAGATTCAAGGTTGCGCTCACATGGCTACTCACACTTTGGCTACCCACTGTGGGCCTGCCTGTAGGATGCTGCCAAGAACTGGTGGCAGCAGATGTGAAGGCAAGGCCAGCGGTGCTCTTGATCCGGCCTTACAGCGGGGAGTCAGGCCTCAGGTACCCCCACCAAGATTTCAGATCTCACCACAGTCACCCCTCCCCACCCCTAGAAGCCAAGGGTCAGTAGGCAGAGTCGCATTCGCCTTAGTCTCATCAGTCGGCCCACGAGGGAGGGTAGAAACGGGGCGTCCCAGGGGCCGGCCAAGCTCTCTGCAACAGAAGGATATCATCTTGGCAGCCTCGGCCTCCCCCTCGGCCTGCACGATCTTCTGCCGTTGTTCCTGCTTGGCCTTTTCCACCAAAAACTGGGCCCGCTGGGCTTCTTGCTGGGCTGTGGGGCGGTAAGAATTCAAGCACGTGCAGCCCCCCCTTCTCCCAGCCCAGAAGTCCACTGATCACTCCCCCGGGGACTCACCCACTTGTTTGGCTTCTACAGCAGCTGTGTACTCGCGGCTAAAGCTCAGTTCGGTGATAGCCACATCGTCCAGAATGAGGCTGAAGTCCTTGGCACGCTCCGTCAGCTCTCTCCGGATCAACAGGGACACCTGCGGGCCAGAGTGGAGAGGGGAGGGGAGGGGAGGCTTCAGGGGGTCAGAGAACTGGAGGTAAGGCAGTATTGCTGTGACCATCCGAACACCAGAGCTCCCGAGTGCGGGAAGCTAACCCACCACACAAGTCCTCAGACATTCGCTAGAAAAAACCTGGCTCAGTGTCTCCATGTGACAGACGAGGCAGCACCAGAAGGGTGGCATGACCGCCCCACGTCACTGACCCCACGTCACACCAACCCCAACCTTCCCGTTTTCCCATGCAACATATATCTGCTTAGCTTCCTGCCAAGCCAGGAAAGAACTGCTTTAGAGGTGTGGGTAAGACCGTATCGTATTGTTTTCTACGCCTCCTCCTTAACACTGACTGGTATCGGGTTCTGCAGTTGTTTCTCCTCATTTCCCAGAGTGACAATCAGTACAGCTTTCCCACGTCAAACCGGCTATGCAGCCAAGGTTAACCCTAAACGTCGGATCCTCTTGCCGCTACCTCTGGAGTGCTGGGACTACAAGCACGTGCCACACCTGGTTTAAATAATGCTTAGGATTAAATGCAGGACATGTGTGTGCTAGGCAAGCCCTCGCCAACTGACCTACCAGCTCCTTCTCTTTCTACAAAATGCCCTTTTGTAGGACCCTGGACCAAGGGGAGACACGCTGTGATGCAGACAGTGATAGGAATCAGACCTGAGCCCGCTGGGTGATCAGCTGCGAGGCGTTGAACTTGGCCACCACGCTCTTGAGCACCTCGTTGACAATGGACGGCAGGACTCGCTCCTCATAGTCTAGCCCTAAGCGCTGGTACATGCTGGGGAGCTCCTGGGCATTGGGTCGAGACAGTACCCGCAGGGAAATGTTCACCATCTGCAGGTCTGAGGGAGAAGCCAGCAGTGACCGGTTAAGGCCAACCGAATTCCCCTTCTCCAAGCACTTTCTCCCAGGAGTGGTTCCCACCATGCCTAGCACTGCTGTGCAACCTAGCACTCCTCTGGGGAGAAGAGACAGTATGTCAACAAGGCAGAGGTGATAACGGGAAACAGATCCTCGTTTACTGTGAAGTCTTCTCTACAGGCCTTCAACTGGTACCGCTGACTCCTATTTTTTTGCTAGTGGACTTGGTGCAACCTCCAGTTTGGGCACCACCACAACCATGGGTCTCCCCCTAGACTCTAAGGACTCGAGAACCAGAATTTTTTTTTTTTTTTTTTATTTCCAAGGCCTATGGCTTAGTGAATGAATAAACAACACACACCAAAAAACAGCACAAAGAAGCACATTACTGTGGGCTACTTGCCTCTGTGTGTACATGTGAATGAGGCGGGGGCCGGGGGAATCTCAAAGGCAGGGCTTCTAAGAATGCTCTACAAGGAAACGGCTAGTGAGGAGTGGGGACAGTTTCTCCAGAGCAAGGTGCACTGCAGATGTAACCAACAAGCCAGCAGTAAAGGGCCTTAAAAAGGCTTGGATCTGGGGAGCGAGCGAGATCAGAAAGAAAGGCAGCTCTCTGACTCAGTTTTTGCTGGGCACAAAGTAACGTTCAAACGTGCACGCACACCCAGTGCTGGAACGCACTGTCTCAAGCCACGAGGCATGCTCTTTGGAAGATGCAGACACCAAGGTCTCAGAAGCGCTGCCATTTCTGGTGGCCTCGCCAGGCTCACTTTGTGTGTACTTGTGTCCCCACAGGCCACGCGGCTCCCAGTCGCCCATACTTACCTTTGGAACCTGTGGGGGAGGAGATTTTTCGGGGTCTGGCCCGAATGTCATAGATGATGGGGTACTGGAACCAGGGGATCCTGGAGAGGAGAGGTCAGGGACAGGAATTGGGAGCTGCCGTTTCCCTCATTTTGACCAGTTTCCCCTCACCACTCGTCTTTGGGCCTGCTCCTCCCCATGACCACAGACAAGGAGACTCTCTTTTCCCTTTGGAGAACAGCCCTGTATGCACTGCTGGAGTTTCGGAGCACCTAGTGTCCAAGGAGCGGGGGTGAGGAAGGGAGAAAGCAGCACCGAATCCTGTTGTAAGTCTGGCTACAGCCGTCAAGGGTGAAGGGTCAGGGCCCGTTCGCTCTACCCGCCATTACCTGAAGTGGAGTCCTTCGGCCAGGATGGTGTCCTGCTGCACGCCGCCGATCCGGTTAAAGAAGATGGCTCTATGACCACCTTCCACTGTGGAGAGAGGTGTGGGGGGCGGGAATCAATCAGCAAGCCGCTGATCAAAGTACGGGTCGGTGCAGGTGGGACGGGGATGAGGGGGCCAGGAGGGCGCGGACACCTTGGGGAGGCAGGCCAGAGGGGCTGGGGGCCGGCCAGCGCAGGGAGGCTGCTCACCGGTGAACACGGATTCGCGGACGCCATAGGCCACGGCCCCGGCCCCCAGCAGCAGCTTCAGCGCCGTGCCCATGCCCCGAGGCCCGGCGGGCAGGCGTCCCGCTAGGTCCTTTAAGTTCTGGGCCATGTCTGATCCTCCTGAAGGCGGCGGCACCGGCGGTCAGGAGGGGGTGCCCGCCAGCTTCTACCCCACTCCAGTTTACGGACCTCGCCCTGCACACGAGGATCGGGGGCCGTGGGACTCGCGGCAGAAAGGGCACCGGAAGTGCGCTCCCTGCCGAACCCGCCCCCTTTGCTCAGGCCGACCCGAACCCCGCGCACGGTAAAAGCGCACCCGGAAGTCCCGCCTCCTCCGGGGGCCTGCCCTCCCAGGGAGGCTTCGGTAGTTCGGGACGACAGGTGTCGCCATTTCCAAGCGCCCGCTTTCAAAATGGCAGCTAGGAGGAAGTTGGCAGTGAGGACGAACGCGAAGTTGTAACTTTGAGGACGTCAGCGCAACTTCCGGTCTGCTGGCAAGATGGCTGCGCCCAGTGGTGGCTTGCAACCTCGTGAACGGCGTTTTGCAGGGCAGGAAGAGGACTGGGATAACGCGCCGCCTAAGAGGCCCCGGCTTGGTGCAGGAAGCAAGAGCGGAGGCCGTAGGCTCATTGTGGTGCTGGAAGGGGCCAGTCTGGAGACAGTCAAGGTAGTTTGGAAGAGTGTGGAAGTAGTAAATTGCTCGGTCAGATTCCGTGGGGACCGGGGACACAGAATGGGTGGAAAAAACTGAGCAGTGGAATTTGCTTTTGGAGGATGACCTAGTTTTGCGGCGTGTTGAAAGCCCGGGTTGGCAATATTTTATTGTGCTCTTCAGCCCTCGCACCCTTGCTTTTAGTTGATTTATCAAGGAGTTTTTGATGTAAAATGTAAAGCGAGGGGAAGCATTATCTATTGATGTCTCCCACATCCCAAAGACCCATGACTTCCCCATCCTTTTATTGCTAAGGATTTGATATTTTGTTTTGTTAAAAGGGTTCCTACTATCAGCTCTCCTGTATTTCTGCTTATCTTGAAGTGTCTGGATCAATTATTTAATAAGCCTTCGTCTTTTATTTTTTTAACCTATCTTCATTTCTCTGAGTAATAAAATGAGCAGTGCCTGCCTTAACACTTTGTGCAGTTTTCACACACACACAAACACACACACACAAACACCCTTTAACGATTTGTTTTACTTTTTTGTTTGTTTTTCGAGACGGGATTTCTCTGTAGCTTTGGAGCCTGTCATGGAACTCACTTTGTAGACCAGGTTGGCCTTGAACGCACAGAGATCCACTTGCCTCTGCCTCCCGAGTGCTGGGATTAAAGGCGTGTGCCACCATACTGGGCTGAAAACCTGTTTTTCCTCCCTTTGTTTTTCATTAAATGGTCGATTAATCAGATATTTTACTTTCTTCAGTAATCGATATTTCCAGCCTAACTATAGTGACTGCCAGAGTGACTGCCTATCATCATCACCATCATTTTTTAAAGATTTATTTATTTACTTATGTGTGTTGGTGTTTTGCCTGCATGTATGTCTGTGCGTGGATGCCAGATCCCTGGAACTGGCGTTACAGGCAGTTGTGAGCTGCCATGTGGGTGCTGGGAATTGAACCTGCGTCCTCTGCAAGAGCAGCCAGTTATTATTATTATTATAGACAGGGTCTCACTGTGTGGCTCTGGCTGGCCTGGAACTCACAGAGATCCGCCTGCCTCTGCCTTATGAGTGCTGGTATTAAAGGCATGCACCACTACACTCGGCTGCCTGTTAGTGTTAATTTTGACATTATCAAGCTAGCAATCCCATAATAATGGTAATTTGCAAAACCTTCCGTATTTGAGAATGTAGATACACCCGACTGCCTGGGTTCTAGTCCTTCTGTATACCAGTTTTGTGACATAGGTAGGCAAATGAGTTCACTTAATTGCTCCTTGCCCCGAGCTGAGGACTGAACCCAGGGCTCTACCACTGAGCTAAATCCCAAACCCCGAGTTCACTTAATTGTAATGGTTAGAAGGAGTAAAGGAGTTACTATTTGTTTAGGATGTCTGTTACTTGAAATAAATTACTTCAGGTTACTTACTGATTAGTCAAAATGGGTATGGCCAATTAAAATTTGTAGAGCAAGGCTGGAGAGGTGGCTCAGTGGTTAAGAGCACGTACTCTTACAGAGCACCTAGGTTTGGTTCCCAGCACCCACATTGTGGCTCCCAGTTGTAACTCCAGGTCCAGGGGATCTGATGACCTTTTGGCCTCTGAAGGCACTGTACCCATGTGATGTGCATACATACATACAGGCAAAACACCCAAACACAAAATTAAAAAAAACATATATAGCTGGGCATGGTGGTACATGCCTTTAATCCCAGCACTTGGGAGGCAGAGGTAGATAGATCTCTTAGTTCAAGGCCAGCTAGGTCTGCATAGTGAGTTCCAAGACAGCCAGGGCTATGTAGAGACCCTGTTTCAAAAAAGCCAACAAAAATATGTATTAAAAATATCCGTAGAGTATATTCTACAAGAATTTCAGGCCAGGTTATCACCAGTGATATTTCAAAGGTGGCTGAGATTTTCATCAGCCTGTATTATCTTTTTCTTTTTTCTCCCCTTCAGTACTGGGGGTTGAACTCAGGGCTTTGGCTATACGAAACAGGTGTCCTATCACTGAACTCTATCCCCAGCCTCTTCATTTTAATTTTGATGTATAGGGACTCACTTTGTTGCCAAGTTTAGTCTTGACTCTGTAGCTCTGGTTGACCTTGAATGTGTGGCCCTCCTGTTTCGGACTCCTGAGTGGTTGGGATGACAGCCTGCCTCATCGGGCTGTTGTCTTTTTCCCAGCCCACCCCTGTTGTTTTGGCCACTCTTTCCATGTATTCTTACACTCTAGCCTCCTTTAAGTTTTTTGTTTGTTTGTTTGTCTTGTTTTTCTTCTTCAAGATAGGGTTTCTCTGTAGCTTTGGAGCCTGTCCTGGAACCAGGCTGGCCTCGAACTCATAGAGATCTGCCTGCCTGCCTCTGCCTCCCAAGTGCTGGGATTAAAGGCATTCCTTTAAGTTCTTTTAAAAACTATTTTATTGGAGCTGGGCTGTGGTGGCGCACGTCTTTAATCCCAGCACTCGGGAGGCAGAGCCAGGTGGATCTCTGTGGGTTCGAGGCCAGCCTGGACTACCAAGTGAGTTCCAGGAAAGGTGCAAAGCTACACAGAGAAACCCTGTCTCGAAAAACCAAAAAAAAAAAAAAAAAAAAAAAAAAAACCAAACTATTTTATTGGGCGGTGGTGGGTGGTAGCACATGCCTTTAGTCCCAGCACATAGGAAGCAGAGGCAGGAGGATCTCTGTGAGTTCAAGACCAGCCTGAGCTACAGAGTGAGTTCTAGGAAGGGCTCTAAAGCTACACAGAGAAACCCTGTCTTAAAAACAAAACTCTTTTATGTGTGTGGGTGTTTGCCTGCATGTGTGTCTGTGTATCATGTGCATGCCTGATACCTGGAGAGCCTAGAAGTTGTTAGGTCCCCTGGAATTGGAATTACAGACAGTTAGGAGCCATAATGTGGGATCTGGGAATGAGCCGGGTCCTCTGGAAGACCCAGTGCTTCTAACTGCTGAGCCGTCTCTCCAGCCCTCCTTTAAGTTCTTTGAAAGCATTGGGTTCTCTTATATCTTAAGGCCACTGAATGTTATTAACTGCACATTCTCCTTATGGTGGTCTTTGTATCCCTGCTACTTAGTTCATTGTTGTTTTGAGACAGGGTCTTTTTTTGTTTGTTTTTTTCCTTTGGTTTTTTGAGACAGGGTTTCTCTGTGTAGCTTTGGCGCCTTTCCTGGAACTCACTCTGTAGCCCGGGCTGGCCTCGAACTCACAGTTCTGGCTCCCGAGTGCTGGGATTAAAGGCATGCGCCACCACTGCTCGGCTTGAGACAGGGTCTTAACAATATACTCTAGACCGGTCTAGAACTGGCCATCCTTCTTCCTTTGCCTTAGGTTCCTGACGCTGGAATTGTAGGCACAGGCTACCATGCCCAGCTAATTATTGATTGTTATTGTTGTTGCTTGTTGAGACAGGGTCTCACCCTCTACCTCATGCTGGCCTGGCATCTGGTGACCTCCTGAATGCTGGGATTACAGGTGTGAGCTCCCACATCCCATTTGTGATGTTCTTACTAGTGGTTAGACCAAGGAACTGCTACATCGCAGGCTGGGCAGGTGGCTTAGTTAGTGGACTGCTTACCATGCAAACACAGGAACCTGAGTTCTAACCCCGCACCTACGTAGAAAGCCCAGTCCATGCTGGGCTTGCTCTGCTCGTCTTTAGTCCCAGCACTTTGAGACAGACAGGGAGGCAGATCTTTGAGTTTGAGGACAGCCTGGCCTACAAAGCAAGTTCTAGGCCAGCCAAGGCTACATAGAGAGGCCCTGTCTCAAAAAAAAAAAAAAAAGGAAGAAAAAGACCCAACTCAGTTTGTGATCCTAGCATTGGACAGACAAGTGAAGCCTTAAGGCTTGATGGCCTGCCAGCCTAGCTGAATTAGTGAGCTGAGGTTCAATAAGGAACGCTGTCTCAGAAAAGAAGGATGGAGGAAGACACCAGGCATCAACCTCTGTCCTTCACATGTCTATGTATCCTACACACACACACACACACACAGTTTAGAGAGGTGGACTGCCTCCTATATACTTCCTGTTGACCTACTAACAAATCATTTCTGTTCATCATAGCTTGTAGAGTCATGTGATTGTTTACTGTGTTTCTATGAGCACAGACTGTAAGACTTCAAAATTCCTCCTGTATCTAATGTTAGCAATGGTTTTCATCCTGATCCCTCTAGTTTGTGGTTTTCAGACCAGTGCATACTCATGTTTCCTAGACCATCATCACAACTGACTGTAAGTCAAACACTTTGGTTTTTCCTTTTGTGGTTCATTAAAAGAAAACCTGGGCCTGGAGAGATGGCTCAGTGGTTGAGCACTTGTTCTTACAGAGGATCTAAGTTCAGTTCCCAGCACCTGCTTGACAGCTCACCAACATCTAACTCCAGTGCCAAGGGATCTTTGACCTCTACAGATACCAGGCATGCACATGGTACATCTGGATATATGCAGGCCAAATACTCACACATGTAAAACAAAACCTCCAGTTTTATCATCCTAACGGATTGAAATTGGACCGTTCTCTTCTACGAGTAAGGGTGTCCTAAGGACTTAGTTCTTGAAGATTTGTTTCTATTCATGTGTATGCCTGCGTGAGCTTATGTGTACTACGTGTTCAGGTAGGTGCCTGAGCAGGTCAGTCAGCCAGATCTCCTGGAGCAGGAGTTACAGGAGATACAGGAGACTATGAACCACCGTGTGGGTGCTGGGGACTGAACTCGGTCCTCGGCAAGAGCAAGTGCAGTGCTCTTATCACCAAGCCACCTCTTCGGCCCCTACTCTGACAGTTTTGTTTTGTTTTTTAAGGTTTATGTGGGGCTGGAGAAATGAATGGCTCAGCAGTTAAGAACACTGGTTCTTCCGAAAGACCAGGTGCAATTCCCAGTACCCACATGGTGGGTCACATATTAACTCCAGTTCCAGGGGATTCAGCGCCTTCTATTAGCTTCCACTGGCACCGCATGCTCATGGTACACAGACATACATGTAGGCACACATGTACATAAAATTAAATAAATAGAAACTATTTATTTGTAACTGTGCATGTGTGTGTGTACCACATGTGTTTGGGTGCCCTTGGAGGCCAGGGTTTTCAGATCCCCGGAGATGGAGCCCACCTGACATGGAAATCACTGAGTCCTCTCTCATACTACTCAGTTCATCTCCAGACTCACATCCCCCAGGATTCTGAAATGTATCGTCACTTTGTCTCTAGACATAAAGTTCTAGTGATACACAGCCTTTCAAAGCCGTGTTTGTACATAACAGTATTTGTTGTTTTTTTTCCCAAAGATTCCCAAAAGATTTCCCTGTGTGTGTGTGTGTGCATTCACTGACAACTGAGGGTAGGCTCTCTCCTATCACGTGGGTTCTAGGCAGTGATCGCACATCAGACTTGGCAGCAGGTGCCTTTACCTGCTGACCCATCTCCAAAGCCATGTTTATAGACTTCTTTTTGCATGTGGTGTGTGTACGCGTGCGCGCGCACGCGTATGTATGTATGTATGTATGTATGTATGTATGTATGTACGTACGTACGTACATACGTATGTACTTGGGCATGTGTGGAGGTCATAGGACAACTCATTGGTCCCCCCTTTCACCGCATGAGTCACAGGAGTTGAACTTAGATCTTTGGGCTTGGTGGCAAGTACCCTTGTCTGCTGAGCTCTCTCCAGCTAGATTTAGACTTGGTCTTACTGACCATCCTAATATCCCTTGAGATTTGAAATTGCAAATGACAGTTACTTCAGAACCCAGCCCTGAGCAGCCCTCACTTGCCCCTTTTATGAGATGCATAAACTTGTCAGGACATTTCTCAGGTGTCACGTTCCTCTGACACTAGAATTCTTGGCTCTTTGCCTGAGAGGATTCTTGGGTTATAAGGCAATTTCATTTCTAATCCTAGTCCTCCAGCCCCTCCCCATTTTTTTTCCCCAAGACAGGGTTTCTCTGTGCAGTTTGGAGCCTGTCCTGGATCTCGCTCTGTAGACCAGGTTGGTCTCGAACTCACAGAGATCCACCTGCCTCTGCCCCCCCCCCCCCAGTGCTGGGATTTAAGGCATGCGCCACCACCGCGCGGCATGCCTCCCCATTTTTATTCCAACTTTTCCTGTTTCTAGTTTGTGGTGCTGGGGATGAAGTCAGGGCCCTGCTCAGCCCTCGGCCACTGAGCTACGGTCCGCCTGTTTTTTCTCAGTGGTCTGAGGCAGGGTCCTGCTGTATCCCAGGCTGGCATTTTCCTCAGCACATACATATTGTTTCGTAATGAGTCTTGTTCATGAATTCCTGTCTGATTCTAGAACTTCTGTGACTTTGCCTGATAGCCACAGACCTTAAAAACTCAACAGTGAGATCCAGGACAGGCAGCAAAACTGCACAGAGAAACCCTGTCTTGAAAAAAACAAAACAAATGAACAAAACCCCTCAAATGTGGTGTGACCTGTGCCCCCCCTTTTTGGCTGTAAGGTAGCTGACTGTGTATCTGTCTCTAACAGATAAAGCTAATGTGGCCATATGGCAGTCCCCTGAGAAGCTTTCTGGCCGAGGTCTGAGTGGGCTTGAACTTGTTCGGGGAGCAGCCTTTGAGAACTACCAGGTAGCTAACAGATTTCCTGTTGCTCTCACCGTGTTCTGTTCTTCAGGTCGGGAAAACTTACGAGCTACTCAACTGTGACAAGCACAAGTCCATGTTGTTGAAGAATGGACGGGACCCAGGGGAAGTCAGACCAGACATCGCCCACCAGGTAACTGGGGAGAGCTAATGACCCTCTGTGCTGTCTACAGAGGCAGCCCATGCTGTTTTCTAGGCTTCACTGTGCCTTGCTGTCTCCCTTTCTCAGAGCTTACTGATGCTGATGGACAGCCCCCTGAACCGAGCTGGCTTGCTCCAGGTTTATATACACACACAGAAGAATGTACTGATTGAAGTGAACCCCCAGACGCGGATTCCTAGGACCTTTGACCGCTTTTGTGGCCTCATGGGTGAGAAGCCTTAAGACCTAAGTTCTGAATGCACTTGGCAGAGTGGAGAGGAAAGGGGGGGTCACATCCTCAGTCCTTCAGCAGTGGGGAGCTCCTGCCAGGATAGGCCCCTGGTAGTTTTCCACATCCATGGAAATTCAGCTCCCCTGCTCTCTTAGGTTACTGTGGGGGAATAAAGCCATTTGAGCTGGTCACAGTGTTTGTGACATCTTAGGCTACAGTATGGATGGAAAGGACATCAGCCCAGTTTCCCCGAGGGTTCTGCACAGATCACTGGGCAGAAGAATGCGGTTTCTTCCCACTCCTGAACTCTTGTTCTTTTCCTTCCTAGTTCAGCTTTTACACAAACTCAGTGTCCGAGCAGCTGATGGCCCTCAGAAGCTTTTGAAGGTGAGCTGGGGAAACCTGTTGGTAGGTTCTGGGGCTGGCTGCTTCTGGGGCTGACTCTGCTTTTTCTCTTAGGTAATTAAGAATCCAGTGTCTGACCACTTCCCAGTTGGCTGTATGAAAATTGGCACTTCCTTTTCCATGGCAGACGTCAGTGATGTGCGAGAGCTGGTGCCCAGGAGTGACCCAATTGTTTTTGTGGTGGGGGCCTTTGCCCATGGCAAGGTACAGTCTGGGCCCAGTCCTTAGGTTCTTCATGGAGCTGAAACTCAGTGCTGGATTCCATGAGCAGTTAGCATATTAAAACTCCTTGTCCTCACCAATCAGGAAGTAGAGGGTATGAACAGAGCTAGAAAACACATCGCAGCTGCATTCTTGACCCAGCACGTGTTCTCGAGGGCTCTGGCATGTCTGACAGATAGGCCGAAGCCTCCAGCTCTGTAGAAGTCGGACATTGAATGGCACTGCTGTAGGGTAGGACTTGCCTGACCAGCTCCTTCTCTCCTCAGGTCAGTGTGGAGTACACAGAGAAGATGGTGTCCATCAGCAACTACCCACTGTCTGCTGCCCTCACCTGTGCCAAACTTACCACAGCCTTTGAAGAAGTGTGGGGCGTCATTTGAGAACCGCGGAGCCTAGTTCTCAGACAGGAGGACTCTTGACATTATGTCTGTTGACTCCTAAGGTGTCTGTTGAAGATAATCTTCTGTACCAAGACGGCAGAGTGGGCAGCCAGACTGAATTTGTTTTGCTTTCCTATAAAGACTGTGCTTTTCTCTTTTTTGCAAACCTGGTTGTTTTGAGGGCTCTTAAACTCAGCAGTGCGTGGTGGTGTAAACTGTCCCCCTTGGTATCTGGTGTTCCGGACTTTGAAGGTAGGAGTTCCTGATTTCCTAGATTCTGTTCTCAAAGACACCCTGATGACCTCAGCTTCAGCGAGCACAGAGAACACGTATGGAAGAAAGCAGTCAGGATGCTAGCAGTGAAAAAACTGAACAACAGAAGTGATTTTATCTGGTATAGTTCCGAGATAGAAAAATGGAGCAGGCAGGGCCTGTACCCTTCCCTCCCCCCATGGGGGGGCGGCGGTATCGGCACATGTACAATCGTAGTAGATTGGCAGAGGAGGAGAAACACAACAGGTTCCTGGCTAGAGGGAGAGATAAGGCAACGTGCATGGGGGAGTCCAAAGGGGGTGCAGCCCCTCTGCTCCTCCCACAAGAGCTTCCCCTTTGGCCTGGTGAAGACTTGGCTGTAGCAGAGGCCCAGCTGGGAGGCCTGTGACTTCCAGCTCCTGGCATCTGCTGGGGTGAGGAGTGCTGTGAGAAGGGAGACAAGTAGTTTCTGCACCAGTCCAGCTCTCGGCCACCTGAAAGGCGAGGTGTGTGGTTAGAAGGTTGGCCAGAAAAGCATCTGGTCCTTCTTAGCAAGTAGTGTCCCACAGAGCGCTCCCTAGTGGGCAGGCTGTGTCAATCCGTGAGTCTCCAGCCTCGTACCTACACCTCCCGCCGTCAGCGGCGGGTGGTTTACTTACCAGGGAAATGCACTATTCCCGTTTTTTCAACTTCTCTTTCCTTGGCACCATTGCTTTGTGAACGTAAGGCAGTATGAATAGTAGGCTCAAGAAGAAGGTGTGTCCAAGGAAGTAGATGGATCTGTACACCTGTGGAGACAGACCACGGACAGTTGAGAGTGCTTATCTTACTGCCTGAGGTTCTGCTGACTGGCCGCCTTGTCGTCAGGTCTCACTACCTTAAGCCATTTGTCCCAGGTGAAGAGACAGAAGGCGGTCATGGAGTAGCCCATGAAGAGCCAGTGGATGGTCTGTTGCACCAAGTAGTAGACGGGCTGCAGGACAGTGACGGAAGCCAGGCTGCTCAGGGTAGGGCTCTCCCGAATTAGGCTGGCGGCCTGGGGAAGGAGGAGAGATCATCAGCCTTGTCCTCAGCCCCAGCCCGGTTCCTACCCCCCTTGAGTCATACCTTCTTTTCCACAATAACAATGAGGAATTCCATCTGGAAGCAAATCAGGTATCCTGAGTGTAGGCCGTGCCAGAGAGCCAAGAACAGCAAGGAGAGACCCTGTGAGAGTTCTTTATTTCCAAGAAACTTGAGGCGTTTGAAGATGTAACTAGAGAAGAGGGTGGGTAAGGATGAACCTCAGACTGGACTCCTGCTTCCGGGGCGCGGTGCCCTGAGGAGTGGAGTGCTGACGGGCTCCCACTTGTGGCCACTGAGGGTACAGGAAGCAGTGCTCATAGGACGGCTTGAGGTGGAGGAAAGCTGTCACAGTTCAGACACAACAGACTCCATGCTTAGATGGGTGGATGTGACCAGCCTGCTTCAGCGGGTGGAACTGAGGACCTACTGAGTGCCTACACTGGAGGCGCAATGAGACAAGGGTAGGTGGTCTCCAGGCCTCCGGTGCCAGTGACGGGGCCGTCAGTGGACACTATGAACAGCACCACAAGGAAGACATAACAGTGGCTGGCCAGGATTCGCAGCCAAGGCTTCCGGCACTTTTACAGAATGTGTGTGTGTGTGTGTGTGTGTGTGTGTGTGTGTGTGTGTGGTGTGGGGTGGGGGTGGGGGTGCCTTGGTGGTAACAAAAGCTTTGCAGACCGATAAGTAGGAAACATGGACAGAAGTGACAGAAACGTCCTGCCCTCCCATCCAGGGAGGAAGGAGCCTGGGCCCAGTCCTCAATGCTTACCGGGCCACCCAGGCATTGGTGTTGGTGTTGAAAGAGGCGATGGTGCCATTGAATCGAGGAGTTGTTTCAAAGAGCCACACCTTCATGTTGGCACAGGCGTCCCATTTTGCTTTCCCGTTCTCTTCAAAGCCATTAAAGCCCAGCCCCGACAAAATGCACACTCCTTCCTGAGGGGAGGGACACTCAGGGTTCTGGCCACTTCCCCCTCCCAGCCTCACCCCCCCCCCAAGCTTGTCTAAATATGACTGATCTTTCCTACTTACTGTGACCAGCCAACAGGTGACGTATTTGTACAGCACAAATTTGCCCCAGACCAGCATGTACATGCAGCGGAACCAGAAAGGGCGTTGCTTGAGAAGGAGAGCACATGAGCATTAGGGATGGCACAGGCCCCTAAATGGTATTTTCAAACTTGGGGCTGGCTTCTTTACTCCTGTCAATTCCTGACGCCTCACGTGCCAGGACAATACAGCACTGCCTCTCTGTAACCATCCATCTACCGCCTCCTCTGCAGAGCCTGGGCACTTACGTGGTCAGGACAGGGGGACCTTGTATATCCACAGTCCCTGTTAGTTTTCAGAGCTAGCTACCCAGAATGCATATGGAACTGCTGTGAGCTCTTCAGGGGACTGGAAAAAAGCCAGTTTTCCCCTCCCTCCTGGAGCATGGACTCCCGACAAGTCTGTAAGTCTGTCAGGTAAAAGAAAGTAGGCTGCAGAGCCACCAGCTGCTGCACTCCAAGAGGTGGCCTGGCATAAAGCGAGACAAGAGCTGTTTTAGGGGGAGCACTATTGTGCAAATGGCGCTGGCCTGGACCTAAGATTTGTTCGCACAGCCAAAGGCCTGGGTGGCGCGGATACCAACTCTCATAGTCCTAGAGCAAAATCCAACACGCATCTCTAGATGGCATGGCCTACTCTCATCTATAGGGTCTCTGCTTATCCCTTTCTGTGAGGCAGTGGTCACGGTGTGCTGGCAGTCACTCACATCATAGTCTTCAGAGAGAAGATAGTCGTCTGTGATGTGGGGGCTCAGCAGGGTGTAGCCCACCAGGTAGACGAGGCCCAGACTCAGGCGCTTGAGAGCAGGTATGGTGCTGGAAAGGAACAAGTGGGGTCACAGACGGCAGAGCCTCGCCCTTCACCCTCTGACCTGCAGTCACGGAAAGGAGCGCGTCAGGGTGCGGCTACTGCAGGCAGGGGCACCAGGGTCCCTGTGCCCGGAGCTGTTTCCAGGGAAGACAGCTCTGTCTGCTTGGCTATCTGCAAACCTGGGTTACAGGGGTGAGGGAGGAGGGAGCAGTGTGCAGGAGGCTGGTGTTTAACCCTCAGAGCACGCTGCTGAGTTCAGCATCTCACCAGGCTTCGCACTCGGTGGAAAGACTAAAAGACCCCACGTACAGGACTAGCGATTTCAACTCCTGCTGAAACTCGGGACAAGTTCCCTGAAGGAACTCCAGTGGCGTTGGCATTATCTCTTGTTAAGTATATACATTTTTGTATATTCAACAGGGTCTCGGGGTTGGGGATTTAGCTCAGTGGTAGCGCAAGGCCCTGGGTTCAGTCCTCAGCTCCGTGGGGGGGGGGCACTAGGGAGGGAGGCGCGGGAACAGGGTCTCCCTACGTGAGAGGAGGCTTTAAAGGGACGAGCACTACTGGTGGGCAAAACCCAGAGGCATAAAAGTGAGTCCTTCCATTTGTACTTCAGGCTCAGCAAGAATGGCTGGGGCAGTCTAAGCTGAGGAGCATGTAGACGTGGCCCACGTGACACTGTGTCAACGGGGCCAATGTGCTAAGGCTGGCCTTTAAGAGTCACTTCCGAAGGGAATGAACTGGCGGGATACCCACACCGAGGTCTTGACCAGGAGGGGCAGTTACCTGTTTGGTACCTTCCCTGGTGTGTCGGTCAGCTGCCCCTGGACCAGCTTCATGTAGTGGTTCATCGAGAACTGGGGCCCTACCAAGAAGGCGCCATAGAAGTAGGAGAAGCCAGCAACCTCCAGCAGGGAAGGGACACCCCAAATGGCATATTTCTGTTGCTCAGAGGACAGGGAATTCTATGCCGAGAAGAGAATGCACGGTCAGGACAGCCTTGACTCGTACCCCAGAGCCAGTCTGAGTGTTCCCAACCTGTGCCCACGGCCTGCAGCTCTTTAGTTTGGCTTCTCTTGGGTGGTGGGGGTGGAAGACGTGCTTTGTGTGGAAATGTGTGGGGTAGGTGGCTTAGTCAACAGTGGCCTGTGGCTGCTGGGAAAGTGCCTTGCTGGCTTTGATCTCTGGACTTTGTGTAAAAGCTGGATCCTGGACAAGTTGCCCTGGTTGGTCCTTGCCCAGTTAATATCTGAAAGATAGCTCCCAGGCTAGGGAGTGAGGCGAAAGTCCCACCCTGGTGGCAGGCCCAGGCTTTTGGTGACAGTAGCCTTTCTCCTTCCCTCTGGTTAATCCTTAGCCTCTTGGCCAAAGTGGATACTTACCCTGTCTTTGCCTCCATCATAGTAGTCAATACACAGACCTAAGCAAAGAGAGAAGGGAGGGGGAGAGCAGACGTGAGGATGTGGTCCGTGGACGGACTGCAGCCAGGAGCATGCCGGGAACGTCGGTATAGTTTATTCCACTTACCAATGAGCTTCAACGTCAGGACACAGTGTGGCATTGTCCACTTGATATCGTAGTCGGCCGTGGCTGTGTAGTAATAGCCAGCAAGAAGGTAGGCCTAGGAGAGGGAGGTCTTACTCCACCACCACTACCCTTGCCTTCCTTTCCTCCTTCTTGGACCTCGAGCTCACAGTCCTCTGTCCTAGCCTTCCAGGCCTATGCCACCATGCCTGATTCCTAATTTCCCCCTTTGCTCTAAACCTCCCCGTGTTCCTTCACTTTTCCTTTCTTCTGGTCCCTTCATTAGAACATTAAGAAGTTCCCACAAGCCAGGCCTGCTGGTGCAGACCTAGAATCCTGGCACTTGAGAGAGACTGAAGCCAACTGGAGCTACAGAGTTTGAATCTGGCCTCGGTTACATAGTGAGACCCACCTCAATAAACAAACAAACAAACCCTACAAATGTTTCTACCGCTGCAGTGAGGACTGACTTGTAGGGTGACAGATGGACATTTACATGCTTAGCTTCTTCAGCTCAATCGAAATTAGTTTTCTGCCTTGCCTCTGGGTAACTGCCCTCACGGTCAGCTGGGCTAGACCTGGTGAGAACCAAGGGACCCTGATGGCACAGTCCCGAGGCCAGTCATGAGTTACTGCTACAACCTGCCTAGGCCCAGGGATGAGCAGCCCGCCCACAGTCGGACTGCGGTATGGGGACTGGGAGGAGGAATTACAAGCTAGATCCCCTGGTCACCATGCTACCATCCCCTGCCCGGCCCCTCCCCACACCTGCTGGCAGATGTGACCTGAGCTGCCATGAGGAAAACGTACCATCTGGAAGCAAAGGGTAGTGAGGACGGCAGTGACGGTGCGGCCCATGAGCCGCAGGATGAGGAACTGAAGGACGACACACAGCAAGGAGTGGTAGAACTGGTGGCCTGGGACGGGGGAGAGAGCAGCACTTAGTGCCTTCGTCCCTTCCTCCCGAGGTTCCCAACCACAAAGAAGAGAGAACAAAAAACCCCACGACCCACAGTGAGCCACGCTGGAGTCGGGGATGGAGTTCAGTTGGTAGAGTGCCTGGCTAGCATTCAGGAAGCCCTGGGTTCGAGCCCCAGCTGCACAGGCCCAGGCGTGGTGTTCCATGCCTGCAATCCAGCACGTGGGAAGTAGAGGCAGGAGGAGCAGGATCTTCTTCAATATAGTTCAAGGTCAGCCCGGGTTACATGAGACTGTCTCAAGTGTGGGTGTGCCTTGGTAAATGTGGAGGTCAAAGGGCAACTAGAGGGAGTTGGTGATCTTCCCCCACCCCGTGAGGTCGTCATGTGCTTTTATCTGCTGAGCCACCTCACCAGCCCCTAAATAATGGTGACTTTATTATCATTATTATAGTTTTTAAGACAGGGCCTATGTAGCCATGAATGGTCTGGAACTCACTATGTAGACCAAGCTGGCTCTTTGCCTCCTGAGTGCTGGGATTAAAGGTGTGCGCCACAATGCCTAACACTAAATTTACTTCTAACTGGTACATAAAAATGTACGTACTTATGTGGTACCAAGTGATGTTTTGAGATCTGTGGTGCTGAGGGGGATCTGAACTGTGGGGCCTGGCTCAAGAGTCTTCAGAGGGGAAGAATATTAGTGTACCTTATTTTGAATTACTTAATATGCTGCTTTCCAAAGTGTTTGAAAATGACTTATCTTTATTCTTATTTATGTGAGTGCGAGCGCATGTATATGCCCATGCAGTCAGAGGACTCCAGGTCCCCTGGTAAGTGGAGTTCCAAATGGTTTTGAGCCACCTGACATGAGAGCTGAACTGAACTTGCAAATGTTCTTAACTGCTGTGCCATAAATTATTTATCAGTAGGGGAATGTAAAAAGAAAAAAAAAAACAACCAAAATCCGAACTGTGTTCCTATCCATTCAATCTTCCCTTTGCTGAGATGAAAAAGTTTTAGGAACCAGAACTTCTAGTACACGAGTTTCTCTCCAGGGGATTTTGTTCTGGTCCGCTCCTCTCCCGGTCTCTTCTCATGGCCATGTCCCTGCACAATCCACTCACTTACCAAAGTTGAAATAAGCAATGGAGAGGCCTGTCACAGCATGGAAGAGGTGGATGAGGTAGCAGTCTTTGTAGAAAAGGTAATGCCGATAAAACAGAGCCAACGGGTAGCCTAGATGGGAGAAAAATAGGAAAAGAGTTACTTGTACCTGGTGCCAGTGAGGAAAAAAACATCAGATTAAAAAAACTATTATTGCCAGCCATGGTGGTGCACACCTTTAATCTCAGCACTCAGGAGGCAGAGGCAAGCGGATCTCTGTGAGTTCAAGGCCAGCCTGGTCTATGGAGTGAGATCCAGGACAGGCTCCAAAGCTACACAGAGAAACCCTGTCTCGAAAAAAGAAAACTATTATTATTGTGTATGTTGTATATATGTATGGGTACATTATTATTGTGTGTCATTTATATGTGTGGGTACATTATTATTGTATGTGTGATATGTATGTGTGGGTACATTATTGTGTGTGATACAGTATGTGTGGGTACATTATTATTGTGTGTGTGATATGTATGTGTGGGTACATTATTATTGTGTGTGTGATATGTATGTGTGGGTACATTATTATTGTGTGTGTGATATGTATGTGGGTGACATATGTGTGGGTACATTCATGCTGCAGTCCACACTGTGTCAGACCACGTTTGTGGAGTCTGCTCTCTCCTTCCACTGTAAGTGGGATTCGGGGATCAAACCCAGGTCTTCAGGCTTACTTGACAAGTGCTCTTTATCCACTGAATCATCTCATTGGCCCTCCAAAAGGAATACATTACATGGGTGCTAACAGAGAAGGCAAAACTGTTTCCACAAATCTCTCTTTCTTTTTTTTTGTAAATACACATTTAGAACTGCAAGTTTTTGTTTTTGTTTTTTCAAGACAGGGTTTCTCTGTATAGCCCTGGCTGTCCTGGAACTCACTCTAGACCAGGGTGGCCTTGACGTCAGATCCACCTGCCTCTGCCTCCCAAGTGCTGATATTAAAGGCATGCACCACCACCGCCTGTCTAACTGCAGGTATATTTTAACTGAGACAAAATAAAACTGAATCCATTTAACATTCAGGAGGCAGACACAGGTGGACCTCTGAGTTCAAGGCCAGCCTGGTCTACAGAGTGAGTTCTAGGTCAGCCAGGGCTACACAGAGAAACCTTGTCTCAAAAAACCAAAAAAGAAAGAAAATGGCCCCATAGGTCATGGTGTCTCTTCACAGCAATAAAACCCTAACTAGATAGAAGTTGGTACCAGGAGTGGGGTATTGCTGCAGTAGACCAGACCATGCTTTTGTTTGGAGGAACACAAAACACTTTGGGACTTTGAACTAGGAAAACAAGTGTACAGTTTAAGTCAGGTGTGATGGCCATCCCAGCAGGAACGTGAAGACAGTGGTGCTGAGGGTGATGGGAACTGTGGGGGCCTGGCTCAAGGGCTTTCAGAGGAGAAGATTGGTATGTGGCCTAGACACTGTTCTTGTGATAGCTTGGCAAAGAACGTGGCTTTCTGCCCTTGCACAAAAATCTGCCTGAGGATAAATTGAAGAGATATGGATTAAGAGCTTTGGCAGAAAGATTTCAAAACAGCTTGGCATCGACTGGATCATGTGGTTATTAGTGGCCAGTCTTATGCAGATCTACAATGAAAAGGAGCAAGCCGAGCAAGGAAAAATACAAAATGTTAAATCTGGTGTTCATGGAGATAAACAGATTAAAGAAAAGCCTGATTCTATATAGAATAAAGGGAGTGGTGATCTCAGGGCAAGACGCCACCAAGCTAAGCTTCCAACTTGTAAAAAGGAATTAAAGGAAAGTTTAGAGCTGGGTGTAGTGGTAGAAGAAGCCTTGAATCCTAAGCACTCAGAAGGCAGAGGCAGGTGGATTTCAGAGTTCAAGACCAGCTTGGTCTAAGGAGCAAGTTCCAGGATGGATGGCCAAACTTGGTAGTAAGGGAAACCATTGAAAACAGAAAGCTGGTGAATATGTATTTGAATGAGGAGGTCATGTTCCAGTCACAGCAAGCAGCAGAACTTAGCAGCTTTGGCCATGTGGTTCTGAGTTTAGAGCCAAGGATACATATAGATTCCACCTCTGTGACTAAGGAAAGCCGTTGAGGCCAGACATATATCAGGGATGTCCTTGCTTGAACCCCCAGAGGGGCCATTTTGTGAAGCTGTAAAGGTGAACCCTGCATTGCCTTGGAGACCCCAAGATGTTGGAGATGCCAGAATCGTGGGATACCTGTCGAGGAGAGCTGTTAACAACGAGTGGAACCAGGCCAAGAGAAAGAAGTGTGTTGGAATCAACAAAGCTGAAAGGAGTTGGAGATCTGAAGAGTGTTTTGTTTTTTTTTTAAAGATTTATTTATTATTATTATGTGTACGGTGTTCTGCCTGAATATATCCCTGCAGGCCAGAAGAGGGCACCAGATCTCATTACAGATAGTTGGGAGCCACTATGTGGTTGCTGGGAATTGAACTCAGGACCTCTGGGAGAGCAGTCAGTGCTCTTAACCTCTGAGCCATCTCTCCAGCCCCTGAAGAGTGTTTTGACATCAGACCTGGAGTGTAGAGTTGCGAATTTGCTCAGCTGGTTTTCAGTCTTGCTTTGGTCCAGTATTTCCTCACTATGCTCCTTTCCTTCCTTTTGGAATAGTAATGTATAGCCTGTGTCAGTGTATGTTGGAAGTATGTGATCTGCTTTTTGATTTTATAGGGAATTACAGTTAAGAGATTGTCATGAGCTGGGCGGCAGTGACGCACGCCTTTAATCCCAGCACTTGGGAGGCAGAACTAGGTGGATCTCTGTGAGTTTGAGGCCAGCCTGGTCTACAGAGCGAGATCCAGGACAGGCACAAAAACTACACAGAGGAAACCCTGTCTCAAAAAACCAAAAGAAAAAGAAAAAAGAAAAAGGAAAAAGATTGCATGAGCATCAAAAGAGACTTTGAACTTTGGACTTTCAAACAGTGCTGATGCTGTGGCAGACTACGGGGCCTTTTGAAGTTGGACTGCATGCATTTTGTATTGTGATACGGCTACAAGCCTGTGGGGTTTGAATGAAAATGGTCCCCATGTAAAGCGTCTTTTTGTCCTGCCAGCTGGCTCCCAAATAATGACATAGAGACTTTTTATTAATTATGAAAGCTCAGCCGATAGCTTAGGCTTGTTCATAACTAGCTCTTATAACTTAACTCATATTTTTATTAATCTATGTTCTACTATGTGGCGTGACCTCTCTTCCATCTTGCACTTCCTGTTTCCTCTCCGTGTTTCCTGACATCTCCTGTGCCCCTAGATTCTTCCTCCCCCCCAAGAAATCCTACCCATACCTCCTGCCTAGCTATTGGCTGTTCAGTTTTTTATTATACCAATCACAGCACTATATCATCACACAGTGTACAAATATCCCACAACATCCCGGAAACCCACATGGAGTGGCACCACTGGGTGTGTGTGGCCTTGTTGCAGCAGATGTGGTTTTGTTGCAGGAAGTGTGTCGCTGGGCATGGGCTTGGACTCTCAGATGTTCAAGTCAGGCCCAGTGTCTCATCTCTTTCTGCACCTGCAGATCCAGATGTAGAACTCTCAGCTCCTTCTCCAGCACCGTATCTGCCTGCATGATGCCATGCTTCCTGCCATGACAACAATGGACTAAACCTCCAAACTGTAACCCAGCCCCAATGAAACGTTTTCTTTCATAGGAGTTGCCGTGGTCATGATGTCTCTTCACAGCAATAGAAACCCTAAGACACCTAGCGTACAGGAAGCTGTGGGTTTGATCCCCAGTACCACAAGAAACTAAACATGGTGGTTCATACTTATAATCCCAACACTTGGGTGGTGCAATCAGGAGAATCAGAAGTCCAAGGTTACCCTCATAAACATATCAAATTTGAGGCCAGCCTGTGATACATGGGACCTTGTATCAAAACAACTATTGCTAAATGTTCTCTTCACCGAATAATAATGAAGACACAAGGGCTGGGCACGATGGCTCACATCTCCAATCCTTTCACCTGAGAGGCCAAGAAAAGAGGTCTTGAGTTTGAGGCCAAACTAGCCTATATAAAGAACCTGCATAAACACAAACAATGAACTCCAAAGAAAAGCAGATGCCCAGTTATGCTCAGAAACAGTATTTTACACATGCGATCTGTCCTGTGAGGACAGCATCCTCAGACTTCTGACAAGATAAGATACAAGTTAACATCAAGCTATCTAGTGGGCTTGCTGAACTTTGGGCATTAACCAAGTTATAAAACTTGTTTTGGCACAGAAGAAAAATGTCTTCCAAACTCCACTCAGGATATGCTCGAAGGGCTATGAGCAAATTCCCTGGGGGCTCCTAAAGGGCCACTGAGTTCTATATAGCCAAGGGTTTCTCACCTAATCAGAAAGGTCAATACATTTGGTATCCCTAAATCAAAGAGAGCTATCATCCATTGACTTCACTGCAGACTCACCCTTAACGTCCTATCAAGTTGTCAGGCTGACATGCTCGCACTGGGCATGCGCGGAGAATAGTCTCCCTCTTGGTGTATTGGAAGGATACCTTGCCTATTCTGTCACAGTGTTTTTGAGCTGGTCATGGTCTACAACTGCCATGGTTCTTGCTTTTAAAATATAAAAGGAAGGGTCAGGGAGATGGCATACACACACACACACACAAACAAACACAAAGAAGCAAATGTAATAAAGTACTTAAAATATAAAAAGGAGTTAGTTTATCACTGGCAATATAGTTTGTTTTGAGCTTGTGATAACTGCGATATTTTAAAGAGTGTCAATCCAGAAAGAAAATGCTTAATTATGTTTTCTTCTCTTTCTTCCTTCCTTCCTTTTTTTCCTTTCTGTGACAGGGTTTCTCTGTAGCCCTGGCTTCCTTGAATGCCCTCTGTAGAGCAGGCTGGCCTCAAATGCAGAGATCTGTCTGTCTGTCTCACAAGTGCTGGGACTAAGGACATGTGACACCATCCCCCGGCCTGTTTTTATTTGCAGTGTGAGAGACTGAACCCAGAGCCTCACACATGCTCAGGAAGTTCTCACCACTGAGTTCTATCCCAGCCCTTTACATTTCACTGGGTTGAGATCTGGAGGCCTTGGCCCCCGGACTTGCTTCCCCACCACGTATCTGTTATAAGCAAATGGATCACCACACAGCTGTCTTTTTGTGTGTTTTCACAGTGTCTCTCTAGAGCTCTGGCTGTCCCGGAACTCGCTATGTAGACCACATTGACCTCAAACTCACAGAGATCCGCCTGGCTCTGCCTCCTGAGTACTGGGATTAAAGGCGTGCACCACCACCGCCTGGCTAGATTTTAACTTTTTTAGTAATAGATTTCTGTATATTTTATGACAGTAAATGACAAAATTGACTACTAGCTACATGCATTTGTGTGTGTGTGTGTGTTCATGAAATAGCTTTTCTTAGTTTTCTTTCAAATAAAAAGTATGCACATAAGTGGACTGTCCAGTTCAAATCTCCTGCAGTTCATGCGTCAGCTCTTGTGAGTTACAAACACCCGAGGATCACTGGTTATTCACTCACTCCATACATGTTTATACACGGCTTCCTTCATGCCAGGTATTCTGTTTATGGAGCACATGATGGGAAGGGGTGGGATGCAATGCTTTCTTATTGGCTGAGATGGCATGGCTCAGCATTACTAACTCAAGGGAGAGGGAGACAGACACCTATGACACTTTCCAGTCAGGTGACCAAGTGAAGAAACAAGATGGTCTCATGAACAGACATCGTGCAGGGAAGGAATAGGTCTGCAAGGAAGAGCCACAAATCAGAGTGGGGTCTGGTGGTACCATCTGCAGGCCCAGCACTCAGAGGCTGGGGGCGGGGGGGGGTGGGGGAGGCAGAGTTCGAGGCCAGCCTGGACTATCTAAGACCCTCTCTCAAAGAAAAAAAAAGGGTGGGGTGGGGTTGGAAAGGGGATGCAGCTCAGCTGGCAGAGTGCCTGCCTAGCATGCATGCAGCCCTGGCTTTTATCCCCAGGACTACATAAACCAGACGTGAGGATACACACATCTAAAATCCCGGCATTGGAGGTAGAGATAGGAGGATCGGGAGTTCAAGGACATTTCTGGCTATAGAGCAACTGAGGCCAGTCTGTGCTGCATGAGAGTGTTCCTTAAAAAAAAATCCAGTATCTTAAACCTTTGACTTAAAAAAAGTATGTATTATTGTATGTGTCTGTGTGTACATGCACATATGTGTGCATGCTGTGTATGGGTATGAGTGCCACAGTGAGTGTGGAAGACAGATGGAAACTGTGGAGCTGGCTCTCTTCCACCACTGCACAGGTTCTGGGGCTGAATTCAGGTAAAGAGGCTGTGTCCGGGAGACTCTAATTGTTGGGAGTGCTCATAAATTCTAGATAGATAGAATTTACCTTTTTGAGTATTAAAACCTTTAACTATGTGTGATGCCCTAAAACTAAAGAGCTTCCTAGAGTTGAAGAGATTGTGTGTGTGTGTGTGTGTGTGTGTGTGTGTGTGTGCGCGCGCGCGTGTTTTGTTTTTCAAGACAGGGTTTCTCTGTATAGCCCTTGCTGTCCTGGAACTCGATTTATAGACCAAGCTGACCTCGAACTCAGAGATCCATCTGCCTCCACCTCCTGAGTGCTGTGATTAAACACATGTGCCACCAGTACCCAGCTTGAGTTGAAGAGAATTTAATATTTTCTTCTTCATTTTTTTTGAGACAGGGTTTCTCTGTGTAGTTTTGGAGCCTGTCCTGGATCTCGCTTGAGTGCTGGGACTAAAGGCGTGTGCCACCGCCGCCCAGCTAATTTAGCATTTCTTGATGATTCAGGTCACTGCTACTTCAGAGCACAGTCATGATGACTTCCTGTCCTCTGGGGTGTGGGAGCTGCCTCAACTCTGGAGGACGTACATTGTCCTGAATTCTGAGTTCTTCTAGCTCCCTCTTACAGTTTCTCTGTGCTTTCCCTTGCTATTCTGGGCTCAATAGTCACTTCTTGAGCTTTCGACGGGCCTGCCAAGAATAGTTCCTCTCCCTATTTCTAACTTCCCACGGGCTTTAGAAAGCATAATTTTATGAGACCAAGAAAAGATCCATGACAAGAACCATGGTCTCGCGTGTGCTCTTGCAGACATAGCATACAGGCCTGGGAGCTTTGGTTCTGGCTGCTTAAGGGACCTGTTTGCAACCTCCTGGTTTGGGAAGTTCGGAAGAGTCCCACACAGGTCAAGCACTGCTGCAGACTGGCAAGAAAATAAAAAGAACAGAGTAAGCGGGGTTACCAAGAACACCGAGGCCACAAGAGAGAAGGGGAAAGCCGGCGGGAAGCTGCCAAGGGAAGGAGGGATGGAGTGTGCCGGGGAGTTGCTGTGACAACCCAGACCCATGGCGGGTATATAAACACCAAACCTTGCTCTTGGCTGCCTCCCAACTCAGCAGGCTTTGGAGTCTGGCGGCTGGGTCATCCCTTCAGGGAGGTGCTGTTTTTAGGAAGAGTGGTGTCCTACAAGCTGTTTCTGAGTCTTAATTCCTTCTTGGTGGGGACTAGTGCTTGACACAGTGGCAACCGTCACCTAGGGTCGTCACAAACGGCAAAGCACCACAACACCTGTTTGTCCATCGGAGTCTAACCGGGGCAGGCTGTGTTCCTAAGAAATGAGCTGTAAGCGATTCCATGAGCGACCAGGCTTCAGCACCGCCTTGCTAAAATGCTAAAGATGGGCCCTGAGAATGAAATTCTCAGGGTGACAGGTCACTGTCTTTCATTTAATCTCACCAAACAGATTTGAATAACGCAGGTTATTCTGAGAACCTCTGGCAGCGCTGTCTTCCTCCTTTTTGATGGCTAAGCATGAGGAACAAATGTGTGCCCTAGGTCAAGAATCTGTGAGGACCAGAAGTCTCGCTCTAACAAGAGCACAGTCCAGGACATGCTGTGCACTGGATGGTAGGCTGCTGGGACAGGCTTAGTGTGGCTCTTTCCAGGGCTGTGGCTAGGCATGTGGACTGAGGTACAGCAGGTCAATAGCCCAGTGAGGCTGAGTTCCCTAGGCACTGTGGTCTATGTGCTTCTGACTGAGCTGTGTTTGGGACCAGGAATGTCACACTGTCAATGTTAGTATTTCCTGTGTATCAGTTGTAGTTACTTATTAATCTAAAATTGTGAGGTTTCATTTGAAGAAAACAGAAGGGAACTGTTTTCATTAAAATCTGATACATTTTGTCTTTCATCCCTGTACTAGCCATTTATGAACTCTGCAGGCATATGATATGGTCCTGTTTGGTCAGTCAGCAGATCACATGACCCAGGTCAAGGAAAAGAAGCTGTTTGTTAAGCGAGAGGAAGAAGGTGGAATTCCAAGTGCTATGTGCTGCTGGGCCAGCTGTTGATATCAGTTCTACAGAACACCCCCCCACACACACACACACATACACACACACACCCCAGAGAGGGGCAACGGAACCTCGGGCCTCACAAATGCTAGGCAAGTGCTGAATTACCCCACACCCCACTGAAGACTACTCCCGGCTCCCAAAACATCCAAACTTATCTATTTTTGCTCTGTTGCCTTTGTGGAAACTCCTCTAGGCTCACACAACTTAATAACGATCTTCATGCCAAACCTAGCCGGTCCTAACTTTTCCTATTTTGGTCCCATATCCCCTGGCTCCTCCCTGGATATTTTTAGTGTGATATTTCATACTATCTCAAATGTCGTCGTCGTCGTCGTCGTCGTCGTATAACTAAAGCTCATTTTCTACCTAAAACAGGCTTCTCTGACCTTCCTGGTTAATTAATAGTCACATACCCACATTCAAACTCTTGGACTGGTCTCTAACTCTTGACTCTTTGTCTTCTCTATCTGCTCATCAAATCCTATTGACTGCTTTCCAAAGTGTCTCTTTATATATATATATATATATATATTTATTATATATATATATATACCACCTTTTTTAAAAGATGATTTATTTTTATGTTATACAGTGAGTGTTTTGCCTGCATGTACACACACACACACACACACACACACACACACACACACACACACACACACACACTGTACGTACTTGGTGCTTGTGGAGGCCAGAGGAGGAATGTCAGATCCCTTGGAACTGGAGACACTTGCGAGCTTCCGTGTAGGAAACTTTTTTTTTTGGGGGGGGGGGGCAGGGGGTGTTTCGAGACAGGGTTTCTGTGTGCTGCTCTGGCTGTCCTGGAACTCACTCTGTAGACCAGACTGGCCTTGAACTCAGAGGCATGCACCACCACCCCCCGGCTGTTTTTAGGGGGTAGTGGGGTAGTGGTGCTGGGAACTGAACCTGGGTCCTCTGCAAAAGCAACAAGTGCTCTTAACTACTGATTCATCTCTCCAACCCTGGGTTGTTTTGTTTTGGTGTGTGTGTGTGTGTATGTGTGTGTGTGTCTCCAAAATCTCTGTTTTAAGAGCTGTTTTCTTTTCTTTTTGACTTATTTATTTAATGTGCATTGGTGTTTTGCCTACATGTATCCCCTGGAACTGGAATTATAGACAGTTGTGAGCTGCCATGTGGGTGCTAGGAATTGAACCTGGGACCTCTGGAAGAGCAGCCAGTACTCGTAACCGCTGAGCCATCTCTCCAGCCGCTTAAGGGCTGTTTTCTAAACTACATTTCTAGCTAAAGTCCTGTGTCCCCGGACACCCCCCCCCAACTCCTCTCCCCCACTTTCTGCTTTTGTTAAAACAGATCCATCTGGTTTTACCCACACATGTTCTTGGTCCTTTGTGGCTGTACACCAGCCCTTGCCATTTCCTGTGTGTGGAATAGCTCCTCTGAGAACCTCTACAAAGCAAAACCCTGGCCATTCTTCAAAACTCAGTTAAGTGTCTCCTTCAGACTGTAGTGAACTCAGGTCTTGATGTATTATGGACTTAGGACTCAATTGTCTGGCACACAGGACTAAGACTTTCATTTGGCAAGTCCCTACTGCATGTCATACCTTACATCTTGTATTCTATGCCTCTGGATATCTGACAGTGTGCTCTCCTTCGTACTTTCTGTAGATAAACTTCTTTAAAGATTTATTTCCTGTATATGAGTGCTTTGCTTGAATGTATGTATGTGCACCATGTGTTTACCTGGTGCCCAGAGTTCAGAAAAGGGTATAAGATCCCTGAACTGCAGTTAGGGATGGAGAGCAACGAGGACACTGTACTGCTGAGCCAACTCTCCAGCCACTGTACTTTATATTTTGTGTGTTGGCCAACAGTTAGTGGCCCTCAGTAGCTGCTTCATCTGTTGTACCGGCTTCCTTTTACACACTGGGGGTACTATAGTACCAGATGTGCACTAACTACATCATCTGGCCTTTATACAGGTTCCAGGGATGAAACTCAGCAAGTGCCTTTACCTTCAGTCACTTCCCAGCTCCTTTCTGTCAGTTATAATATTCCTTTCCCCTTCCTTGGTATTGGAGTTTGACCCTGGGGCCTCACAGATGCTAGGCAAGCATTCTTATCATTATTGTGTTGAGTGTGCATGTGGGCACTTGTGCTCATGCAGAGGTCAAAGGTCAATTTGCGGCATCCGTTCTCTCCTTCTACCTTTACATAGGTTTTGAGGATTGAACCCAGGTTGTCAGCCTCGTGTGCCAGGTCCTTTTACCCTGAACCATCTAGCACCCAACAGCCCTGGCTTTTTTTTTTTTTTTTTTTGAGACACATTCCACCCTGCTGCCCAGGCTGCCTTGGACTTAGGATCCCGTCACCTCCATCTCGGAGTCTCTGGGATCACAGGTGTGCGTCATGCCCCCCGTAACGGCATGCTACTAAGTTAAGGCACTGCATTGGCAGAAGAGCTGACACTAGTGTGGGACAGACTGAGCCGAACCCTTGTCCAGCTGCTTGCCTGTCACTTCAGGCTGTGTGGAGTCAGGCTTTGTGAGGTGCAGTCTCCTCAGTGGAATGAGCACCCACTGATCTCAGCTCGTTACACAGTCCCATCCCATCCCGATGCTGTCTGCTCCATCAGATTCTGTCTTCTCCAGCTTGGACCCTCTCTCTCGGTTGTCACATCTGAGACCTCTTGTCATCTGTGTTGGGGCCTGCCCAGGGGGCAGCAGGGACCCACCAGGTGCAAGCTGAGCTGCTGCAGAGTAAAGGTGCCCTCTTGGGGCCTTCCTCATGTGTTTGACCTTCTTTTTATTTTTAGACAAGGTCTCACGATGTAGTCTTGGCTATATAGCCCAGGCTGGCCTCAAACTCAGAGATCCGCCTGCCTCCGCCTCCCAAGTGCTGAGATTAAAGGCGTGCGCCACCGTGCCTGGCTCCTTCCACATGTCAGACTGGAACCCACTCTTCTGTTTACTCAGAACAAAGCCTCTGCATCATTTCTAGCTCCCTTCCCTTCTGTTCACGATGGCACATTCTGGAGGTCCTGCAAAGTGAACCCAGACTCTGCCCGCTCCTTTCACCGCTACGGCTTCCCTTAGTCAAGTCACCGCTATGGTCGCAGTCGCCTCCTGACTGGCCTCTCTGCGTTCTTCACTCCTGATGCTACTGCAGCACCCAGAAGATCAATTCTGAGTCAGACCGTACAATCTTACGCCTGAAACCATCTGAAGGCCAATCTCAGAGCAGAGGCCCGTGTCCACCCAGAACATGCAGTAGCCCTTCACCCTCTCTGCCCCACTTTCTCTGACTCATCTCTTCCCTGGTCGTCACCCGTCTGCCCTGGACATAAACTCCCTCTTCCTGGAATGTCCCAACAGGGCCAGCCTTAGAGTCTTCACATTAAGAGCTCCCTGCACGGAATGATCTTCCCATAAGGCTCCTCAGCACTTCAAATCCTTGGTAAAATGGCATTTCAACAGTGAGGTCTTCCCTGACTGCCTTAACTAACATCTTGGACACTCTCCACCCTCGCAGACAGCCCAGTGACGCACTCGGTTCTTCCCTGCGGTCTTATTTCCCCTTCGCACTCACTGCTGTTGAACACACCGTATAGTTTATTTATCAGTCTCTGAAGGCAGAGATCGTTGCCTACAGCACACTGGTCTCCATCTATTGTGGATAATCACTAAGCAGCCATCACATGGCTAGCATTGCATTAAGAGGAATATGGCAGATTGGTGGAAACACTTTGCTTTTTTTTTTTTTTCAAGAGACATGGATGGTTATTAAAGAGAATATACATGTAATGAAACACCAAAATTACCCAATCACCAATAAATAAATTCTGAAACAAAAATATCTAGAACTAGTTACAGGATACATGAGGGTTTCTCTGTGTTGCCCTGGCTGTCCTCGATCTCACAAGAGATCCTCTGGCTCTGCCTCCTGAGTGCTGGGATTAAAGGCGCGCCCCCCCCCCCAACACTTTTTACTCTTACGGAGCTTGCAGCTTGCTCTTTAGAGATAAAAGGGATGTCAGATATGATGCTCTGCGGCAAGTGCTGATGGTAGGGAAGAGTCAATACTGTAGGTTTAGAGAAGAGACCAATCATGGCCAGAGGAGGGGTGAATAAGGCACTTCCTCCCGTGAGGAGAGGCAAAGACAAGGTGCGAGGGCAGTGCATTGAATATGCATTCACACACTCACACAGACTCCGCCACGGAAAAACGAATCTCAAAAAGACCTTGTTAGGTGCGGAGAGCAACTGCAGCACAGGGCTGGAACAGGACCGCGGGGCGGAGCCACCCACCACCTCCCACTTCTGCATCCCCGCTGCTTCCTGCAAAGAACGCTGGCGGGGTGCGGGTGGGGGGACTGGCACACGCCTTTAATCCCAGCACTCGGGAGGCAGAGCCAGGCAGATCTCTGTGAGTTCGAGGCCAGCCTGGGCTACAGAGCGAGACCCAGGACAGGCACCAAAACTACACAGAGAAACCCTGTCTCAAACAACCTAAATAAATAAGCAAATACATAAATAAATAAAAGGTCAGCAACTACAGCATAGGGGTGGCTGGCTTGCCATCGAACTGAGATGTGGCTCAACCCAGCCCAGGGCAACACCAACAAGGAGGTGGCGAGGTTCTGCGCTGAGGCGCAGAGTGGAGCTGGGCCTCACTGGGCCTGGAAACTGGTGTGAAGCTGTCCCTGGTGCTGCTCTGGGCGCTCAGCTAGTTCCATTACCTTCTGACTCCTGGCTCCCTGACCGGCTCAGCCTCCCAGCCTCCTTTAGCAGAGGGGCCTCTGAGAGCCAGTTTCAATAAACCTGACTGTCCACATTAAAAAAAAAAATCTGGTGTGGTGATGTGCTGTGTGCTTGTGTGGTGCTCAGAGAAAAGTTCTCTGCTTTTACCTTTACTTGGCTTCCAGGCTTGAGCCCCAGGTGCCTTTATCTGCTGAGCCATCTTGCCAGCCTTTTATAAATTTAACCTTTATTCTTACTGTGTGAGGTCCCTGCTCTCTGAGTCAAGAGTAAAGCCAATTCAAACATCAAACTAAACTGCTGTAACTGTTTGGCAGACCGCACGGCAAACCAATCACCTTGACAAAATGTCAACATAGGTCTGTTTCTTATGTTCTGAGACAGAGTCTTGCTGTTTAGTTCAGGCTGGCCTCGAACTCTCTAGAGCTCAAACCTGTAATCCTCCTGCTCCAGCCCCCAGTGCCAGGACTGCAGGTATGCCTCGTCTTGACTTTGTTTTTCAGGTCTATGGACAGAGCAATGTAACTCTTTGTTCTCCTTTCTGGGTCCTAGTTTAAGAAGGCTAGCCGAGGCAGAGGGCTCCCACGAGCTTGTTACTTGGAGATACACATATCACACACACACACACACACACACACACACACACACACACACACACGGTGCTGTTCCTGTTTGTTGTACTTGTGTGGTACCCTGCGATACTTTTTCAGGCCAGGCAATCACAACACCCTTTTCCTTTTGGTGGTGCTTGGGACTGAACCCCGGCCTGGTGTGTGCTCCCCAGGTCTTCTTAACAGCCCCAGCCTCTTCACTTTTTGTTTAAACAGGGTCTCACTGTGTAGCCCTGGCTGTCCGGGAACTTACTTTGTAGACCAGGCTGGCATCGAACTCAGAGATCTGTTTGCCTCTGCCTCCTGAGTGCTGAGATTCAAGCCGTGTGCCACCTGACATGCAGCCCTTGTTCTTTTAAAGGAGTGATCAGGAGAGAAACGGGAAAGGACAGACTCCACGGTGCAGACATAAGCACACCAGTTTCAGAGGAAGGCACAGACGGATGCTAAAAGCATGGAACTGACTGCCCGTGAGTCCTGCAGGTCTCAGGACCACTGAGGAGGCATTTGTACCTGGACTTGAAGCTACTTATCTCAAGGTCCCATGTCACGTGACTCAGTCCTTAGCAAGATGGTGGTACCACTCAAAGTGACACGGACATTAGCTGGCTACCGAGTGCAGTATTGTTGGTGATTGATAAAACCAGGAAGAAAGATAAACACAAAGATAAGATAAGACCATAAAAAAGGCAGACCAAAGGCTAAATGCTTGTAAATGCCTACATTTCAGGGAGTGAAAGCCATAGAACCTGAGGGGGAGGAAAAACTCAGAAAAACAAGGGGGCAAACCAGGCTCCTGCATATGTGAGAAGGAAGGCCATTTCAGATGGGAAAAGGAGCTTATTCATCCCAGCACTCGGGAGGCAGAGACAGGTGGATCGCTGTCAGTTCAAGGCCAGCCTGGGCTACAGACTGACCACAGGCTTCAAAGCTACAGAGAAATCCTGTCTCAAAAAATTAAAACAAAAACAAACAAACAAACAAACCATACACACACACACTCCCACATACAGAGTTTATTTACATCAAATGTTACAGGTGCCACCCAGATGGCTCAGTGGGTAATCTGATGATGGCCTGAATGGAATCCCTGGGACCCACATGGTGGAAGGAGAGAACCAACTCCTACAAGCTGTCCTCTGTGCTCCACACGTGTGCCATGCACTTGAGTATATCCACGCACACAACAACAATAAAAAAAGATGTAACGAAATTATGGAAACTGTGGGAGAATGTGTATGTAAGTGTAGCTGCCCATAGAGGCTTCAGCTGTAAGTGTAGCTGCCCATAGAGGCTTCAGCTGGAAATTTATGAAGTTCTATTGATTCTTTTGTTTTGAGGCAGGGTCTCACAAAGCCTCAGCTGGTTTCAAACTCACTATGTAGCTGTGTGGGGTCTTTAGGTCTGATCCTCCTGCCTCTAACTCCTGAACATAGGGATTACAAATGTGAGCCCTAAACTGGGCATGCTGGAGCACGCCTTTAATCCCAGGACTAGGTGGAGCTCTCTGAGTTCTAGGCCAGCCTGATCTACCATAGTGGGTTCAAGGACAGCCAGGGTTATGTGGAGAGACCCTGTCTCAAAAAGAAAAGTGAGGCACCAAGCCTGGCTCTTTGGTTTACTTTTGGTTACTGTGGACCACGGACTTTTAGGAGGGGGCGTAGCTCAGCTCTGGATATGCTCAGAACAGTTTCTTTCTGATCACCAGATTAAGCCTGCCTGGTAGTCTGGGCAGGGTGCCACCGTCCCTCGCACGCCGGCAACCTTGTGTATCTTCCTCTGAGTCACAGATTCCTCGAACTGAAGAAACCCTAGAAATCATCTACTCCAACCCTTCATTAGACAGATAAGAAACTGAACCCCAAAGGGGATAACTGGTGTGCTGAATAGAGCAGGGCTCAAATTAGAATCCACCGCACCCAACTTCATTCTGAAACTCTTGCCACATGCCTTGGGACCTGGCAGTGACCTCGGAGCTGGGTCATTAATAACTAACCGTTCCCTTTTCAAACTACAGCTATAGTCTCCGGTCTTCAGATAACAATCTGTATTCCAGCACTTGGTCACAGGCACATGCACACCCATTTTTATGCTTGCTTAACTCCCTGTTTTAAAACATTAAAAAAAAATTTATTTTAGGGTGGGTGCAGCCCTGGTGGCACGTGCCTGCAGCTCCAGCTGGTTGGGAAGCTAAATGGTTTAGGCCAGGATTCAAGGCCAGCTCGGGCAACATACACAGTGACACACAATCTCAAACCAAGTCGCTTCACTATAATGCAACATGTAAGTGCTTTCCTGTCCTTTCCTGGTCTAATTACGGGTACTCAGTTCCCTCTCTACTCTATAATCTCCGGGGCTCAGTATCTCCAGCATCTTGATAACAGCGACAAGGGACCGAGGAAACCAGACAAGTGGTCAAGCATCCTGGGGATGAAGAGGAGCAGGAGATAATACAGTTTTGTAGGACTGGAGAATGAAACCTGGGTCTCATGCACGCTAGGCCAATAGCTAGCTCTTCCTACAGCTCTGGGCTGAGGATTCAGTGATGATTTTGATTCATTCCTTTTAGAGACAGGATCTTCGTATATAGCCTACGCTGGCTTGGAACTTAAAAGGTAGCCAAGGCTATTCCTAAACTCTTAACTCCTGATCCTCCTGCCTCTCTAGTGCTGGGATTGTTGGGGCTCCTGGTGTGCCCCACCACACCTGGGGTTGAAGGGTGATATTTTGAAGATGAACTAATGGATGATGAAAAAGAAAAGGCATTTTTTGTGAATATTAAGAAATATTTTCTAGAGCCAAGGATAGACAGTATACACCTGTAAATCCCAGCACTTGGGAGGCTAAGGCAGAGGATCAGGAATTTTAGACCAGCCTTGACAACACAGGAGTAGGCCAGCCTGGGCTATGTGAGACCCAGTTTCAAACAAGAACAACAATAACAACTACAAAAAGTACTACTTTTCTTTTTGGTTCCTCAACCCACCAAAACAATCTAACCCTAACTTCCCCAAACCTCACCAGGAGTTTTTCTTTACTTTCTCCATTCCAGCCAGGTGCTCTTAGGAAGCCAGCCTTTCCACCCCAATGCTCATGGCTGACCTATGAAACATGGAGGCTTAACCAGCATCAACAAAAGCTGAATGAGAAAACTACGCTGACACAAGAATTAGGTTTTCCATCACCAGCTTATGAGTTTGTAGAAGTCATCCAAGGTGGCTGCCCTCAGGAGTACCTCCAGGCTGACCAGATGGGAAAAGCAATGTCCAGAACAGCATTCTCGGCCTATCATACAGACGTGGTACTTTCCTACAACAGTAATAGACACAAGGGCCGGCACAATGTCACTTGCCCACCTCAGTAAAGAGTGACAGCAGACATGCAGACTGACTTTAAGACACCCAGAGACCCTATCCGCCTCCCCAGGATGATAAATCACCCTCCTGTCGCTACTAATCGGGGCATTTAATCACATTTTAATTCTTTGCAAATCGATACACCATGTGGTAGCAGTTTCTAGCCAGATTATCTGGGCTCTAGAATCGGAGTGGTCCAGTCAAGATTCAGATCTACAGTCCAAGGAAGTCACTCACATTCTTTGTACCTTACCATATTCTGAACTACGGAAAGTACCAGCCATCTTGCAGATAAAAAAAAAAAAAAAAAAAAAAAAAAAAGACTTGAGCTAGAAAGATGGCTCAGTGGATAAGGCCCTTAGGCAAGACTCAAGTTTGACCTGGTGACCTAAGTTTGATCCCCAGAACGCACATAAAGGGGGCAGAACAGACTCCACAAAGTTGTCCTCTGACATCCACATGAATGCCACGAACACCCCTACACTAATAACAAAGGAAAAAAAAAAACTTGCGAAAGCATCATACACATATCGAAGCCCTTTATCTCAGCTTTTATATAGAAACTAAACTTTCTATAGTTTCAGTTACAACACAAAATTTTGCTGAATGGAAATACTGAATGGAAAATTTCAAGAAAAAACAAGTCCTAAAATTATACAGCATTCTGAGGAGTGTGACTAGACCTTACACTGACATCAGCCCTCCAGCCTTTATCTAGGGTGTCCATGCTGTATATGCTACCCACCTGTTAGTCTCTTAACACTTGGCCATCACACAGGCAGATTCCTGTGAGGGCCCGTATATGGGAGTGACCTTCGTTTTACTTAATCATGACCCCAAATGTGAGAGCTGTGACACTGGGAGCTCAGACACGCCGGAGACAGGAGCCGGGAGCTCAGACACAGCCTTAAACTGATCCCTAAGGAAAAGGCTGAAGTCTTTTTGTTTCGTTGTTTATTTCCAGGCTGAGTTTCATGCTGTAGCTCCGACTGGTCCAGAATTCACTAGGTAGCCAAGGCTGACTCAAACTCACGGCAGCCATCCTCCTGCCTCAGTCTCCCAAGTGCTGGGATTGCAGCTGTGAGCTACCATGGGTGGCAGAACAGTCACAGTGCAGTAAGATGTGTGTGTATGTGTGTATGCATGCATCCTTTCTGTGTCTACATGTATGACATAATTTTTACCATAGTATGTGGCAGTTTGAACCTAAGTGGCCCCCATAATCTCACGGGGAGTGGCTCTGCTAGGAAGTGTGTGAGCACGGCCTTGTTGGAGGAAGTGTGTCACTGTGGGGGCGGGCTTGGAGGTTTCCTATGCTCAGGATACCCCCCCCAGTGTCTCAGTCAACTTCCTGTTGCCTGCAAGCTGTAGGACTCTCAGCTCCAGCACCACGTCTGCCTGCACGCTGCCATGCTCCCCCACGATGATGATAATGGGCTGAACGCTGAAACGGTCAGCGAGCCACCCCAATTAAATGCTGTGCTTTATAGGAGTTGCCATGGTCACGGTGTTTCTTCACAGCAATAAAAACCCTGACTAAGACATCGTACAATCTTATAAGTGCTCCTTTATTATTAATTATTACTGATCCTTCCTGTACCTAATTTAGCAATTAAGCTTCATCATGGGTGTGTATGTATAGAAACTGTACATACAAAGTTTGGTGGGATTCACTCAGAGTCTTAGACCGAAACCCTATGGTTTAGTGGGAGAATATTATAGAATTTAAATAATGTTCAAATATTTCATATAAGCATATTTACACCCAACTTCTTAAAAACTGGGTAGACTCTGGAACGTTTTTCAGCTCCCGGGGCTCACCTGCTGGTCTTTTTTTTTTTTTAATTTGATTTTTTTGTCTGTTTTTTTGAGACAGGGTTTCTCTTTGTAGCTGTGGCTGTCCTGGAGCATGCTCTGTAGACCAGGCTGGCCTTAAACTTACAGAAATTTGCCTGCTTGGCCTCTTTTTTTTTTTTTTAAAGCCATTTCTTTTTTTAATGTTAATTATTACTCTCTCTGTGTGTGTGTGTGTGTCTTGACTGTCTGTCTGTGTGGGAGGAGGTCACAGGGATGTCAGATCCCTTGGAGCTGGAGTTTCAGGCAGTTATGAGCTGGGAGCTGGGAATCGAACTTGGGTCCTCTGCAAGAATAGTCAGTGCTCTTAACCACTGAGCCGTTTCTCCAGCCTCTGTCTCTTGGGTGCTGGGATTAAAGGTGTAAGCCATTGTGCCAGGTGCTACTCTCTCAAGAAACAAAACAAAGAAAAAAGCCCAAGATTGTTACGTACAATCTTCAAGTACCAAAAATCCTGTATTTTTTTTTTTTAAAAAAAAAGTGACCATCACATAAAAAATCTGTAGTGTCAGGAGGGGAAGAGTCCTGGATGCCTGTGCCAGCCTCAGGCCCTATGGGAGGCCAGGAAAAGAAAACTCTTGCCAGGGCTGTGACTCCCAGGGAAGCCAGCTGGGATGTGGGTGGCACCTCCCAAGAAAATCTGAAGGGAGAGGCACAGGATGAGTCGTCTGGACTTTGGATAAACAGTTACTTCTGGCTCACGGGGCTCAGAATGGGCGAGTTTCATAGTGTAGGGAACCTATCTCTTCTTTGGTCATTAACATGTTTATGTGCAGAACTCACGCGCATCCAGACATCTGAGGCAAGAATGCAGCCAGAGGCCGGGCGGTGGTGGCTCACACCTTTAATCCCTGTACTCGGGAGGCCGAGCAGGTGGATCTCTGTGAGTTCGAGGCCAGCCTGGGCTACAGAGCGAGATTCAGGACAGCTAGGGCTACACAGAGAACTCTGGAAAACACAAACAAAAAAACTGAGAAGGAAGGAAGAAAGGAAGAAAGGAAGGAAGGAAGGAAGGAAGGAAGGAAGGAAGGAAGGAAGGGAAGGGAAGAAAGAGAGAAAGAAAGAAAGAAAGAAAGAAAGAAAGAAAGAAAGAAAGAAGGAAGGAAGGAAGGAAGGAGGTAATGAAGGAAGGAGGAGGAGGAGGAGGCAGCCAGAATGAGAGCAGGCAGGGAGAAGACTTTGGGATGTCAAGGTCTAGGGAACCTGAATTTCCTAGACTAATGCAGCAAGGAACCGAGAAAGGCCAGGCCGGGAAAGACCTGTGGAACTCATGAAGTCTACTTCTACCTGCTCATCGCTCCCGTCTCTTATTATTCCCACCTTTTCTTTCTCTTGGAATTGCTGTGTCCCATTATTATTTTTTTTTTCCAGAGCTGAGGACCGAACCCAGGGCCTTGCGCTTGCTAGGCAAGCGCTCTACCACTGAGCTAAATCCCCGATGTGTCCCATTTTTAAAAGATTTACGTTTATTATTTTGAATTGTGTGTGGGAATGTTCACACGAGTTCAAGTGTCCAGGAGGTCAGATCCTCCTGGAGCTGGGGGTGGAGTCACAGGCAGCTGTGAGCTCCGGAAAAGCACGAAGCACTCTCAGCAGCTGAGCCCTCTCTGGCCCTTGTGCCCTAGTTTTTTTTTTTTGGAGACAGGGTTTCTCTGTGTAGCCCTGGCTGTCCTGGAACTCGCTCTGTAGAGCAGGCCGGCCTCGAACTCACAGAGATCCGCCTGCCTCTGCCTCCCGAGTGCTGGGATTAAAGGCGTGCACCGCCACTGCTCAGCTTTTGTGCCCATTTCTGCTTGTCAGGTTGTACAGGTTATTGCTCTCTCCGAGAAGTCCAACCAAGGCCTTGCTCCTTTATTGATGGCCCTGGTTTCCAGGGAAGAGCAAGTCCATCTGCTCTGCTCTGGGCTAGGACTGACTGCTCGAAGCCTGCTCGGTCTCACTGCCCTGGGATTTATTAATCATCTGGTTTCTTTCCAACCTTCCCTAATACTACTTCCTTGTCATTACTGGAGCCAACTTTTGCCAACATAAACAAGATAGGTGAGATGTCTTTGCTCAACGGGTTTCTCAGCTAATAAAATAAGCACTGTGCTGCCTAGTTATGATGCTCCAGGAGAAAAAGCGTGAAGCGTCCAATTACCGGATTCTTACTCTCCTCTGAATGACTTCAATAGAAAATAGGAAGAACTTGTGATGGCGGCGCACGCCTTTAATCCCAGCATTCAGGAGGCAGAGGCAGGCGGATCTCTGTGAGTTCGAGGCCATCCTGGGCTACACAGAGAAACCCTACTTCAAAAAAACAAAACTAAACAAACAAACAAGTAAATAAAAAAAGAGGAGTTGGGTGGGTATGTATGGTAGTACAGCCCTGTAATCATAGCACTAGGGAGGCTGAGGCAGGAGGATTTTAAGTTAAGTCCAGGAGCTTGAGTTCTATAAAGTATCTTCCAGGCCGTGTGTGTGTGTGTGTGTGTGTGTGTGTGTGTGTGTGTGTGTGTGTGCACGCGCGCGCGCACGCATTACAGTTCAGTTAGCATGTGTGTGTGCTATAGTTCAGTTAGCAGAGTGTTTATCTACCATGCATAAAGTTCATAAAGCCCTGAGTTCAATCCCAGGCACTGCCTAAGACAGCATGACAGCTCATGCCTGTGAATCTAGCACTCAAGTAATGGAGACAGTAAGAGCAGTCAAGGCCATCCTGGTCTACAAAGTAAGCTCCAGGGCAGCCTGGTCTACACAGTGAGCTCCAGAGCAGCCCAGGGGTACACTGAGAAACCCTGTCTCCAAAACCAAAAACCCAAACTAAACAAAACAAACAACTTGCAACTGGCCTAATTAAAAATCGTCTACTTCACACCAGCAGTGCCTCCAATTTACACATTCTCATCAAATACCTTTGTTTAATGAAACAGAGCCGGAGAGCTTAGTAAAGACTTTCAACACAGGCTTAAACACAAGGGTTGGGACAAGAGCAACTGGAGCAAAGTCAGACTTACACACGTGTGGTTCGGGCTCCTCGGGGGAGACTCTACTACCTGCCAGCTTTAAAACAAGATCCTAAAAGACACGTGGCACAAAATGCTCTTCCTTCATCACCCATGACACTGATGGAGTACACAGACGTTAGATGCTTTATCTAACTTTTTATTCTATTAAGCGCAAATACTGTTTCATTCTTACTACAGGAGCACATTCTATTATTATTACTGTTTTTCATTTTCTCATATCGCATATAATAAGTTAAAGACAACAGAATAGCTCTTTCATCCCCTTTTACTACTACTGTTTTTTTTTTTTTTTTTAATTTTATTTCCTATGTATGGGCGTTTTGCCTGCAAGTATGTCTTTGTACCATGTGCATGCCTGGTGCTTGTGGAGGCCAGAAGAATGTATTGGATCCCCTGGGACTGGAGTTACAGACAGGTAAATGAGTCACCATGCCAATTCTGGAATTGAACGCAGGTCCTTTGGAAGAGCGGCCAGTGCTCGTAACCTCTGAGCTATCTCTCCAGCCTTTCATTCCTTCTCTTTAAAAAGATATTTATTCTTGCTGCACACCGTTAATCCCAGCACTTGAGAGGCAGAGGCAGGCGGATCTCAGTGAGTTCGAGGCCAGCATGGTCTACAGCGCGAGATCCAGGACAGCCAGGGCTGTTATACAGAGAAACCCTGTCTCAAAAAACAAACAAACAGACAAAGTTACTTAATCTTTTACAATTGCACTGGAGCAACATGCGCGATCTCGCACAACACACACACACACACAAACATAGACGATATATTTTGGCTGTATCCTCACACCCAGTATCCTATCTACTTCTTTTTCTTTCTTGTGGTTGAATGGTATTCATCATATGAGTAAAAAAACTATTCGTTAGTTCATTGGTTGGTAGACCGATGGATTGTTTCCACTTCTTAGCTATTATAACTTATTTTGGTTTATGTGAAGAGATGCCTTCCACACTCTTGGGTCTACCCCTAGACACACTGAACTGGTTCTCAACCTGTAGCACAGGTAAAAATTACTTCGGGTACTTGTTTTTGCAGACTGTATGTCAGTAGTTTAACTTTCTGCGGACTATAGCGTTTTACATTCCCACCAGCAGTGTAAACTGGTCCGGCTTCTCCAGTCCTTGTAATCACATGCTTAGTTCTACATTGCTCAAGCTGGTCTCCATGGTTGTTTGCTTGTTTTGTCTTAGACAGTCTTGCTGTAGGGGCCAGGCTGGCTTCAGTCTCTTGATCCTTCTGCCTTGGGTTCCCCAGTTTGGGATTATAGAGCTGTAACATCTCATGCAGCAGTTAGAGCTGATTTGAACCTTTGCCCATTCTTAAAAAACCTTTCTGAGGCAGTTTCATGTCCCCCGGTTGACCTTGAATCTGGTATCTAGCTGAGGATGGCCATGAACCTGATCCTCCTGCCTCTACCTCTCCATGCTGGGATGACGTTAAATGCTGGGATTTATAGGCACGAGCCACCACACCTGCCCCCCCCCCACCCCTTTTTTTTTTTGCACAGGGTTTCACCATGTACCCAAAGGCTGAGCTAGAACTTGAGGTAATTCCCCTGGCTCAATTTCCTGAGTTCTGGGCTTTCAGATATATGCCACCAGCTTGGCAACTACCTTCTCTTGCCTTTTAGGACCCACGCTCTCACTCAGATTGGGGTAATCCTGCTACTGCAGCCTCTTGAATGCTGGCATTACAGGTGTGAGCCACTACACCTGCAACACTGTCCACTCTTGAGTCGAAGAGTATGTGCATACATACTAGACACTTAGGGCTGGAGAGGTGGCTCAGAGGTTAAGAGCACTGGCTGCTCTTCCAGAGGTCCTGAGTTCAATTCCCAGCAACCACATGGTGGCTCACAACCATCTCTAATGAGATCTGGTGCCCTCTTCTGTCATACAGGTATACATGCAGGCAGAATACTGTACACATAATAAATAAGTAATTAAAAAAAATACTAGGCACTTAGGAAATACAGAATTTACAAATATTTTCTCCTATTTTGTGTGTTACTTTTTTTTCATTTTTATGACACTGCCCTTTGATCTAAAAGAGTTATTAATTTAGCCCATCAAAATAATTGCTGGCCACTCCAGTCAGAAATGACTTGCTCCTTTTTATATTAGCATCTGAATTACTACTTGGTTTGGTGAGAAACTTAGAAAACATATTGAAAGTCTTTATTTTGAAATCAATTTAAGCACTTTGATATGAACAAGAGGGTTGGGGATGTAGCTCCGTTGTTTGGTGCAGGCAAGGCTCTGCATTCAATCTCCTATACCAGAAGGTCCCAAACCCAAACCAAAACAACAAAGACCTCACACTTGAAGCACCCTGAAGCCTCTTATGGACTTGGGGACCCCAATGATCTTATTAGGGTCTTCGTGTTGTGAATAGAAAGTCAAGTACTGGCCCCTCTGCCGTACGACAGCAGAAACAAATGAAGGACAGACAAGTGACTTTGGATGACTATTTTAAAAACAAATGCTTCTGGCTGAGAATATCGTGCCTGCCTTCCCAGCATTCAGGAGATCAGAGACAGGAGGGTGTTAGTGAGACTGAGGCCACCCTAAACCTGCCTGGGCTACAGAACAAAGCTGTTTCAAAACAACAAAAAACCACGGGGACTGGGGTGTGGCTGAGGCATGGAGCTTGTCCAGTATGAGATCCTAGGTCTTATTCCTAAGGGTCACAAAGCCACAGTTAAACACCACTAGCTACCTAGGAGTTCTCCTGTTTGCTATCAGTTCCTAGTTTTTCAGATGGGCAATCAATGACTAATTTAAAATGGAGTCAGTCAGGTTTGGTGATGCATGCCCATAGTCCCACCTACTTGGAAGACTGATACAGGAGGATCACATGTTTGAGCATAGACTGGGCAAGACAGTAAGTTCCAGGTCAGCCTGGTAACTTTGCAAATATTGTCTCAAAACCCAAGTTCACTGGCGGGCGGTGGTCCGACTTTAGTCTCAGCACTCAGGAAGCAGGGGCAGGTGGATCTCTGAGTTAGAGATTAGCCCAGACTACAGAGTGAGTTCCGGGACAGCCAGGGCTACAAAGAGAAACCCTGTCTCAAAAAAAAAAAATAAAAAATAAAAATAAATAAAAAAGCCCATAAATAAATAAATAGTCAATCAAAGCAAACGGAGTGAGACAGACTGTCCTTTAACTAAAGAATGTGGATTAAAACCAAGAATGAGCATTTCTAGTGGCGATCATGGTCCAGTGCTTTAGGTCAGGTCCTGTGTCAATATTCCAACTTGAATCAGTCTTGTCCGATTTTATCCAGGGTATATGCCAGGAGCCTTAAGCGGCACTATTCCAGTTGGCTTCTGCTTGCTGGCTTGGAAACCGTAGTTCCCTATTTATGGAGTGTAATCTAGAGTGGTGTCCAGTTGATCTGAGTTTAGAATTGCTGTCACAGCAAAGTGAAAACCTCAAGAGCTAGAAGGCATTCCCCACAGCTACAAGTATGCCATTTCTCAGTATAGCATGCAAATAGAGATCCAACATAATACCAAGATTTGCATATGTGTATAAATCCTTTATTTTTATAGTGAATTCTCTATTACTTCTAAAAATTACTACCTTGCTTTATTTAAACTTTATGTAGCAGATAGGACCACATATGGGTTTGTTTTGAGACAGGGTCTCACTGTGTAGCCCTGGATAGCCTGGAACTCACTCTATAGAACAGACTAGCCTCAAATTCATATCAATCCTGCCTCCTACTGACTCCCAGGGGTGTGTCACATCTTCTACCCTCCCCTTCCATTTTATGGTTTTCTTATGGAAATGCCATAGCAATAGGAATATTTGGTAATGAAAACATCTTTAATTGATAAAAGCTTTTAAATCTTTCGTTTTTTGAGACAGGGTCTCACTCTGTAGCTCTGGCTATCTTGGAACTCACTGTGTAAACCAGGCTAGCCTCTGCCTCCCAAGTGCTGGGATTAAAGGTGTGGACCACATGCCTGGCCCAGGCTTTTTATTAATTTAAATTTAGCAGGCAGTTAGAGTGAGACATTTAAATAGTCTACTTAAGACTTTTCAAGCAGGGTGTTCAAGCACACCTTTGATCTCCGCACTCTAGGGCAGAGTAAGGTGAATCTGAGTTCGAGGCTAGCCTGATCTACAGAGTGAGTTTCAGGGCTACACAGAGAAACACTGTCTGGAAAAACCAAACCAAACCATACAAAAACAACAGCCACAACAACCATTTCCTGTCAGGGCTGAAAAGATGGAGTAGTGGTTGAGAACCCCTGCTGCTCTCGCAGAGGACCCGAGTTCAGTTCCCAGTATCCACACAGAAGCTCACAAGCACCTGTAACTCCAGTTCTAGAGGATCCCATGGCCTCTGTGGGTACTTGCAAGAACACACACACACACACACACACACACACACACACACACACACACACACACACACACTCACCCCCTTTAGCAGTCAGGGTCACTTTTTCAGAGAAGGGATGATGAAAGCAGGAGGTAAACAGACCCAAGAGAAGGAACCAGTTCCTCTTTTGGCTAAAGGCCAGAACCGTCCTTCCGCCTCTCGGCAGCCTCTGCTTTGCCAGAAGCCAGGCCTGCCACAAGGATTGGGGACTCTGACCTGTGGTCTGACTCCTAGCTGATTTCAGGGTTCCTGTTGTAGAGTATGATTTTAAGGTGTGTTACTTTTGTTTATGTTGCATCTCTTTAACTCTGTGAAGCTGTGTTACGGTGCCTGTCTAAAACACCTGATAGTCGAATAAAGAACTGGCCAATAGCGAGGCAGGAGAGAGAGATAGGCGGGGCTGGCAGGCAGAAAGGATAAATAGGAGGAGAACTCTGGGAAGGGAGACTTGAAAAGGAGGAGCCAGAGAAGGAGGAGGACTCCAGGGGCTAGCCACCCAGCTACAAAACCAGCAAGCTGCGGAGTAAGAGTAAGATTTACAGAAGTAAGAGAGCAGAAAAAGCCCAGGGGCGAAAAGATAGATGGGATAAGTTAAGGAAAGCTGGCTAGAAATAAGCCAAGCTAAGGCCAGGCATTATAAGTAAGAATAAGTCTCCATGTGTGATTTATTTGGGAGCTGGGAGGCCCCCCACAAAAGACCAAATACCACCACCACCAGGTTACTTCTTAAGAGTGTGTGTGTGTGTGTGTGTGTGTGTGTGTGTGTGTGTGTGTGTGTGTGTTGGGGGGGGTGTTAACAGTAGCAATAGAGGTCCATTAAGTCAGGAGAGCAGAGGCTCTGGCCTGGGGAGACTCACTGGAAACTGATAAGACTATCTTATTTGCTGGGTGTGGTGACACAGACCTTTAATCCCCACATTCTGGAGCTAGAGGCAGGTGGATCTTTACGAATTCCAGACCAGCCAGGGCTACTTTGTGTCTCAAAAAAAGACTTTATGTGTTGAGCCCAAACTAAAACCCAAGTATGATTATTTGGGCTTAATTGCCCACCTCTGACAAAGCTTCCCTCTAGTTATGATGCAATGATACACGTACCTGAAGCCTTTGTCATTAACAATTACTGTATTTGTGATTCGTACACAGAACAGCTCATTCAAGGTGTCCAGACCTCATTCTTCAGACTGATTTTTAAAGTGTAATTTGAATAGGAAGGAAGTGAGATTGTAAAAACAGTGCATTTCAAGCCAGAAGTGACTGACTTTTTTCTCTAGTGTTTCATTCACCTTATCTCTTTCTTGTTTTGAAAGCAGGGAGAGAAAACAACACATACGATGCTTTCTGTAACAAGTTACAAGCAAGGCGGAATGTCTCAAGCTTGCTATCCCAGCTGAAGCTAAGCGGAGCTGAGTTCAAGGCCATCCTGGGCTACAACCAGTGAATTCCAGGCTAGCCTGGGTTACAATACGAGACCCTGTCTCAAAACAACAATCGAATAAACTTTTATGGTCTCCAAGGAGCTATTACTGTTTCACAAGAGAATTCCTCCTGTGCCTGAAAACTCCTGGTCTTTGATTTAACTGCTTGGAACACACACACACACACACACACACACACACACACACACACACACACACATATTTTAAAACCCTCAGGCATGAGAACAGACAGCAGAACTACTTTCCCTGGCAGGTGCAACTGGATCTAATTCTTGTTAAAGCCACAAGTCAATTTGGTAATTGCATTAATAAATGCAACATAAGTTATGAGTTGAGAGAGATTCAACAATCCAGGATTTGAAGAATGACAAGGCATGGCTTTGAGTTTAAGGCAAGCCTGGGCTAGAGAAAAACAACAAAACAGAAATGCTATACTTGAGATATATATATCTCAAGGTGGCTGATCTGATACAAAGAGCAGAAATGGCAGCTGGTTCCATGCTATGAGGAAGTTTCATAACTGACCCTCTCATTTGAAGTAACAATAATGTTTGCAACACTGATGAGCATGATCTTTTAACAAAATTCTTCAATAATGAGGATTTGAAGAATGACAAGGCATGCTAGCCAGTGGGGAACCCTAAGCCATAAAGAATCTGAGAGAGTTGTTTTTGCTGAAGATCTTCATATACACTGACATTTCAAAAAGCTTGAGATGATCCAGACTTGTCAAATATTATAAAATAGATGATAAAATACTCTCAACAGCCATCTTTAAGCTCTAGGACAGCAAGTGTGTCCTGAAGACTTGTGAACAGGCAGATCACGGCAGGCGTGGTGATAAGTCTGTGATTCCAGCAGCTGATCCACAGGCTGAGGCAAGCGGACTTTGAGTCCACAGCCACCTTGGGCTGAAGACAAAACCCAATTTCAAACAACAGTCTCAGATTACTGAACTAGGCCCGGTGGTGAGGCCTGTGATATCAGATACTGCGGAGGCTGAGGCAAGAGAAGAAGAAACTCGAAGCCTTCCTAGTGGTGTGAATCTAGTCTAGTGCCTGTTAAGCAAGGCTGATATCAAATAAAACAAAAAGCAAGAGGCAAACTAGGTGTGACAGGTGGCTGAGGCAGGTGGATTCCTGTGAGTCTGATGCCAGCCTGGGCTACCTTTCCAGGCCAGCCTGAGGTACAATGGGGCACCTAATCAGCTCATACCATCAAGCAGTCCTGAGTCAGGTGTGGGAGCACACGCTGGCTTTCCCAGCACCTGAGAGGTGGAGGCTGGAGGACCAGGAGTTCAAGGTCATCCTTGGCCACTCACAAACAGATCTCAAGTCAGAAGCTTCAGATGCTGAGGAAATCTGTGGCTACGAATTAGCATAAAGTTCAGGAACACAAAAGTCCTATGATAGACCCAGACTTTTCGAATTTGCAGGGCCGGTGGAAGTCATTAGGACATGTCCCTACTCTATAGTCATGTGTGTCGTAGTCAGAAATCCCAGGTGTGTAGCTGTTCCACCTCCTTAGCTTTGATGTCTTTATGTCATGATTTAAATGCTACCCCCAGAAAGACTGCACTGAACGATGGATTATTCCCTGAAGGACTAGCTGGTGACTCTGGTCCATGGGGAGCTAACCTGTGGGCCTCTTTTGGTTTTGATTTTAAAAGTCACTAATATTAATGATACAAATCCTGAACCTCCAAGGAAAGAATTCCTACTTCTCACTGCAATTTTGAACAGCCAGTCAAGAAAGCTATGGCCATGGCCACACTCAAAGAACGCCATGCTAGGCAGAGTGGCCATCTGTTCATTTGGCCAGCTCCGGCTCTGGATGCCGAGGTAGTAGTCTATGTGCTGATTACACCTTGGTTAACCACAGAGTCAACAGAAGGGTTATGGAGGACACTGGTATTTTGCACCTCTCCGGCTCGACCCAATCCCGACATGGTCATGAACATGGACTCCAGCTGGAGAGGTGTGATCTTAAGTAACTCACCCTTTCTGGCCCCCAGTTTCTAATGTGTACGAGGGAAATCACGACAGTGATGTAGTCATCTTAGGAGACTTGGCAGGTTTCAGAGAACTGCCTGAGGATCACTTAGGACCATGTCTGGAACACAGCAAAGCCTTAATAAACGGCAGCTACAAAGCCCAGCCAGGGTGGTGGTCACTTACAATCTCAGCACTTGGGAGATGGAGGTAGAAGGATCCAGGCCAGCCTGGGCTACCTGGGACGCCATCTCACAAAATAAACAGGGTAAGGTAGTTTCTCCTGTTGTTAAGGGGTATCAACATTAACCTAAGGGATTAGGTTCACTTCTGTAAGCTTTCCCGCAGCAGCATTTCATGTCCTAGCTGATTCAATTATGAAACCCAACTTACATCCCACCCCCGTCTTAGGTAGCGCAGGCTGGACTAGAGTCTGCTTGGTACTGAGGCTGATCCTGGGCCTCCTTCCTCCACCTCCTGGGTACTGGGATTCCTGGAGCACCACAGCTGGTTTATGCAGGGCTGGAGATCAAACCTAGGCCTCACATCAACTGAGCCACAACCCCGCCCTGTCTGAACCTGCTGGACTTCTTTCCCAAATTCCTGCTCAGGTTTACAATTTCTTTGGAATTTAAATTAAATCTCAAACTAGATTGCAACCTGGCACTGATGGCACCTGACTTTTTTTTTCATCTCTGTGCCTGGCTATCTAGGCAAAGGATGAAAGTCGGGTCCCGTCCGTCACTGTCTGATATGCTGAGGATGGAACTGAAGACCTTGTGTACAGTACTGCTCTGGGACCGTTGCTCTCCCATTGGGCTACATACTCAGTCCTTGGTTTAGGGTCCCAGGCCAGCCAAGACTCATGATTGTTTTGAATGCTGGAATTACAGGTGTGCACCACCACCCCCAATCTTTTTTGAGGGGGGATTACTTTTTCCAGTTCATCTGTTTCCAAATCACTCATTCATACCTTCACTTAACCAACAACTATTTATCACTACATTATAAACTCTGAGTAGTCTGTGATGAACTAGTCATAATATATGGTTGGAAGGATATTTATTCAGCCTAAGAAAATGTAACGAGGGACATGACTCCAAATGTGAGTCAGGAAAGAACGCTCCGAGGAAGCAACAATTTGATGTGAGACCCAAAAGGTGGACAGGTGTGTCAAGTGAGTAACTGAGTAAAGAGCTTCCTGGGCAGTAGGGTTAGTGTGTACAGAGGCTGGGGGGGGGGGCAGGCAGGGCTTACTGCCTTCTCTGAGGAACTGAAGAGAGGCCACGTGGCTAACAGCTATGCACGAGTTTCAGCAAGGCTGGAGGAAGAAGCAGGGGCTCACCAGCCAGGCATGGAAGCCCCTGAATGGTGGTGCAGGGCAGAAGACGCACAGGATCATCAGATGACTCAGGCTGCTTTTGGAGAGGAGACCGGAAGGGCAAGAGGGAATTAGACAGCAGTCAGGAGGCTGCTTGGGGTGTGGGTGGGCAGTTTCTGATGACAGATGGTGATCGGGAGGAGAGATGAACTGGAGATACAATTTGTTGGTCGCACTGATAGGAATTGGTGACTGGGGTGTGGACAGGGAGGTGACAAGGTGGAGTCTTTGGCTTCTGGCAACACCAGCTATATAGATAAAAGTACTTTCAGGATACACCTTTCAAACCACTCTGCATCCCCCAAATCTCAGAGATGTGTATCTTCCCTCAATGGATCCGGCTGGCCTCCAAGTCACCTGGACCCAGATCACTGGTCCTACCCCTTAGTCTCCCTCTCTCTAAGTCACTGTTGTACATTACCTTCCCCCCACCCCAGTCATAGCCCCAGCGACAGCAGTCCCCGTTCAGAAATCAAACATCAACAAAAGTTTTCTTTTTGTTTTGGTGAGACAGTGTCATTCAGTAGTCCAGGCTGGCCTGAATTAGTGGTAATCCTCCTGCATCAGGCTCCTAAGCGCTCCCGTACTTCCTAAGTTTTACTATCTGAGCCTAAAGAAGAAATCTAACTCAATACCCAAAGTTCATTACTTATGAAATGTTCTACCTATAAATCTCATAGTGCTTTGTACTTCTTCAGGAACTTAGGTCTCTGCCTTTTATTGGGGTCCGGACACTGATCTCACGCCCTATCCTGACAGACCATAATGTCTGAGTGCACAGTTTTATTACACACACTGCTCCCACTGCCCCTGTCCTGTGGCATCAAGAACTCTACTTGTCCATAACAGGTATATCTTGTTGAATTTATTAAAGAATTCATGTTACAAATTACGTTAAGGAATGGTGAAACCCAAGTTGTTGAGGGGGGTGTTTCCCAAGTAGCATCTGTCAGCACTAGGGCTCATAGCAAAATTCATCTTCAGCAACTTTGCAATCACACTTAACACGAATGTCCATTATCAGTTGTCTTCTGGCTGTTCAAAGTTCTCCAAGATAGCACTCCACACAGCCTGACTCTTGCCTCATGTACTGAATGTTAAAGTTACAAGGTGGTGAGGCAATAGTCCCAGCACTCCAGCCAGATCCAGGCAGATCTCAGAGAGTTGGGTCCTACCTGGTCTACAGAGTGAGTTTCAGATGAGTCAGGGCTACATTGTAACACTGTTTCAAAAACAAAAATGAGCCAGGTAGTGGTGGCCCACGCCTTTAATCCTAGCAGTCACAACCAGGCCGATCTCTGTGAGTTCAAGGCCAGCCTGGCACCAAATCTGTCTCGAAAAACCAACCAACCAACCAAACAAACAAACAAAAAAATTGAAAAAACAACAAACCAAGCTGGAGGATGTAGCCCAGTGAAAGCGTACTTGCTTAGCATATGATGAAGTCCTGGGTTCAATACCTAACACTCCCGCCTTCCTCTCTCAAATTATATTCTCTGGTTTAGAACTTTTCAGATTGCTCTCCGTAACTCATTAGTAGATCATGAGTTCAATGCAGGGGGCACAAATGATATGACAAAAAGACAGTAAGGGCCAACAGTGTTTCCTGAAACGTGTTTCCAGTTACATTTATACACCATGGAAAGTATTATTTCTCATCATAGGTCTTTAGCAAGGAGATCAGAAAGCCAGTGTTTTAATATTCTTTAACCCACAGAGCTTAGGCAGAGAAAGTAGAAAACTGCGCTGGAGCTCAGTTCCCAACGCCTCACCACTGTTTTCTTTTTCTTTCTTAGTTTTTTAAATGATTTATTTTTATTTCATATGCACTGGTATTTTTGCCTGCATGTATGTCTTTGTGAGGGTGTTGGATCTCCTGGAACTGGAGTTACAGACAGTTGTGACCTGCCATGTGGTTGCTGGGAACTGCACCCAGGACCTCTGGAAGAGCAGCCAGTGTTCTTAACTGCTGAGCCATCTGTCTAGTTTCACCCCTGTTGTCGTCATCGTCGTCTTCTCCTTCTTCAAGATTTATTTATCATGTATACAGTGTTCTGCCTGCATGTATGTCTGCAGGCCAGAAGAGGGCACCAGATCTCATTTCAGATGGTTGTGAGCCACCATGTGGGTGCTGGGAATTGAACTCAGGACCTCTGGAAGAACAGCTAGGGCTCTTAACCTCTGAGCCATCTCTTCAGCTCACCTCTGTCTTCTTTAAGACCAATTTTTATTATTTTTAATTCTGAGTACTTGTGTGTGGGTATGTGCAGGTGAATGTAGTTGCCGGCATAGGCCAGAGGTGCCAGATCCCCTAGAGCTGGAGTTACAGCTGTGAGCTCCATGATGTGGGTGCTGGGAACTGAATTTGGTCCTCTGGAAGGTCAGCAAGCACCCTTAACCTCTCATCTACCTCTGTAGCCCCATTTTGTTTGTTTTTATTTGATTCTTCGAGGCACAGTTTCATGCAGCCCAGGTTGGACTCAAACTTTCTGTGCAGAAAAGGATGACCATGATATCTCTGCCTCCATTCTCAAGTGCTGGAATTATAGCTAAATATTATAAGGGCCGGGTGGTGGTGGCACATGGCTTTAATCTCATACCTCAGGAGGCAGAGGCAGGTGAATCTCTGTGAGTTCAGGGCTAGCCTGGTCTACAAAGTGAGTCCCAAGACAGCTAAGGCTACACAAAGAAACCCTGTCTCCAAAAACCAAAAACCAAACCCCAAACAAAAACATCTCTATAAGGAAAATGTATTTACAGAAAAAACATAATCTTCATGTACAGTCCAACTGTATCAATTTGTATTTACATGTATATATTTAACCTATGCCTAGAAATACCATCATATATAGACATGTAGTTGGGCTGGGAATGCAGTGCAGTGGTACAGTGCTTGTCTAGGATGCGTTAGAGCCAGGACTGATATGAAAATGAGAAATCCTACCAATTACTAAAGGAAACAGTGAATGGGCGAAGGGAAGGGAGGCCCTGGAAATGGCAGAATGAAGCAAAATGAATACCTGGCAAGAAGACTTGGAAATGTGGTGATGTGCCAGGTACTTATTACTTTGATTACGTGTCATTATGACAGAAGATGAAAGAAGTGGGGTAGGACATGGAGATGATTTCCTAGTCAGCTTATTTTTGTGACAGCACACAGCAGCGCCTGGCAGCATTTGATGTCAGCATACAAATGCGGGTTCCAAGTCCTAATTCCAACCTTAGTTCCACTTAACAGGCTGAGCTGCTTGTCTCAGACTTTCAATACACAGTTGAGAAAGCAGCAGAGGACCTCCTACCTAATGAATGTAAGCATTCTTAATTGCCAATCTTAGCTCCAATAAACTGGGTCAGAGCAAGGTTCAAAGAGTAACCAGCTCCAAGCTGTGGTACATAAAGCCAGAGATTTGGGGTGCTGATAAATTTGGGTAATGTCTGAGTGACAATGGATTAGGAAACTGCACCACTTAAGATCCCACCCACCTCTAAATCTTAGGATTCTACCAAGGCAGAGGATAACCTTTATCGGAAGAAAAGAAGATCATCTTGGTGTGATATATAATAGGCAAATAACAATGGTATTAGCAGTGGTTGTTTAAATATGAATTAAAGCTCCTGCCATTATCTAGATTGGGTTAGCACCCTCTGGTGATATTGTATGTCAATGTCTCTACTGACTCCTGGATAAATTCCAAATTTCTTCCTGAAATTTAACCCCCCCCAGCCCAATCTTATTTCAAACTTTTTTTTAAAGAGGGTCTCACACCATTAGCCCAGTCTCATAATTCTCTTGCCTTAACACCAGAGTGCTGGGAATTATAGGCAGAAGCCACCACACCCAGTTTATCACAAACTTCCTACAGTTCCTATCTGTTAGCCCTCCACTCTTGCCCCAGGCACCTTCCACTGAGCGTTCACTTAATTTTCTCTCAAGTTAAAGTTGTACAGCCTTCCCCAAAAGTTTCAACTACTCAAAAACCTACTGAACCAAGCCTGTCATCTCTGATCTTGACTTATGAATTGTTGTAAGACTTAACAGCAATTCAATGCTAGGCACAGCTGTCCTCATTTCATACATAAGAAAATTAGATGCATAGATTAAATGGCTTGCCTAGGGTCCCATCATTTGTGAGCCGTGACAAGGGTGGGCCAGATTCCTGTGACTTTAAAGTCAATGCTTTTTCATTATACCACGCGACCTCTGTGTATTAAAAACATTGAGGAATGTGGTTTTAAAAAAAGCCTATAAAATAGCTATAATACAGCTTGTTGTGACATAAATTCAGACACATCACATCCTTTGAACCATATGAATGATAATAGTCACTTGGAACAAGCATGGAGTTTTTAAGGGTGTTATAGTCCTGTTTCCCAAGCCCAGTATAAGAACATATTCCAGAATAAATGACAGGTGGATGGCTAAGGGGGAAAAACAGTATGGCATAAGAAAATATTCGAAACAGGACAGGAAAGAGATGAAAGTACAACATACGCTGGCCATGCACATAGACTGAGAAGACGTATGGAATGTGGGGCTGAGGAGGCCCGCAGGGCTAAAATATCCCAAGTTCGAGGGCATATGCCTACTGTACGAGGAGCGTACGATAGGAGCTGTAAATAACAGATAAGCAGTACTCATGGTCAGAGTCAAACTCTCGAGAGCCACAGATAGACACAGGTCGCGGAGCCACGGTCCGGCATATCGATGACTGAGGAGCCAAAGAGAATGGCAAGAGGTACGGCACCCCCAGACTCAGGACAAGACTTGTGTCTCCCCCTCGATAGCTGGCTGGTGTGCTTGAGGACCTACACCCGCACTCCCAAGCCCTCCTGGGTGGTTCGGGGCAGACAGGCAGGTCCCGTCCCCATTCGGCCAATTTCCCTGGGACTCCGCGAGGGGGCAGAGGCAGACAGGAGGGTCCTTACCCAGGAAGATGGAGATGATGAGGCGCAGCGCCTGTTCCGACGCGCCCAGGGACGACGCCAACTTGTTAAGGCTCAGATCCTCGACACCCGGCCACAGCCCCCGCATCTGCTCCAGAGCCTCTCCCACGTCCCCGTCCGCTGCAGACGCCATCTTAACTGCGGGCGCCCCCCGGGGACCCCCAGCTCCGCGCCCCGAATGTGGGCAGAACGCGGTGGCTTCACCCCCAATTCCGGCCGGGGGCCCGCCCACGGCGTGCGCATTGGCTGCGGGCCCGCCCAGTGCCTCTAGACCCACCCGATTATTGGTCGAGCCAGCAAGGGGCGGGGCCGAGCGCGGCAAGGTAGGAAGAGGGCGGGGCCGAGCGTTTGTAAGGCAAAGGTGACTCCCGTGGGGAAGGGAAACGGGCCGGGGCGGCAGGGCGGGGCCTGTGATCGCGACCTCGCCGCTATTGGCGCAGCCGGGAGCGCGAGGCGCGGTGACTGTACAACTCGGTCCGGACGGCTCCGGGAAGGAGTGGGTCGGCCGGGTGTCCGGCCGGCTCGCTCGCTGCCTTCCCATTGGCTGAGACAGGAGCAGGCGAGAGTCGGGGCGGGGGGTGCGGGGGCGTCACCAGACCGCGAGGTTACTCTCGGTCGCCGGCGCTGGGGTTACTGGGGCATGTAACGGAGAGGCGCGAATGCCTGCTGCTGCCGCCTCGCGAGCGCCCCCTAACGGCGCCTCCCGGGGAGGGTCCTGCCGTTCCCAAGCCTTTCCCGGGGGGTCTGGGGGAGCCCAGGAGCCCAAGAACACTGTTTGACCCTTTTATTCTATGTAGCCCTTTCCCGTACGGGTGCCTTTCGGTTGTTCGCGCACTGGGGCTCGAACCGGGTCCGCGTGCATGCTTTCCCGCCCGAGCTCCAGCCCTACTCCTTATGCAGTTCCTTTCCTATAGTAAAACGCGACCTTCTCTCTGGAGGCAATGAAATTAGGATATGCCTATTTATATTAAAAAAAGAGCCTATTTAACACTTGCTGTTTTAATTAACAATTAGGTTAGTTTTGGCACCGCTTGAGTAATGCATGTTCGTGATGAAAGTTCAAACAGGAGAGGCCCCTGGCTCAGAAAGTATGAGTCCTCTCCTCCTCGCTTCCCACCGGTGACCCCAGGAAAAGTGACACTCGACGGGAGCATGTTACAAAGGGATTCACAATTTCTTGTCGCAAGGAGTTCAGCTATGACTTACACTTCCATAGCACTTTGTACTTTTTTCTAAAGCCCCCTCCCCGCCCCCACTTGTGTTCTGGGGAGTTGAACCTAGGTTTTGCACCACTGCCTCCCAAGTGCCGGGATTCCAGGCCTGCACCACCACCGCCCTGCTTGTTTGCCTGCTTGTCTGTGTGTATGCTATATGCATGCAGTGCCTAAGGAGGCCATAACAGGATGTTTGACCCCCTGGAACTGCAGTTACTGATGGTTTGTGGGTGCTCAGAACCAAACCTGGGTCTTCTGCAAGAACAGCGAGTGTGCTTAACCACTGAGCCCTTTCTCCATCCCCATCTCCATCTGGCTTTGAACTTTGATTTTCCTGACACAGACACCCAAGGACTGCATATTTGAAATACTGGTCAGTTCTTGCGTCACTACATCCCATTTTGACACAGGAATGCTAGGATTACAGATGCAAGCCACCACATCTGGCTTTTTAATTTTATTATTATTTCTTTTAAGACAGAGTCTCACTGTGTAGTCCTGGCTGGTGTGGATCTGCCTATGTAGACCAGGTTGGCCTTGCTCTCAAAAGATCTACGTGCTTCTGCCTCCCAAGTGCTGGGATTAAAGGCACATGCTTGGGCAGGTGGTCCTGAATTATATAAGAAGGCAGGTTGAGTAAGCAAGGGGGTTTGAGCCAGTAAGCAGTGTCCTCCATGGCTTCTGCTTCTGTCTCAGGTTCCTGCCCTAACTTGAGTTCCTTCCTTCAGTAGTGAACTGTGATGCAGAGGTATAAGACAAATAAACCCTCTCCTCCTCAAGCTGCTTTTGGTTATGGTATTTTTTTTTTTTATCACAGCATTAGGAACCCTAACTAAGACATTAAAAAAAAAGTCTTTGATTTCAATTTTCTTGTCCTTAATACTAGTGAGTTGAGTACAGAGGAATTACATACTTTATAGAAAAGAAGAAATAACTGATGCTGGGCGGTTGTGGCACACACCTTTAATCCCAGCACGTGGGAGGCAGAGGGGTTCAAGGCCAACCTGGGCTACAGAGTGAGTTCCAGGAAAGGTGTCAAAGCTACACAGAGAAACCCTGTCTCAAGAAGAAGAAGAGGAGGAGAAGGAAGAGAAGGAGGGGGAGGAGGAGGGGGAAGAAGAAGAAAAGAAGAAGAGGAAGAAGAAGACGAAGAGGAAAGAAGAAAGAACTGTTAGACCTGAGAGTGGCTGCCTCCTCTTCCTCCTCCTCCTCCTCCTCCTCCTGGCCTTTCCTCTTAGTCTTTTCAGCCTTGACAGTTCCCTCTTTTTGATTCACCAGAATTTCCTTTTTCTCTGTAGACGTTAATGTCCTTACTTTCCTAAAGCTGCCGGTGTGTGCAGTGGTATTCCATCTCTCTCCTAGTTCCTACATCACAGTGGATAAGCAGGGATGCAATCGGTGGCAATGTTCAGAACATGACAGCCTGGCCCTCTTTTGCTGCAAGTGTTCCCTTTTCTCTGGAGACGTGATCTCCACCTCTCCCAGAACTGATTGGAAAATTCTGAGGAGCTGACTGAGGCTTCCGACCAATGGCTCCTTGAGCCTTCCTCGGACGTTTGTATGAAGAATGCATAGGATGGATGGCATTTTGGCTTCTTAGCATCTCCTTTGTCGATGTTGGGTCTTTTTCCTCGGGGAGGGCTGGAGTCACCCAGTGTTTGGCCAGCTTTCACTTGTCCACCACTTGTCTGCGAGGTGGCGCTCAGTGTATTGAATGGCCATGGAAACAGGAACCTGGCACTCTTTTTTTGTTGGTTTTTCTTCTGAGACAAGGTTTCCTGATGTGTCCCAGGCTAGCTCATACTGCACTGGACACTCTTCTTTAACCAATAGTGAGAGTTTCTCTAGGACTTCTGCTTCCAAACTTTCAAAAAAAGTTAACTAGGGGGCTAGAGAGATGGCTCAGCAGTTAGGAGCACTGGCTTGGTTTGATTTTCAGCACACATATGGTAACAACAGGTCCAGGGGGATCAGATGCCCTCTTCTGACCTCTGAAGGCATCCGACACACAAATTGTACACAGACATACATGCAAGCAAAACACCCATAAACATAAAATAAAATAAAATTATTTTTGAAAAAACTAACTGGGATCTACTGTAAAAATACATTGAAACAATAAATATGTGTACTACTCATATATCTATCTATATATTCAATACACACTACCATACGTTCTCTGATCATTTCTGTTTACATTCATTTAAAACATTGTTGAGTAAGACACACTAACTTAGTCACAGTATTAGTAGTGATTCATGACACTCAGTTTATACTGCCTTCCTTTTTTAAGGGAGGGCGGAAGCGAGAGAAAGAGAGAGGTTGGCTATATGATCTTTTCCTTATAATTAAACACAGTCACTGAGAACTTACCAAGTCATATTTTGACCTTCAAAATACAAAGATGAAGTTTGGTTTGTTGACGCATATCTATAATTCTAACATTTGGGAGGCTGTCACAGGAGGATTGCTGAGAGTTGGAAGTTCAATCCCTAGGACCCACGGGTGGTGGAAGGCGAGCACCGATTCCTGAAAGTGGTTCTCTGACCTCTACTACCTTTCTGACATTTCTTTTCACAAAGAAACAAAAACCTAAAGCTACAGTAGTAGAGTCCTTGCCTAACGTGTGTAAGACCACGGGTTCCATCTAAACACAGCAAAGAAGGAGAGAGAGAGAGAGAGAGAGAGAGAGAGAGAGAGAGAGAGAGAGAGAAGCGCCAAGCAAGCATGCCACCATGCCTGGTTTTATGTGTTGCTGGAAATGGAATCTAGGGCTTTATACATCCTGGGCTACGTTCCTAACCCTATTTAACATTTTTTTTTTTTTATTTTATTGTTCTCATGTAACACAGGCTGACCTTGAACTTGATATGTAGCAAAGGCTGACCTTGGACTTCCAGTCCCCCAGTCTCCATCTTCTTAGTCCTGGAATTACAGGTGTGTCCCATCACACCTGGCTTGTGCGGTGCTGGGGATCAAACCCAAGACTTCGTGTGTACTACACAAGAACTCTACAACCTGAGCTACAATTCCAGGCTTTCGATCTCCACTTTCAGGATTTAGTTATCTCCAACAGGCCCAATCTGAGGGCGTCTCCTATAGCCCACGCTGGCCTAGAACTCAATATACAGTGTCCCAGAATGACCTTGAACTTCTGGTCCTCATGCCCCCGTGGAGCGCTAGGATAACAGGCCTGTAATACACGCCTGGTTGGGGAAGACTGAACCCAGGCCTTCCTGCATGCTAGGCGAGCACCCTATCACATGAGCCACATTTTCAGCCTTCAATCTTTTAGTATGAACACACTGGCCATTAAGTTTCAACATACTTGTCTTGGGGAACACGTTTAACCCATAGAAAGTCATCTCAACTGACCCTTTGATTTCTGTCTGTTATCACCTGCAGGGCCTTACATCCTGAAAGACCCTCCCCCCTCTCTCAAGTTACTGCCTTCTTCTTTTCCTCCTTATCATACTTCTGAAACACAATCTGCTGGACAGCTGTCCTCTGGTTCCTGTGTGTGCCCTTCTAACTGCTCCGCTTCCGTGGTCAGGCCAGGTAATTAGTTCTGGCCAATGACTGTAAGCAAGGTTGAAGTGTATTGTTTCTAAGCCAGGGTTCTGTTAAAGGGTCAGTGTGCTTTCCAATTTCTGCCTCCTCTCACCTTACAAAAGCCACCTGCTCTGCATAGCATGGCCGTTAGAGGGAGGAAGCCTGCGGCTGGCATCAGACTGACCTTGCACAACAGATAAACCTTTGTGCTATTGAAACCCCGGAGTGCAAGGTAACTGCTTATATTACCTAACACAACTCTCTGTTTTTGTTTTGGGAGCAGGGCCTCATGTAGTTCAGGCTGGCTTTGAACTTACTGTGTAGCCCAGGATGGCCGTGAACTCCTGCATCTGCCTCCCAAATGCTGGCCTCAAAAGTCGGAGCCACCACTCCTGGCATTAAAAACATTCTTTAAGCCGGGCGGTGGTGGCGCACGCCTTTAATCCCAACACTCGGGAGGCAGAGCCAGGGGGATCTCTGTGAGTTCGAGGCCAGCCTGGGCTACCAAGTGAGTTCCAGGAAAGGCGTAAAGTTACACAGAGAAACCCTGTCTCGAAGAAAAAAAAAAATTTTGCTAAAAAAAAAAAAAAAAAAAAAAAAAAACATTCTTCAAGACAGGGTCCTGCTATATAGTTCCGACTCACTGTGTAGACCGAGCTGATCTCCAACTTGCAGCCATCCTTTTGCCTCAGCCTCTTGAGTGATTAGAATATAGGCATGCAGCGCCGTGCATCGCTACCCACTACTCTATCTTCCTAAGAAGTGTGTGTGTGTGTGTGTGTGTGTGTGTGTGTGTGTGTGTGTGTGACTAGAGATGGAATCTAGATCCTTATACATACCATAGGGATGGGCTCTACTCTAAGCGATATCTCAGCTCATTAAAATGATTATATATTTGCATGTATGCTGGCATGCATGTGCATGCCGGAGCTCATAAATGGGAGGTCAGAGGACAACTTGCAGGGGTCAGTTTTCTCCTTCCGCCACGTGGGTCCCAGGGATCGAACTGGGGTTGTTAGGCTTGGCAGCAATTGCCTTTACTTGTAGCCCCTATAAATTTCTTCGTAGGATAAACTTCTAGATGTGAAATTAGTGGGCCTACTCAGTGCCAATCCTGTGCAGTGTAAATTGAGAGGTGTAGATATAGGTACCTACAGCAGCTAGGTTTTTAACTTCTTATGGAATAAAAATGCATCGAGCCTAAATTCACCTATTTTGGCTTTTAAAGTTTAATAGAGCCGGCTGCTTTATCAGAACGTCCTCGGGGAGGAACAGGGGAGTTCTGCTTGTCCTAAGTATGGATGTACAGAAATCAGTTGTGTTAGGGTTTCTATTGCTATGATAAAAAACAAAATGTAACAAAACCAAAACCAAAATAAAACAAACAAACAAAAAAAGCACCATGACCAAAAGCAGCATGGGGAGGGAAGTTCTTATTTCGGTTTACAAGTACTGGTCATTGTCCACCACAAAGGGAATCAGGGCAGGAGCTGGTGCGGAGACCATGGAGGATGCTGCTCACTGGCTTGCCCCTCATGGCTTGCTCTGCATGCTTTTTTAGAGCACCCAGGTCCACCTGCCCAAGAGTGGTATCACCCACAGAGAGCGGGCTCTCATTCCCTAATTAAGACAGTGCCCCATAGACTTACCGAAGGCCAATCTGATGGAGGCGCTTTCTCAGCTGAGAATCCCTCTTCCTAAATGGCCCTCGCTTGTGTCAAGTTGACACAAAAATAGCTAACCCAGTGGATACAGGAGGGAATGGAAAGGAACAGCACCTTTAAGATTTCAGACTGAGAGAAAGTGTGGAAGCAGCCATTCCTTTTTATTTTTTAAATTTATTTATCTTTTATCTTATGTGCATTGGTGTTTTGCCTGTATGTATGTTTGTGTGAGAGTGCTGGATCCTGAAGTTACAGACGGTTGTGAGCCACCATGTGGGTGCTGGGAATCGAACCCAAGCCCTCTGGAAGAGCAGTCAGTGCGCTTAACCACTGAGCTATCTCCCCACGCCCTATTTTTTATTTTCAAGAATTATTTTTATCTGTGTGGATACCACATGTGTCAGGGAGGCCAGAAGAAGGCATTAGCCCCCCTGGAGCTTGAGTTCGGTGTTTGTGAGACACATGATGTGGGTCCTGGGAGCAATCTGATCCTGGGCTGGGAACTGAACTCTGGTCCTCTCTTCTAGCTTCTGAGCCATCTTTCCATCCCCACAGCCCATTTTTTAAAAGTGTGCTATTTTTTTTTTTTTTGATATTTAGTTTTATGGCAACTTGACACAAGCTAGAGATATTGGATAGGAGGGAGCCTCAATTTAGAAAATGCCTTCATGCTGGGCGGTGGTGGCTCACGCCTTTAATCCCAGCACTTGGGAGGCAGAGGCAGGCGGATCTCTGTTGAGTTCAAGGCCAGCCTGGTCTACAGAGCGAGATCCAGCACAGGGGCCAAAACTACACAGAGAAACCCTGTCTCAAAAAAACAAAAAAAAAAAAAAAAAAAAAAAGAAAATGCCTCCATATGACGTGGCTGTAGGCAAGACTGGAGGGCATTTTGTTAGTGATTGATGTGGGAGGGACCAGCCCACTGTGGGCAGTGCCATCCCTGGGCTGGTGGTCCTTGGTGCTATAAGAAAGCAGGCTGAGCAAAGCCAGTAAGCAGCACCCCTCCATGGCCTCTGCATCAGTTCCTGCCTCCAGGCCTCTGCATCAGCTCCTGCCTCCAGGCTCCCACCCAGTTTGAGTTCCTGCCTTGGCTTCCCTCAGTGGACTGTGATCAGAACATGTAAGCCAAATAAGCCCTTCCTCCTCTTTTGGTCAGGACGATTTAGTGCAGCCATAGAAGCCATAACTAAGACAGGGAGAAAATTATTTTAGCTCCCAATCCCAGTCCATAGGCTATCATTGCAGAGAAGTCGAGAACGGAACTTGCGGTACTCACAGCCACCATGAGGAGCAGGTGGAGAATAAATGCTTACCATTCAGCTCTCTCTCCTTTTACATGAGTCAGGACCCAACCCAGGGAGTGGTGCCGTCCATGGTGAGCTCTTCCCACTTCAGTCACCACAATCAAGACGCCCCCCACCCCACCACCCCGCTCCTGGCAGGACGTGCCCTCATAGGCCCACCTAATCTAGACAATGCCCCATTGAGACTCTTCCCCGGTGGTTCTAGCTTCTGTTAAATCAACAATGAAAACCAACCATCACAGCATCCCTGTAAGGGGTTTTCTTAACCGGGTTAATTGAAGTGGGAATCCCCACTTGAAATGTGGGTGGTGCCATAAAGAAGCAGAAGTCATGTGACCAGTTTTCTCAAGATTCTGCTGTCGTGACATTCCTGCTATGATGGACAATTGTGAATTAGAATAAGACTTTTCTCCCCTAAGCTGCTTTCTCCCCTAAGCAGAGTATTTTATCATGATGACAGGAAACTAAGATAATGACCATTCCAGTTCCATGACTGGTCAGATGGTCATAGCTGATATTTATACCTCCTCTGTTATCCATTCTGTGTTTCCTTTGCCTTCACAATCATCTTACTTGATTGGTTGTGGCTCTTTTTGTGGTGGGGAGGGGCACACTGAAATGCCGTCATAGACAACCCTGGAGTGAGTCAACTCTCTTCATCCTGAAGGAGCTAGGCCATGCATGCTTATGCCAGGACTGGGTTTTTGTAGATTTCCATTGGCCTTAGTCTTGGGCATTGAAATACTAAGAGACACCTGAGCTGTCTGCCATTCCTTACATACATGTTCTTACCTCCATAGTGGAATAACATTCTGATTTTTCCTTGGAAGTCAGGACCAGTCACCAGCAGCAGCAGTAATCCCAATCCTTGCTTGTTGATTCAGGGAAAGGAAGAGTCCAGGGTGACTAGGTGGCACATTTAATTTCACGTTCAGTTGGAATCATCTTTATATCTTTTGATAGATACATCCCTCCCTTCGTAGTTGAGATTCATAGAGCCTCAAGCTGTAGAAGCAGGAAACAGAATTTGGTTTGTAGGTCATTATGGATGATAGTGGGTGGTACCACTTCCATCTCTACCTCTTGATTCCTGGCTACGTGACTCTTGGCTATGGGAGAAGCAGCGCCGTGTATCAGATGCTCGATCACGCACAGTTCCTGGAGCACATGGCTCCAACCATGCAAGGTACTCTCACCTTACTGGAGACATATCTGTACTTTCAAACCAAGCCAATTGCTGCAGAATTATGGAGACCATGGTAAGACATGAATTCCGTGAGCAGGAACTCTTTGCCACACAGCTTGCTGTGAGGTGGGTTCCTCAACCAGAAGCAATGCTGGTTTGAATACTGCAGTGATGTTAAGGCAGTGTATACAAGCCCACGGCTGACAGTTTTCATAAAAGCATTCCGTCTGAGGAAGACAAGTCTTTTCCCAAGGTGAGTGTCTGTTCTGATGAGCGCAAACATGTTTTACCTTTTCCACGCCTGAGCAGTGTAAGGTAATCAACCTGACGCAGGTGACTGGCTGCTCACTTAAAGGAATGGGACCACAGCAAGGAGGTGACACTGCTGCTGGGAACTTGGGCACTCACCAGTGACAGTGAGTCCACCTCGGAGAGTGAACGTCCATGTTCCTTGGGCCTACGATGAACCCTCACCCCTGCATCCATGATTGTTTAACTCATGAGCCCATTGAACAGTTAAGGCAGGAGGGGGAAAGGGGAGACTGAGTGTCGTTTACAGAATGTGTAACTACGCTCTTACGGGCTCAGAATCTCTGCTGAGGTTGCTGTGAGCTTCAGTTGAGATACGGGCGTCTCTGACGTTCTGTCCTCAAATGGAAGCTTCGAGCTCTGCTTGCTGGGGGTATTTACATTCACTATTGTCTTCCAGGCTGTGTGTTATAGCCATTCCTTCATGGACGGTGTGTGCACTCATGCAGAATCAGATCTGATTCTTCTCTTTTTATATCAAATGATAGATCACTCATCGGGAATCCTCATACAGCTGTAGCTGTAGGTAGAATGGGGACAGTAGGCATTTGAGACAGAGTATCGTGTAGCCCAGGGTGACCTTGAACTCACTATTAGCTGAGAATGATTTCTTAGACTTCTGATCTATTACCTCCTAAGTGCTGGGATTGTAGACATGTGCCACAACACCTGGTTTGGGCCACTTTGTCATAAAGGACAGCTCAGGTCCATATTAACTTGGTGGCCTGATTCAGAACATATAGTTTTCTGGAGAACATGACCCCTGTCAACCATCATCAACTGAATGATTTTCTACTACACCTCAGGAGTAGGGTAAGAGTTGTCTTTTTTTGTTTGTTTTTCGAGATAGGGTTTCTTTGTGTAGCTTTGCGCCTTTCCTGGAACTCACTCTGTAGACTAGGCTGGCCTTGAACTCACAGAGATCCGCCTGCCTCTGCCTCCTGAGTGCTGGGACTAAAGGCGTGCGCCACCCCCGCCCGGGTCACTTTTCCCTCTGAATTACCCTCTCTTGTTCTCTTCTACTTCCACTGATCTCTGTCCTTTCCTCAACCACTTCCTCTTCTTCCCTCCCTCCCTCCTTCCCTCCCTTCCTTGAACCAATTGAACTCATTGGAGCATGGGGGAGGGATTATTTACTGGCGGTCTACCACTGAGGAAAATGTCTGTCCCTTCCCCGGCACCTGTGAGCTGCCACACCAGCCCCTCCCGCTTCTACGGCAGACCGCTGACGGCCGACTTGTGCAGATCGTGGGTAGGGAGTAACATCTGCTGAGAGCGAGCGTGCAGTGGCCACGTCCTGCCTGGAGCCATCAGTCTACTATGCTCACCCTTTCTTTACTCTTCTGTCCTCTTTCCACAGAGTTCCTGAGGCCTCGAAGGGATGTTCTGTTTCAGGCTGAACGTTCTTGAAAAGGGTGTGGTTATCAGGCTGGGCACGATGCCACACATGTAGTATAAGAGGTTGGGAAACTGAGGCGGAAGGATAGCTTTGCCTTCCAGACCAGCCTGGCCTTCAGAATACCAAGAACAACAAAGACGCAGCTCTCCATGGAGACAGCAGGACTTTGTTCCAGCCCCTTCGGTCCTGTTCTGTGGTTCACCGATAAGGCCGCCAACCGCTGCGATACTGTCAAGCATGTTGGGACATATGGCCCACGTGGGACAGCAGCTTCCAGAGCAGCCCAGGCTTGCTGCAGAGGTGTTCCTTCTTTTAGGCCCCACTGAAATCTGGCAGCTTCTGTCTGATAGAGAGTCTTTCTGTGCAGCCCTGGCTGCCCTGGTACTCCCTTTGCAGCCTGGGCTGGCCTCGAACTCAAGGCCATGCTCTGTCTCAGCCTCCTGAGCACTGGGGCTACAGGTATATTCTACTATACTTGACTTAAAAGTAGGAGCTTCAGGGATAAGGATGGACTTAAATTAATAGCCAGCCGGGGCTCAAAAACCCAAACCCAAACAAATGATTTATTGAAGAAGAAGGCCTCTGAAGTTTTGACAGACATATTGCTCACCCGCTTGATATTTGTATCAAAGAAGAGCTGCCGCTTCCTGGGGCTCGAGAGATGACTCCGTAGTTAAGAACCATGTGTTGCTCTTGCAGAGGACCTGGGTTTGGTTCCCAGTACCCACATGGTGGTTCATAGCCATCTGCAATTCCAGTTTCAGGGGGTCTGATGCCCGCTTCTGGCCTCTGTGGGCACCAGGCATGCATGTAACACACATGGAGTCATAGGGAAACACTTTTTTTCCCCTTTGAGACAGGGTTTCTCTGTGTAGTTTTGGTGCCTGTCCTGGATTTCGCTCCGTAGACCAAGCTGGCCTTGAACTCACAGAGATCTGCCTGGCTCTGCCTCCTGAGTGGTGGGATTAAAGGCGTGTATCACTGCCACCCGCCTGGGAAACACTTTTTTTAAAAAAAATTTTTTGTTTTCATTTTATGTACATTGGTGTTTTGCCTACACATAAATCTGTGTGAGGGTGTTGGGTCCCCTGGAACTGGAGTTACAGACGGTTGTGAGCTGCCATGTGAGTGCTGGGAATTGAACTCGGGTCCTCTGGAGGAGCAGTCAGTGCTCTTAACCGCTGAGCCATCTCTCCAGCCCCCAGGAAGCACTCTTACACACAACATAAAAATAAATCTTAAAAAAGAGAAGAGTTGGAAGGGAGAGAACAAGGGAATCTGTGGCTGTTATGTAGAACTGAATAGTATTGTAAAATAAAATAAAATAAAAAAAAAAAAAGAGAGAAGAGTTGCCACTTCTTGCCTGTGAAGTCCTGTCATCACACTGTCACTCATGTCACAGGGCAATGGCATGTGGAAAGGACAGGAAGTGGGGGTCCTGACAGCTGACTGTGACACAGGCCTGGAGAGCTGGTGCAGTTCTGAGCCAAGAGTGAAAGCGTGTTGAAGACCTTGTCAGCTGAAATCATCATAGCCCCCGCATCCTGGGGAGCTCTTTCTCACTTTTCCTTGGTAGATCCATGGGGGGAGGGAAGACTCATGGCAGAGCATGGCGGTGCATGTCTGCAATCCCAGAACTCGGGAGACATAGGTAGGTGGCGTCTAGCAGGTTCAAGGCCAGCCTGATCTACATCGGATAGTGAGTTAGCCAGGACTACATAGTGAGACTATGTCACAATTTTTGTTTTCAAGACAGAGTCTCTCTGTGTAGCCCTGGCTGTCTTGGAACTCACTCCGTAGACCACACTGTCCTCAAACTCCCAGAGACCCGCCTGCATCTGCCTCCGAAGGGGCCGGGATTAAAGGCCTGCGCCATCACACCCGGATTTACAGTTTTTTAAAAGACAGTATGCTGGGACTCCCTTCCTAAGTTGGTTTCTCACACTGTTGATGAAAGAGTGGAGGATGTGTGTTCTGGATTCTTCCAGTGCAGGCAAATAGGTCCTAAGTGACAGCCCTGCTAACATTCCAATGTCCCCAGGCCTGTGAATCCCTTCCTGTGCGTTGAGCTGAAGGCAGGTCTGCAATTCACTGTCTAATTCACTCATCGAGACTGACAGTTTGCTCCATGTTTCATTTAACTGTCGGAGTAGCCAACACCCTGTGGCATGAAGCGTACTCCTGGAGAGTCTACACCAATGAATGTGGCTTGGTCCTCTTTGTTTCTTTTGCTGTTAATCCAAACTCTCAGTATGGATTTCTAGTTACGTAGCTAAGATTTCTGTTTCTACAAATTAGACAGCAAGCAATCCCTCCCTTTATTTTTGAAACAGAGTCACACTCTGTTGTCGATATTGGCCCCAAACTCCTGGGGCCAAACAATCCTCCCAGCTTGGCTTCCTGGGTTGCTGGGATTTCCGGCCTGGTTTAAAGCACTTCTTTCAGAGTGTAGTGCATCTCCTCTGGGGTTACACTGTGAGCTTTGCCTTTTAGGGCTGCTGGACCCTGATTACATAGATTTAGACACAGAGAGGAGTGGTGGGGTGAGTCCCGAGGAGCTGTGTATTGTTTTGCTCACCAACTGCTTTGGGAGGACAATTCCTTGAGTAAGGCCACAGACAGACATGTTTGTGTCTTTACAGGATGTCACAATATATTGGTTAACACTAAATTCACAAGTTACTTTGGTTTGGTTGGCTGCCATTTGCCAAGTAGTCCCAGTTTTCCGTGATAGATAGATACTGACCAGGATACAGTTACTTTATTTCAATCTCTCTCTCTCTCTCTCTCTCTCTCTTTGTTTTTTGAGACAGGTATTCTCTGTGTAGTTTTGGTGCCTGTCCTGGAACTTGCTCTGTAGATCAGGCTGGCCTCGAACTCACAGAGATCCGCCTATTATTTCAATCTAAAGGCTGGGCGTGGTGGCCCACACCTTTAATCCAAGCACTCAGGAGAAAAGAGGCAGATGGATCTCTGTATGGCCAGGGCCAGCCTGGTCTACACAGTGAGTTCCAGTACAGCCAGGGCTTTGTAGATAAACCCTGTCTCAAAACAAACACACAAACAACAAAAAACCAGCCTCGGGAGGAGGGAGTGGCCAAATAAGGGAATAGACTTCCGTGGCTAGCTTTAGGAATGTCATCTAATGGTTCTGAGCAAGGTTAAGGGAAAGGGGGGAGGGCAAGGCTGCCAGAGTCCCTTCATACATGTAAGTTACAAAGCGGCTCCGAAAGGCGGGGCTGGGCATGTAGCTCAGTTGGTAGAGTGTTTGGTTAGCATTCAAAAGCCCTGGCTCTGATTTCCCTGCGTATGCCTATAATCCTAGTACTCGGAAGGTGGAGGCTAGGGTTAGAAGTTCAGTGTCATCTGCTGCTACACAGTGACTTCCCGGCCAACGTGGAATATATGAGACCCTGTATGAAGGAAGGGAGGGAGGGAGGGAGGGAGGGAGGAAGGAAGGAAGGAAGGGAGGAAAGGAGTGGGAAGGAAGGAAGGAGGAAGATAACAGGTCCTTTAGGGTCATTGCCATGGGAGTGTTGGGTGCCCTTTTCTTTGTGAGAGCCAAATGAAGGTGTGCTATAGTGTGTTTGATCAATTCTCTGGCCTGCTTTTCTTCATATGATTTTAATATGCTCACATGTTCCAGTTTGATAAGGACACAAAAATGTCAAAGAGGGCTGGGTAACTAGTTCAGTCAGCAAAATGCTTGCTGCACAGCATAAGGACTTGAGTTCGGATCTTCAGGACCCATGTGAAAAAATAGGTGTGGTGGTGCACATCTTTTTTCCCCCAAAAACAGGGTGTGTGTGTGTGTGTGTGTGTGTGTGTGTGTGTGTGTGTGTAGTCTTGTCCTGGAACTCGCTCTGTAGACCAGGCTGGCTTTGAACTCACAGAGATCCACCTGCCTCTGCCTTCCAAGTGCTGGGATTAAGGTGTGCACCACCACTGCCCAGCTGTAGTACATACACCTCTTTACTCCCAGTACTGGTGGGATGGAGACAGGAGGACCCCAGGAGCTTGCTGGACAGACAGTCTGGCCAAGTCAGTGAGCTCCAGGCTCAGTGAGAGTCCCTCTCTCAAAAGCAAACTGCTGCCATCTCCGCTGCTGTCACTATCACCACTACCACCACCCTTACCACCACCACCCAAACCAAAACCCAACCAAACACCACCACTATCACCACCACCACCACCACCACCTAAAACCAAAACCAAAAACTAGCCAATCAATGATCAAACAAACAAAAAAGGTAGAGAAATTGATAGAGAAAAATACCTGAAATCGACTTCTGACTTAGCCTATGTATGTGCATACCCATGCCTGCCTGAGCACTTGCACACACACATACACACACACACACACACACACACACACACACACACACACGCACACGCACATGCACACGCACACACCCCAGTCCCTACCCTCCTAGTTCAAAGACAGGCATTTCAGTGGTTGGTGAGGAGATGCCACTCTGTTGGTGTTGATGAAGAGCCAAGCCTCCAGTCTGCAGGGTCTCAGCTGAGCTGAGCACCAGGGTTGAGTCAAGCTGCAGAGACAACATAGGATGAGTCCAGAAGGACAAACACCTGAGCAGATGGACAGATGGACGGGTGGAGATTTGAGGAGGTCTTGATAACAGTGGGGACAGCTGAAAGGAAGCCTGTGGGAGAAGTCACTTCTCCGTCTGTTGGTCCCTTGATGCGCACCGGTTGGGTGGTCAGGTGACAGGTCTTTAGGGTCACTGCCAACACAGCGTCAGTGTCCTTTTCATTCCGGAGCCAGATGAGGGTGTGGCGCTCCTTTTAGGTCTGGTGTGTTTGGTCAGTTCTCCGGCCTGTTTTTCTTTCTTTCCTTTCTTTCTTTCTTTCTTTCTTTCTTTCTTTCTTTCTTTCTTTCTTTCTTTCTTTCTTTCTTTCTTTCTTTCTTTCTTTCTTTCCTTTCCAGGAGAATCTTGCTGCCTGCCTGCCTAACAGCCAGAGTATTTCTTTATTGATAACAGAATTCAGTAATCAGGGTTACATTCATGTTGTTCCAATACATAGGTCATATCATTTTTGTTTTTGGACATGTGTTTCACGTCCTCTTGCTCATCTTTTAGTCATCATTGATAAACTATGACAAAACAGAGTTATCTTTTCCAATCATTTTCCCTCAAGTTTGGACATCACTGATAAACAGATTATTTTTACTCATTAACCCCATAACCCAATTTTTAAGAATCTAGAGGCATATGACAGCCTGTTCTCAGGACAATAACTCTGGTTGCTTCAAGGATGCTAGACCAAAAAAAATTCCAAGCCAGCCCAGGCAGATTGCCATTGTCCCAAGCAGTGCATTACTAACTTTCTTTTTTTTTTTTTTTTTTTCGAGACAGGGTTTCTCTGTGTAGCTTTGGTGCCTGTCCTGGAGCTTGCTCTATAGACCGGGCTGGCCTTGAACTCACAGAGATCCACCTACCTCTGCCTCCCCAGTGCTGGGATTAAAGGCGTGTGCCGCCACTGCTCTCCGGCCTGTTTTTCTTGATATGATATAATATACTCATACGGTCCCATTGACTTTGATAAGCTTGTGGAGCAGTACCGTTTTTACTCTGAGGAATGAATTTATCAGTGTGTGCCTCATGGGTGGTGCTGGGCAGGTGGTGATGTCCACATGCACAGGCAGATGCAGAGTTAGCCTGCTTCTGCATTTGCCCTCAAAATGAAGTCCAACCCTGCTTGTACAATGCATCCCCTGCCCCTAGAGAGACACAACCAGAAGAGCCACTGCTTTGGACAATGTGAATGACTTAGCTGGGGCACAGCTTGATCTCAACAGTGGGGCAATCCTGTAGGTGGGGGTGGGAAGTCTGGGATGGAGAGGATACTTCTGGACCAGTGCCATGGCTTCATAGGTAAAGGCTCCTGCTTTGAGGCCTGACTGAATTCAATCTCTGGAACCCAGGGGTGGAAAAAGAGAGCCAAACTCCTGCAAGTTGTCCTCTGACACCCCCGCCCCCCCGCACATGCTCTCACACATGCAGAGTGCAATTTAAAACAAAGAGGGTGATTCTACCTCCCCTAAAGATGGGTATGCCTCTTTCACAGGTGAAGACGTTTCATCAGAATTTAGGGGATTGATGTCTCTGCTTCACCAGGGTCTAACATGTCCCCAGAATAAAGAGTGGAGTCCTGTTACTTCCCAGGCAAGCTCTTCAGTTTAGGATCTGATGCCAGGCTCTTTCGGCTGTGCTTGCCGGCAGACTGGCCGCCATGGGCCGTGTGATCCGAAAGGTGTGGGTTCTGTGTTCCGCGCGCACGTGAAACACCGTAAAGGTGCCGCGCACCTGCGTGCTGTGGACTTCGCCAAGCGGCGCGGCTATATCAAGGGCATCGTAAAGGACATCATCCATGACCCTGGTCGCGTTGCTCCCCTCGCGAAAATGGTCTTTCGTGATCCCTACCGATTTAAGAAGCAGACGGAGCTGTTCATCGCCGCGGAGGGAATCCACACTGGGCAGTTTGTGTACTGCGGCAAGAAGGTCCAGCGGAACATCGGCAATGTTTTGCCCGTGGGCACCATGCCTGAGGGTACTATCGTGTGTTGCCTGGAGGAGAAGCCGGGGGACAGGGGCAAGCTGGCACGAGCTTCTGGGAACTATGCCACAGTCATCTCCCACAACCCAGAGACCAAAAAGACGCGAGTGAAGCAGCCTTCAGGGTCCAAGAAGGCCATTTCCTCAGCCAACAGAGCTGTTGTTGGTGTTGTGGCCGGTGGAGGCAGAATTGACAAGCCCATCTTAAAGGCTGGTCGTGCCTACCACAAGTACAAGGCAAAGAGGAACTGCTGGCCACATGTCCGGGGTGTGTCTATGAATCCTGTGGAGCATCCCTTTGGAGGCGGTAACCACCAGCACATTGGCAAACCCTCCACTATCCGAAGAGATGCCCCTGCTGGGCACAAAGTGGGTCTCATTGTTGCCCGCCGGACTGGGCGACTACGCGGAACCAAAACTGTACAGGAGAAGGAGAACTAGAGCTCAGGAACTAATAAAGTCTGTCCTTTGGGTAATTAAAAAAAAAAAAAAAAAAAAAAAAAAAACAGACGTCAGGACACCGGAAGTTCAAGTGTGTCAACTCAGTCAATTACAGATTGAAACTAGATTAAGACAGTGCTGGGCCGGAGTGCCCTTTACGGCGCACACAGGCATCTTCAGGTTATTTGTGGAGTTCAGGGTGGGTGGGTGCGGGATGGCCCTTTCCCACCTGACTTTGGAAGTAACAAAGAGTCCACTGTATGCTTTACTGGCTGTGGGGATCAGAGCCCCAGCCATATTCAAGGGAAGAGAGAAGAGAAACCCCTTGTCTCCAAAAGGGGAGCTTCAGGGCATGGGGGCCACATCACCAACATGCTCTCTCTCTTTCTCTCAAGCACAGACCTATTATCCCAGCTACTTAGGAGGCTGAGGCAGGAGGATTGCAAATTCACGGCCTACCCAGGAACCTTAGTGTGGCACTGTCTCAAATAAAAACAAGTAAGCGAGGACTAGGGGATGTGGAGATAGCCCGGTGGGTAAAGCACTTGTCATACAAGACTTTGAACCAGAGTTCAATTCCCAGAACCCATGTAAACATGGAAGGACAGGGCTGACTCCTCAAAGTTGTCTTCAGATCCGCACGTACACACTGTGGTCCGAGTACGACCTGTCAAACACACACACACAATAAAATGTTAAAAAATACACTGCAGGGGCTTGGACTGCTTCAGCTGAATGTACCAGGCCCTGCTGACTCCCCATGGGAGGCCTTGCCTTGCTGGAGGTGGGAATGGGAGGTTGGTTGTGGGGGAAAGGCTGGGGTGGAGGGAGGAGGGAAGAGAGGAGGATCTGTGGTTGGTATGTGAAATGAATAAAAATATTTCTTAATTAAAAAAATACACCAGGGGAATAGCTTGGTGGGACAGCCTTGTCTAGCCTGTTTAAAAACTCCAGGTTCATGGAGACGGTAGTAGCGCACTCCTTTAATTTCAGCCCTCAGATGTCAGAGGCAGGTGGATCTCTGTGAGTTTGAGGCCAGCCTGATCTACAGATCGAGTTCCAGGACAGCCAGGGCTACACAGAGAAACCCTGTCTTGAAAAACCAAAAAATAAAAATAAAATAAAATGAAACAACAATAAAAAACCTCTAGGTTCAACCCATAGTACAACCCATCCATCCCAAAACAAAACAAACAAACAAACAAAACTCCCAAAACAACAACAAAACAAATCAAAACCTGGGTGTGTGAGTTCAAGGCCAGCTTAGGTACATAGTGAGTTCCTGGACATCTGCTACAGAATATGACCTGGTCTCAAGTAAAGGAATGAAAAAAACAAAAACAAAAACAAAAACAAAACAAAACCAAAAAACAAAAAAGAAAACCAAAAAACTGTTGGATGTGGTGGCACACATCTGTAATCCAGCATTCAAGAGGCTGAGATGGGAGACTTACCATAGAATTTGAGGCTAGCCTGGGCTACAGAGTGAGATCCTGTCTCAAAACAACAAATCCTCTAACAAAAATCAGCCCCCACCTAGCCTAAACAAACAAACAAACAAACAAATAAATAAAGCAGCTACATACATGATCTTCCTTTGTGCACTCAAAAGTAAAAGTTACCCCCGAAAAAGACATACTAATTTGTTCAATTTTGGAAGCAAGCCTAGTGGTTGCTTCTTCAGAAGATAAATTGAAAAACTAATCACACATAGACAGAGAAATAAGAACCACTGGGTTATCAATAAAACTTCCACACAATTTCCTTGTCCTTTTTTCCACTAGAAAGCAAGTTTCTTTTCTTTTTGAAAATTTATTTAGCTTTGTGGGACAGGGTCTCACTGTGTAGTTAGTCTGTGTTGGCTCTGTGCTCTGTCTTGCCTCCACAGCGCTGGAATTACCGGCATGCTACATTACATCTGGATTGGAAGGCAAGTTTCTCCAGAGTGTGAGGACTCTTATTTGTGTTTGAATCCATCCTACAGAGTAAGCATTCAGTAAACATTGTTTATCTGGTGAAGCAGGCCTATATATAATTCTAGCTATTCAGGAGGCCAGGGCAGGAGAATTACAAGTTCTGGCAACTTCAAGAAAATCTGTCCAAAAAACAAAATTGGAGTAGGGACCTGGGAAGATGTCTCTGCAGTTAGGGGCACTCTGTATTCTTGCAGAGGACCTGAATTCAGTTCCCAGCACTCGGGTCAGGCAGCTCACAGTTGCCTGTCACTCCGGCTCCAAGACATTGGACATCCTCTTCTGGCTTCCATAGGCACATGCACACATATGGTATGCACACAGACACACATTCATATACATACACTAAAAGAAAAACCTTTTAAATTAATTAACTAAAGAATGGATTAAGAAAATATGGTACATATACACAATGGAGTACTACTCAGCAGAGAAAAACAATGACATCATGAAATTTGCAGGCAAATGGATGGAACTAGAAATATCATCCTGAGTGAGGTAACCCAAACCCAGAAGGACAAACATGGTAACTACTCACTCATAAGTGGATACTAGATATAAAGCAAAGAACAATCAGACTGCAACCCACAGAACCAGGGAGGCTGTGTAGCAGGGGGGACCCTAGGGCGACTGTGGCATATAATAAGTTTTGGGTTTGCCCAATCACTGGGCAAGCTTTAGTGAAACATTTCACTCTTAGGATAAGAATTTGTACTGTATTAAGCTGATAATAGAAAAATAAATAAATAAAAATGAAAAAGAAGAATTTGTACTGTATCAAGGTGATGATAGAAAAAAATAAATAAAATAAAAATTTAATTAATTAATTTTAACTTTTATTATTTATTTGTGTGTGTGTGTGTGTGTGTGTGTGTGTGTGTGTGTGTGTATGCGTAAGATATGTGTGAGGGTCAGAGGACAGTCTTCTATGGGAGTCAGTTCTCTCCTTCTATTATGTAGGTCCTGGGGATTGAACTCAGGTTATCAGGCTTGGCAGTCAGCAGCTTCACCCTCTGAGCTGTCTCACTAGTCAGATATATAGATAATTAATATACATTATATTATATACATTATATATATATATCTTAAAAACAAACAAAACACTAACCCACTACTAACAAGAGGGCTAGGGAGGTGCCCAGTGGTAAAATGTTTGCACAGCACACCCTAGCTTCAATTGGAACAAAACGATAGGAACCTTATTTATTACTATTTTTTTAATGGTCCTAGGGATTGAGCCCAGGGCCTTGGGCATGCTGGGGAAAGCCCTCTACCCATCAAGCTATACTCCTCACCCCGGAAGTGACAATAAGCAGTCAATAGAGAGAAAATTCTGTTTGCAGTAGTAAAACATTTGGAGAAGCTGGGCGGTGGTGGCGCACACCTTTAATCCCAGCACTCGGGAGGCAGAGCCAGGCGGATCTCTGTGAGTTCAAGGCCAGCCTGGTTTACAGAGCGAGATCTAGGATAGGCTCCAAAAGTTACACAGAGAAACCCTGTCTCGAAAAACCAAAAATACAAAACAGAACAAACCACATTTGGAGAAACTGCTGTCTGTGATCTGATTCTGAGGACAGATGAGCATGGCCCCAGGATCTAACGTCCTCTCCCAAGATTCTGAGTCTCAAGGCGCCAATACCTCTCGGTAGAGCCATGGGCTAGTGGCCAAGCCTGGAATAATGTGACTGTTTTTATTTTTATTTATTTATTTTTTTACTGACAATGTTTCATTATAGAACTTACCTCCTGTGAGATATCACATGAGCAACAGGAGTCCCGGGAAAACCCAGCTTGAATGTGTGAGGCAGGGCTTAGGTAGGGAGTGCTAGGATGGCAAATTTCATTCTATGCACAGGACCAAGGAGGAAACTGTAGAAGGTCTGACCTTGGATTCAAGTGACTTGTTCATGAGCTTCAGTGTGGAAAATTCTCCAAATTCCTGGACTCATTTCAAGGTTACAGAGTGATTAGAGGTGAGTTTGCTGGTGTTGCCAGTAACTTAAGGTTGTTAGAGTTGGTTATTGAAATTAAAAAGTATCAGAGAGACCGGAGTGGTGACACCCGTGATCCCAGCACTCACAAGTGGAGGCAGGAGCATTAGGAGTTCGAGGCCAGCCTTTGCTGCTTCGTGAGTTTGAAGTTAGCCTGGAATACATGTGACCCTGTCTCAGAGCAAAAACAAAAAGTACCTGTTTGATGACTTTTTGTATCAAAACCAACCTGAGGGCAAAGAGAGCCCCACCAGGAGGAAAATGCTTTAAAGCAGAGTGATTTTGTGAGTCGGTGGTGGGAGCCATAAAAGAGATGCGTATCCGAAAATGCTAGAAGAGATTCCAGGAAATGCCTGTCCAGGAGTCTGGAGAGGTGGCTCAGCTGCTAAAAGCACTGGTTTCTCTTCCAGAGGACCCAGGTTCAAGTCCCAGCAGCCACAGGGAAGTTCACAATTGTCTGGAACTCCAGTCCCAGGGGAATCTGATGCTCCCTTCTGGCATCTTCAGGCACTGCATGCACATGGTGCCTAGACAGACATGCAGGCAGAACCATATGTTAATAAAGATAAAGATGGAAAAAAAATGTCAGTATTCTTTTGGGGAAGATGTTCTCTGAGGTAGCGTTCACCAGCCAACCCAGCACTGGGGTTCTGGAAGCTTGGGTCCCAAGGGAAAATAGACACTAAAAAGTGCCACACAAGAGTGGCAGTGGGGGAAGGGATGGACAGGGAGGGGGCTCAGCAGCTCCACAGGGAAAAGAATTCCAAGACAGCATGCAGCAGAGACGGAGCGTTAAAAACTTCATTTATTCATTTATTTATAAAAGACTATCTTGGTTATACAGAGAAACCCTATCTTGAAAAGCCAAAAACCAAACCAAACAAAAAGAAACAAACAAACTAAACACCCTGGCAGTGGTGGTACACACCTTTAATCCCAGCACTCAGGAGGCAGAGGCAGACAGATCTCTATGAGTTTGAGGCCAGCCTGGTCTACAGAGTGAGTTCTAAGGGTAGCCAGGGCTACACAGAGAAACTCTGTCTTGAAAACAACAACAACCCCCCTCCCCCCACAAAATATATACTTTTAAAACATAGATTATTTATTTATTTATTTATTCATTCATTCATTTATTTAGGTGGCGTGTGTGTGTGTGGGGGGGGGCACATGTGTACCACAGCACACACAGTCAGAAGACGTCTTGAGGGGATTGGCTCTTTTCCTTCCATCATGTGGTTCCCAGAGATGGAATTCCTGCAGTCAGGCTTGGCAGCAAATGCTTTCAACCCACTGAGCCTCCTTTCCATTGCCTTGAAGTTTAATTAAAAAAAAAATTTTTTTTTAAATGACTTTTCATTTTCAACACTAGATGGCTGCCTAGTGGCAGGAATATGCTTCCAGCTGTGAGGGACAATGGGCAAGTACTCAACTCCAGGATTTGTAGGTGTCACAGCAACGGGACAGGGACACATTCTTCTCTGTTCTCGGAGCTCCCGAAGAGGATGCTTGCCTCTCAAGTGGGTGGGGCAGAGAGGGGTGGCTGAAGTTCCTACCTGTGGAGCTCAGAGGCTGAGGAAGGCCTCACAGCTGAAACAGCCATTGCAGTCCCCACCTGCCAGAAGATTCCCCACTTCTTTCCTGGTCATCCTCTCTCCTGGGGTGGTCCTCACCGTGGGAGCTCTGTGCCTATGACGTCCCACTCCTCTCTTTCCCTCCAGAAGACCCTCGAGTGGTTCTCATACGTGGCTTGCTCTCGGTTCGTGGCCACTGCCTGGAACATGGGCAGGAACGTCCCAGCTCCTCACTCTTGGGCTTCCCCAGGATTTTGAGCACCTTAACCCCAGCAGGCTCAGGACCCCCATCCCTCCCCACACTGGCTGTACAGGATCTTGTTGTCACCGAGGCTGACTAGTGTCCAACGGCTCCCTAGAACTGCAGCTGTCGGAGAGATGGACAGGGGGTTCTGGGCTTTTGTGGGGTTCTGTGGTACAGCTGAGTGAACCTTCGACGTAGTTGGAGTGGACCCTACTGCAGGCCTGACAGCAGGCTTAGAGATGGAGTGCCGTGCTTGTTTCTTCACAGGAATATCCTTTTGGGGACGATGGCCAGTAGCCAAAGGACAGTGTGCTAATGGCGGGACCCATTTCTGTTTAAATATGAAGAGTTCCTGCCAGGTTGGACTAGTTAAAATATTTTCTTTTCTTTCTTTCTTTTTAGACAAGGTCTTACTATACAGCTCTGGCTGGCCTGGGACTTGCTATGCAGACCAGACTCTCCTCAGACCCCCAGAGATCTGCCTGCCTCTGCTTTCCAAGTGGTGGGGTTAAAAGCATGGCCATTCCCAGCGTAAGTTATTCTTTTCAAAGTTAATTAACGTCCTTATTAGTGTTATGTGTGTGCGTGTCCCTGTGTGAGTTTATGTGTACCATGTGTGTGAAGGAGCCCTCAGAGGCCAGAGAAAGGCATTGGATCCTTTGAGTTAGAGTTACAGGAGTTTGTCAGCCACCATGTGGGTGCTGGGAACTGAACCCAGGTCCTTTGGAAGAGCAGCCAGTGCTCTTAACCTCTTAGCCATCTCTCCAGTCCCAGGGTATTCTTACTGTAAACAAAGGTTTGGAGTTGCTTTTGAGGTTCCTAGAAATATACCTGGGGGAGAAGTGAGGCCACGCTTTAAGGTCGTATAGGCTTAGACCTAAAAGCAAGGTTCCTAGACCGGCATGGTGGCACACAGCATGTGGGAGGTAGAAGCAGGCAGTCTCTATGGGTTCAAGGTCAGCCTGGACTACACAGAAAGTTCTAGGTCAGCCAGGGCTACACTGTGAGACCCAGTTGCAAAGAAGAAGACTAGGAGGAAAAGGAAGAGGAAAGGGCAGGGAGGAAGAGGAGGGAGGGTCAGGGAGGAGGAGGAAGAACATGGTTCATTGCCATTCAAAAAAATTTTAAAGATTTATTTATTTTATGTGTATGAATGTTGTGCCCGTGTGTGTGTGTGTGTGTGTGTGTGTGTGTGTGTGTGTGTGTGTGTGTGTACGTACCATATGCATGCCTGGTGCCCATAGAGGCCAGAAGAGGGTGTCAGATCACCTAGAACCAGATTACATGGAAGATTGTGACCTACCATGTGGGTGCTGGGAATTGAACCGGGGTCCTCTGCAAGAACAACAGGAGCTCTTAACTGCTGAGCCATCTCTCTCTTCTCCATTGCTATTTGATTATAACATGTTTATATATAGAGTCTTGTGGTGGTTTGAATGAGAATGGCCCCATAGTCTCATATATTTGAATGCTCGGTCCCCAGTTAGTGGTACTGTTTAGGATACTGTTAGGATTAGGACAGGTAGCTTTTTTGAAGGAGATGCGTCACTGGAGGTAGGCTTTGAGGTTTCAAAAGCCCCCACCAAGCCCAGTCTTTCTCTCTCTTTCTGCCTGCTGCCTGTGGATCAGGATGCAAAGCTCTCAGCTACTGCTCCAGTGCCACGCCTGTCTGCTTCCCACCACGGTGTTCATGAACTAACCCTCTAAAATTGTAAACAAGTCCCCACTCAAATGTTTCTTTTATATGAGTTGCCTTGGCCATGTTATCTCTTCACAGCAAGAGAACAGAGGCTGGACAAATCTCTGTCAGCAACTGTCACAACAGATGCCAATTGTGCAAGAATTGTTAATTCTTAGGGGTCAAGAAGTTTCACAAGATTCTTGGGAGGCTAGGGTTTCCTCTTTCTTCCCATATTCCCATAATTTCTTCTGTTTCTACCCTACCCATTTCTTCTAATTGTGCTTAAATTCATAGGACATGGATTCTGAAAAGTTGACATAAACTGCCTAGTATTAAGGTAATATTTCCAGGGAAATTAGAGTTATTTGTTTGTTTGTTTTTTGGATCTTTAATCTTTTTAAGATTTATTTATTTTTATTTCATATGTATAGATGTATTGCCTGCATGTGTGCCTGTGAACCATGTGCATGCAGTGCCCAAGGAGGCCAGAAGAGGGTGTTTGTTCCCTGGAACTGGAGTTACAGATGGTTGTGAGCCACCATGTGGATGCTGAGAATTAAACCTGGGTCCTCTGGAGGGGCCTCCAGTGCTCTTAACCTCTGAGCCATCTCTTCAGGTCCTTGTTAATAAAAAAAATTTAGAAATGGACTCAGAAGGAAGCTTGAAGGCAATTTCAATAGAGAAATTTTGTTTGAGAGAAAAACAAGGCAGGCAAGCATAAAGCCTGGCAGCTGGGGGGGGGGGGGAGGGGTGGGACATGGGAAAGAGTCAGGCCTTTTAAGTCAGGGTGCTGTGGATATCTGTATGCTGTGAATGTGTTGCTCTGATTGGTTAATAAATAAAGTGCTGATTGGCCAGTAGCCAGGCAGGAAGTACAGGCGGGACTAAGAGAGAGGAGAATTCTGGGAACAGAAGGGCTGAGTCAGGAGATGCTGTCAGCCACTGGCCACCATGAGAAGAAAGATGTAAAGTATTGGTAAGCCATGAGCCATGTGGCAACTTATAGATTAATAGAAATGGGTTAATTTAAGATATAAGAACTAGATAGCAAGAAGCCTGAGCCATAAGGCCAAACAGTTTAAATAATATAAGCATCTGTATGTTTATTTGGGTCTGAGCAGCTGCGGGCCAAAGCAGGACTAGAGAAAACTCTGGCTACATCAAGGTCCAGGAAAGCTGGCATGTTGAGTAAATGGAGGATAGTGAGCAGCTGCATGTCCAAAGAGGGGCTGTGGTACTTTGAATGAGAACGGACCCCATAGGCTCATATATTTGAATGCTTGTTTGCTAGCTGGTGAAACTGTCTGGGAAGGATTAGGAGGTGTGGCCTTCCTGGAGGAGGTGTACCTCTGGGGATGGGCTTTGAGCTTTCATATACCTTTCCCAGGTAACACTTTCTGCCTTGTGGTTGTGTCTCGAGATGTGAGCTCTCAGCTTCTGCTTCAGGGCCTGCTTGCAGCCATGCTTTCCACCATGATGGTCATGGACTCTGACCCTCTGAACTGTAAGCCCTAAATAAACTCTTTCTTCTATAAGTTGCCTTGGTCATGGTGTCTTATCACAGCCTAGAAAAGTGGCCAAGACAGGAATCTTCAGAAAAAGTGAAAATATCCAGAAGGTCATGGAAAAAGACAACTTATCAATGCAGGGAAAGGCACTCCCAATCATAGTGTGGGCTAGTGAGCAGAGGACAAAGTCTAAAACAAACAAACAAACAAACAAAACTATATAATACAACCCTACTTTTTTTGTTTTTATAAAGCATTTGACCGTGTGTGTGTGACTTTATAAAATAACTTGTGGGCTTTTCTTATGCATGCTCTGTTAGTTACACAGAGCCCAGGGGTGAGGATGGACTTCTAGTCTTTCTCTTATTTGCTGTGAGCTGCTGACGTGAGTGCTGGGAACCAAACATGGGTCTTCTGGAAGAGCAGTACACTCTCTTAACCATTGAGCTGTGTCTCCAGCCCATGGCTCATTTTATTTTTATTTATGTGTATGTGCTCAAGTGTATGAGTGCCACAGGAATATGGGATCTCCTGGAGCTGGGAGATAGGCAGTTCTGAGTCACCCATTCTGGAGCTGGGGTGACAGGCAGTTCTGAGCCACCCAACGTGGTGCTGGGGATTGAACCCTGGTCATCAGCAAGAGCAGCAGGCACCCTTAAGTGGCGTCTCCGCAGTCCTACTCTTTTCTGAGAGCTTGTCTCCCACGTCTCTTCCTGTTTGTTTCTGGGACAGGGTCACCGTGTGTACACACTCTCTGTGTGGACCACACTGGCTAGCGCTGGTGATCCTCTTGCCCATGCCTTGCAACACTCGGGCCTACACCATAGTCAGTGTCCCCTTCGCTGGCAGGCTGATGCTCTCTCTTGTCATTTGTTCTATGGTTCCAGAAGGAAAAAGGACCCCGCTTGGGACAAAACCTGGTAACACCAAGCTTGAGCTTGCCCTATAACTGCAGGTCTAGCTCTGGGTAACTGGAGGTAAGCCATGTGCACAGACACCTTGCTTCACCCGGTCCACATCTTAGCCCTCAGGAAGACGTGGAGAGCAGTGTGTGCAGATCTTGATAGCGGCTGTTATCACAGCCTGGGGTTGGGCAGTACTGCTTTTGGTCCCTGGACTGTACTGCCTTTGTAAAATGATGCATCTGACCCCAGGGTCATGGTTTGGTGACTCTGGGTTGTAGTTCATTAGTAGGTGGACCTTTTTTTGGAGCTGAGGACTGAACCCAGGGCCTTGCACTTGCTAGGCAAGCACTCTACCACTGAGCTAAATCCCCAACCCCAGTAGGTGGACTTGTAATGGAATTCTCCCTTGAGCTTCTGGCTTCACTTCCTGAGTAGTGGGATCACAGCTGTGCATCAGATTGAACAAGAAACAAATTATTTATTTATTTATTTATTTATTTATTTATTTATTTATTTTGAAGCTGAGGATCGAACCCAGGGCCTTGTGCTTGCTAGGCAAGCGCTCTACACTGAGCTAAATCTCGAACAAGAAACACATTTATTATGTAGCACTAGCTGGCCTGACACTGTCTATGGAGCCCAGGCTAGACTCAAATTCTCAGCAATCCTGGTGCCACCTTGCCTAGCCTTGAGAGGGTTTTTTTTTTTTTTTTTTTTTTTTTTTTTTTTTTTTTTTTTTTTTTTTAGGGCAAAGAAAATGCATCAGCCCATGACATCGAATGTCTAGGAGCAAGCTATCATTCAACCATTAAATTTGCCTCAAAGGCAGGATAAGAATAAGGAGCTGCACCTATTTTTTAAATTTAAAAACATTAATTGCATTTACGTTGTCTCAGAGAACAACTTGCAGGAGTTGGTTTTCTCCTATGATTCGGGTCCCAGAGAGGGTAGAATTCAAGTCCTTGGGCTTGGAGGCAGGCACCTTTGCGAGCTGAGCCATCTTGCCTTCAGACAGTGGCTTCCCCTTCCTCTGATGGCTCTCCTTATTAGTGACTCACACAGAGAGAGGGTTGGACACTCTGAGTTTAGCTTTCCCCCTTCCATCAACCCCTCCCCGCTTTTAAAATAAATCACCTGACTTCGCTGAAAGCTCTGGAACACACACACCCTTTGGCTGAAAGAGTGAATTAGGCAATCTCAGAATTCCCCATTCCTCTTTTCTCAGAACTCTGGATAGCGGGATCTCTCAGCCCAGGGAGGCTGATGCAGTTCTTGTTTTAAAACCAGAGGGAGCTCTAAGATCAAGACTGAGTCCCCTGTCCTGTCATGTTGTGGTCTCCCAGCCCCCTCTGTTTGGAAACAGGGAATTTCGGAGGACGGGCACACAGGCGGGTAGGGAATCCCAGGAGCAGACTGAGCTGGGAAGTCGGGAGGAGGTTCCTGCGGAGGCCGACTCCTCTGGAGCCGCCAGGGTCTTCCCAGCATGGCCAGTGCCAGGAGAGGAGACTGACCCACTTGTTCCCATCAGCTCCTGAAGGTAACAACTTTAAAACGCGAACCATGAAGAGCAAAGCTTTGATGGAGGAGCAGGACAAGACGGGGGAGCGTGTAGAGCAAGGCTTGGAACAAAGGCGGAGGGTTGGAAGGATCTCAGAACAAGGGCAGAGTATAGACGCGCTTTCTCATATGCTGAACCCCATCCCAACACCAGCTTCATCTTTCCACATAGCACTGTGTTCAGGGGTAAAAGCAGTTTGTGACAGACTTTTCTGGGAACTATGGGAAGACATCTTTTTTTTTTTTTTTTAAAAGGACGAGGCAAATCAACTTCAGAAAATTAAAATAAGACATACCCTCTTGTTCTGATGTCTCTCCATCAGCTGTCCCCTTCTCCCTTTCTGGTGCCACTCTGCCCAGCAGGGGCAGCGCTTTCCTCCTGATTAGGCTTCCCCCAGGTCCCTTCCCGCCCGTATGGAAAGAGGCTCGGTCCTCCATCAGTGGCCATTGGGACATCTGCAGGAGCACCTGCAATAAGCATGTCACTGAGGCTGGCTTGAACACCAGGGGATTGTTTGGAAAGAGGATGGAACGGTCACAGGTGGGCGTTCAGGATGGACAGACCTGGGTGGAGCTCACAGAGCAGCTGATGTGAGGAGCCACGAGCTGGTGGAGGGCAACACCAAAGACAGGGAGAAACTCCTCATTCATTTGCAGAAGAATTGGTAGATGGCTCGAGGCAGCAAAGGGAGGGGGTAAGACTCAGTCTGGTCTAGGACGTTAGCCGAAATGGCACCAGGAGGATGTGAGAGGCCAGGTAGTGACAGTTACTGATAGGAACTTATCTATATGGTATTCTCTCAAAGGTGACACTGAGCCCTGGGACGCCCCTCAACACCAAAGCAGGTGCCTGTATTTGTTGGATAAAGACAGCCAGGCCAGCCGCCCTTTAGCTCCAAGGTCAGAGGTCCAGAGAGCCAGAGAGCCATGGGCAAATCGCCAGAGACGTGGTAAGTGGCCAGGTACCTACAGAAATGTGCATGAATTCCACCCCCAATTTCTTGGACTCTTGCATATTTTTGAGACAGGGTCTCACTTTGTAGCCCAGGCTGGCCCGGAACTCACTATCTTTCCTCGGTCCCCAGAGTGTGGGGCTTACACAAAGGCCCGCCATGTGTGGCTTCCCGTTTTTCTCAAGATAGAGCTCAGATCTGAAGCCTGCGTTTTAACTTTTTATATATTTAGTCCAAGCTTAGTCTGTACCGTGGCACATCGGCTGCCTTTCCCTTCCCCTTCGGTCTCCTGCTGACAGATGCCAGAGTTCTGCACGAAGCCATTGGTACCTGCGTTCCCCACTTCTCTGTGGTTTCCCCCCTTCCAGGTGGTTTGTCCTGTTTTCTGTTTTGGCATCAGTTTCTGCTGAGCCTACCATGCGTGGGGAGATCCTGTCCCCTAACTATCCTCAGGCGTACCCCAATGAGATCGAGAAAACGTGGGACATAGAAGTTCCCGAAGGGTTCGGGATCCACCTCTACTTCACCCATCTGGACATTGAGCTGTCGGAGAACTGCGAATATGACTCAGTGCAGGTATATTACGAGCGTAGGAGGAAGAGAGATGGAGGGTCGAGGGGTGGAGGAATGAGAAGGATGCTGGGGGGCAGTGTGGTGTCAAGCTGTCCTATGGGTTGGGGGCATGGCTCAGTGGTAGAGTACTTGCCTTGGCTGTACAAGTTCCTGAGTTTGACCCACAGCACTGGGGGCGGGGTGGGGGTTGACACGGAGATCAGGAATAAAGGTTTTATTCTCTCCGTCCGTTTTTACTTTTAAGTTTGATTCTAATTTTATCTCTTAGATAATCTCAGGAGGCGTTGAGGAAGGGAGACTCTGTGGACAGAGGGTCAGCAAGAACCCTGATTCCCCCATTGTGGAAGACTTTCAAATCCCATACAATAAACTCCAGGTGATCTTTAAGTCAGACTTCTCCAACGAAGAACGGTTCACCGGCTTTGCTGCGTATTACGCTGCCATAGGTAAGACGTCACTCTCGTTATATGACTTACTGACCCCACTGAAAGGTGAGAAGCAGGAAAGATGTATTACACATCTAATACACAGTGTATTAGATGTATACGATTCCGTTCTCTCTTGTTCTGAGTCGTGGTTTCACTGTGCAGCCCAGGCAGGCCATGTTTCCAACTCTCAGGTCTCCCCGTTCAGTCTGCAGGCATGTACCACCTCTCCCAGGCCTTGCCTTTAACAAGTATGGACTTGCCCTGGATCTGTCCATGAATTGCCTTGGTGAAATGCCAACATTTTAGCACGTTAGTGGTGGTAATGGTGATAGATAATAGATAGCGGGCAGTAATCTGTTGAGAACCACTGTGAAATTCATACCATTTCAGAAGGCTCACTTACTTTAACAAAATCTTCAGCTCAACCCTACAAGGTAGGTACCGTTATCTTCATTTAAGCTAAGGATCTGGTCTCAGTGGCGCAGGCCTGTAATCCTGCACACTTGGGAGGCTGAGGCAGGAGACTGTGAATGCAAGATCAGCATGGGCAACCTAGTAAGAGCCTGTCTCTAAATTAAAAGTTAAAGAGAGTTGGTGAGATACTTCAGTCTGTGAGATGGTTGCCTGGCAACCCCATGTTCGAGCCCCAGGGTCCATGTAAAGGTAGGCGTAAACGACTCCATAAGCTTGTCCTCTGACCTTGACCTCATGACCCCCATCATGCACACACACACACACACACACATACATGCACAATAATAATAAATCATAAATACAAATTTAAGCCCGGTGTAGTGGCATATGCCTTTAAGCTCAGCACTCAGGAGGCAGAGGCAGGTGGATCTCTGTGAGTTTGAGGCCAGCCTGGTCTACAGAGTGAGTTCCAGGACAGCCAGAGCTATGTAGAGAAAGAGCCCTCTTTCCCCCCAATTTTTTTTTTTTTAAGAAAAAGTAAAAAAGAGGGTTGGGAATTCTGGCATGGCAGCACATACCTGTAATTCTGATACTAAGGAGGTCGAGGCAGGAGGATCGGGAATTCAAAGGTAGCTTGAGATACAAAAGATTCTATATTTTTAAAAAAACCAGAAAAAAAGAAGGTTTGGGGCTATAGCTCAGTGACAGAGTGCTTCCTTAGCTTCTAGAAGGTTCTCAGAAACCTCAGGACTGGAGAAAAAGTGGAAACAGAATGTTGATACCCTGTCAAGAATTGTGTAAGAATGAATATGTGGTACCCCAGTGCATTCAAGTCCACCATCCCTCTATATCTGTCTCCAGGTTAAAATGATGTTCCAACTGCTCAAAGAGTCCAAATGTCATCCAGACTTTACAGTGAGACCAACATCCTGTGAGGTGGCGAAGGTGTAACATCCTTCCCCAGAGGATGTCACTGTCATGTTTACCTCAGTGTTGTCTCTGGCACAGATTTTTTATAACCAGACAGAATTTTTCTGTGTAACCCAGGCTGGCCTTGAACTCCTGATTCTCTTGCTTCAGTCTCCTGGGTACTGGAGTTACAGCATGTGCCAGCTGGGCAGGGTATTGTGTATTTCGTATGCAAGAGAAGTCAGCGGGCTTCTCACAGTACGAGCTCCGTTACAGCTGTCCAGTGCCAGGACACAGCTCTGAACCATACTTCAGAAAGTCATCTAGAACGAGACTGTCCTCACAGTATTACAGATTTTAAAATGTGGGGCTGGAGAGATGGCTCCGCAGTTGAGGGCCCTGGCTGCTCTTGTAGGGGATTAGGGTTCACTTCCCAGCACCCACATGGCAGCCCCAAACTGTTGGTAACTCCAAGTCCAGAGCATCTAACACTCTCTTCTGATCTCAAAGGGCACCAGACATGCATGTAGTATAAAATACCAATGCAATAAATAAATAGATAAATAAATATTTAGAAGTTGAAATGTTTTAAAGTTTGATTGTTTTTAAAACATTTTATTTATTTATTTCATGTGTATGGCTGTTTTGCTTGTTTGTGTGTATGTGCACACAGTGCCTAAGGAGTCCAGAAGGTGTTGGATCCCCTGGACTGGAGTTACAGATAGTTGTGAGCTGCCTTGTAGGTGCTGGGAATCGAACCCAGGTCCTCTGGGAGAGCAGCAAGTGCTCTTAACCACTGAGCCATATCTCTGCCCCCTCCCAGTTTCTTTTTATTAACATGCTCTAGCTATACATCGTAATGGGTTTCATTATGATATTTTCATACTCATACATATTTGTCCTAGCTTGCCCTCAGTACCTTCTCTTGTCCTCTTCTACTGATTTCTATCTTCTCTCATCTTCTGCTTTTGTGTCCTTTTTATGTGTTGATGAGTTTCATTAGGGTCGCCCAAAAGCTTTGTGAGGGGCTATTTGTGGGAGCACAGGCACTTTACCAGAGGCTACACCATTGAAGAAAATGCCTCTTTCCTCCAGTAATGAGTTAGTCACCTATAGCTCCTCGGGGACAGGTGAGGCATCATGAGTCACTCCCCACTCCATGACAGAATACCACAGACACAGTGTTGTGCAGGTAGTAACAGCTGCATGGGTCTAAGAGAGCAATGGCCCTGTCATGCCTAGACACTTCCTCCCTTCTTCTAGCTCTTACGTTCTTTCTGCCCCCTCTTCCATGATTCATTCTCTCTCTCTCTCTTCTCTCTCTCTCTCTCTCTCTCTCTCTCTCTCTCTCTCTCTCTCTCTCTCTCTCTCTCTCTCTCAACAGTTTTACACTGTCGCCCAGGCTGGTCTTGAACTCACATCAGTCCTGTGCTTCAGCCCCCTGAACACTGGCATTACATGCGTGAGCCACCATGCCTGGCTTTGAGAATATTAAGCGGCCAGCCTTTTCTGTTTTTCCTCATCCCTGCACATTTGGGCTTCTCGTCGTTCTTCCCCCTAGGGCTTTGTCCTTGACCGTGGATTTTCTGTCCTTGCTGCAGATGTGAACGAATGCACAGATTTCATGGATGTCCCTTGCAGCCACTTCTGCAACAACTTCATTGGTGGTTACTTCTGCTCCTGTCCTCCAGAGTACTTCCTCCATGAAGACATGCGCAATTGCGGAGGTGAGCTTGGCATCAGGAAGTCCTCATGTTCCCTCGGATTCAGACTGGACTGAGGGCTTACTCCATCCTTCCGGTTTTGATTAGGCTTTCCTTTCAAGTGGCTCCTGTTTTTAGCGATCCATAAATGAACTGGGGACCTCAGGGGTGGGGGTGAGGGGGAGAAGATAGGTGTATTAGCTTTACATCGCTGTGAAAGGTGAGATACACAAAAAAGACGGAATGTTTATTTTGGTTCATGGTTCTAGCAATTTCAGTTGGATCCATTGTTTTGGGGTCTGTGGTGTGGCAGAGCATCACAGGAGGGAGCCAGGCGGTAGGGCAAAGCGGCTCACCTCAGGGCTGCTGGGAAGTGAAGAGGAAGGGGCAGGGGTACCGGTATCCTTTTCAAGGTCACATACCCCAGGGACCTAGCTTCCTCCGGTTAGGCCCTGCCTTCTGAAGATTCCACTATCTCCCAATATGTCACCAGTCAGTGACCAAGTCCTTAGCACCTGTAACTCTGGGAGATATGTAAGATCCAAACCACAGCTTCAGGGTAAAGTTAGTTAAGTGGAACAGAGGGGTAGGGGGAGAGATGGAGAGAGGGAGAGAGACAGAGACAGAGACAGAGACTGTGAAGAGACTGCCCGAGGCTGTTCACAACTGTGGAAAGTTCCGTCACAAGCAGAGTGGCACTGCGTAGGCATTGGCTAGCTCTCCTCAGGAGCACTGTGGGTCACTGCTCCACAAAGGCTTCATTGGGGAACAGATCTCAGGTTAACCCGAATAGAGGACTCCAAGCTTATGACAAGGAACAGAAGAGGGCAGGGACTTCTGTCTGTCTCTACATTTGATTGGTCCTTTCTCCTTTTTCCTCCTGTAGTCAATTGTAGTGGGGATGTATTCACGGCTCTGATTGGGGAGATTTCAAGTCCCAATTATCCCAATCCGTACCCGGAGAACTCACGGTGTGAGTACCAGATCCAGCTGGAGGAGGGGTTCCAAGTGGTGGTGACCATACGCAGGGAAGATTTCGATGTGGAACCAGCTGACTCGGAGGGGAACTGCCAGGACAGTTTAACTGTGCGTACGGATGGTGAATTGGGCTCCCACCCCAGCTTGTTCAGATTGCTGAGACTTCTGTCCTGCAACCTCTTTCTCTGTGGTTCTGGGCACAGATCTAGGCCCTTCACATGTTAGACAAACACCCCACCACAGACTGACATCCTCCTGGTTCACCTCTCCCTCTCCCTCTCAGTTAATACTAGTACTGCTCCTTCCTTAAGGAAAGTTTGTTTTGTTTTTCCTTTTGTTTTTGGCTTCTCTGTGTAGCCCTGGCTCTCCTGGAACTCACTCTGTAGACCGGGCTGGCCTCGAACTCAGAAATTCGCCTGCTTCTGTGTCCTGAGTGCTGGGATCAAAGGCGTGCATCACCACCTCCCAGTTTAAGGCAGGGTTTCATGTAGCCCTCAAAACTCTCAAACCCCCTCCCATCCCAGCCCTTTGAGCTAGGATTACAGATGTTAGCAGCCATGCCTAGTGAGATTTCTCCTTCTTTTCATTCCTCTCTTTCTCTCCCTCTTATTGCTTCCTGAACTGAGGACTGAACCTTCAGCCTCATGCATGCTAGACAAATACTCTATGACTGAGTTACATTTGCAGCCCTTTTCTATATTTTTTTCCTGTTTTTATTTTGGCACAGATTTTCATTAAGTTGCCCAATCTGACCTTAACTTGTAATCCTCCTGCCTCAGTCTTCCAAGAAGCTGTGATTACAGGCCTGCATCATCAGGTCCAGCTTTTGAAAATCAAATTATCTTTCCTCCTGCCCATCCTTTTGTTGGTTTACTTGTTTCTTATTTGATATTGTACCAATCATTTCTCTCATTTTCATCCCCCCTTCATTCCCCCATTTAATTCCTTTAGATTTTCCTCTCCTGATTTTATTATATTGTTTCCTTTCAGTTTGCTGCAAAAAATCAACAGTTTGGCCCTTACTGTGGCAATGGATTCCCTGGGCCACAAATTATCGAAACGCACAGTAATACCCTTGATATTGTCTTTCAAACTGATCTAACAGGGCAAGAAAAGGGCTGGAAGCTTCGTTACCATGGAGACCGTGAGTAACTAAAAGTGCCTTTTTGATTGGTGACACTGAATTCTTTGGACATGTAGAATCAAAACAAATAGACTGTTGTTTGGTTAGTAACCTTTTAACTAGTCTTGAAAGTGCAGACAACAGGGGTGGGGGGCAGCTAGTTAGTGGCCTCATATTCTTTTACACATCTGCCACATTGGAATTGAGGCAATGGAAGGTTTTAGGGGGTATGAGAACGGGACAGTGAGATGGGTCAGTGTGTAAGAAGATTTGCTGGGCAGGCATGAGGCTCTGGGTTTGGATCCTTGTACCACAATAATAATAATAATAATTTAGTCATAACCATGTGTTTGGGAGTGGGTGGGCAGAGGAAGGGGAATCAGTGGGTCTTGGTGATCAGCTAGCCTGGGCAGAAATGGCAAGCTCCAGGTGCAGGGAGATGCCTCATCTTAAAGGCTAAGGCAGAGAGTGATTGATTGAGCAGGCACCCAGGGTCCTCGTCCGGCCTCTACATTGGTATGCCAGCCCCTCGACCCATGCACAGAAAGTGTGAGGATGTCTGGAGATGTATCACACAGCTACAAGTCCAGCACTGGAGAAGGGGAGAGTTACTACAAGTCTGAGATCAGCCTGGGCTACACTGCAAGTTCCAGTCTAGCCTAGGGTATACAGAGAGAGACCTTGTCTAAAAAAATAAAAAAAAAAAAAAGGTGGAATTATGTAAAATAGCACACAGTTTCCAACTGCTTAGTAAAACCTTATTTTTGTTCTCTCCAAGCAATCCCTTGTCCCAAAGAATTCAGTGCCAATTCTGTTTGGGAGCCTGAAAAGGCAAACTATGTGTTTAGAGATGTGGTGAAGATATCCTGTGTGGATGGATTTGAAGTTGTGGAGGTAAAGCACTGTGGAGGCTTCTCCCTAGTCTCTGGCTCCAGATCAGGTTGTTGCTGCCTGATCAAGCTATTAACACCTCAACCGTAAAGGGAATGGCTCGAGGTTGTCTGTCCTTCCTGGGAGGTCTGGAGCTCTGGGCCACTTTGCCCTCTTAGTCTTCCAGGGAAGGGAGCTGACATGCTGGACCAGAGCTGTCTTCCAGCCCCAGCTCCTGGGTGCTCAGGGTTCTTCTTCTAAAGATGCTCCAAGCCTCTTTTGATGAGGACTTCTCATTGATCCAAGGCCAGAGATCAATTTCATTATTGGATTTAATTTTCCATATGCTTTTATAAGTTAATGTCGATGTCTGTTTTTCTCCAGGGAAATGCCGGCTCAACATTCTTCTATTCTACTTGCCAAAGCAACGGACAGTGGAGCAATTCCAGACTAGAATGTCAGCGTAGGTGTCTCTGCAAAGTGGAACTTCTCTTCCCCTCCCAAAGGGAACTAAATAATCGACACATCAAAATGCAAATGCATGGTTTCCTTCTGGGCTTGCAAGAGAATGGCTTGTGTTTTCTGAAGGAAAGACTGTTATGGAGGATTGTCTAGCCCTTGTCTAGTCCTAGGCCAATTAGACGAACATGTTTCTTTTGAACATGGGGGCAATGGAGTATGTAGTCCATAGCTCTAAGGAAATGGATTCTGGGTTCACACAAGAGCCTCTGCTGACCAGAGAACTAGGTTCCTCCTGGCCTTTTTCAAGGGCCGTCGGGACTGGCAGGTCTCAGTGGGCTGGAGAGATGGGCTGGAGAAGATGCCACAAAAGAGCCGGTACTGGAAGATTTATCACATGTGTGATTATGGATGTGGCTGAGGAAGAGGGAGGATGGAGTGGGTCCCTAACTCTTCCTGGGAGGAAGTGACTGTCCTGATTATCCATTTCCCCGCTTCCTCCTGTAGCTGTGGACTGTGGTGTTCCAGACCCCATTCAGAACGGTAGAGTTGACGATCCAGAAAATACCCTATTCGGTTCTGTCATTCGCTACTCGTGTGAAGAGCCACATTACTACATGGAGCACGAAGAACATGGTGGTAGGTTTCTTCTACCAGAAGAAGAGAGAGGGAGGAGCGTGAATGAGTTGGAGGGGGATTGCCACTCTCTCTGGTTGGAGAGTTTGTAGAGAAGTGAGAAAGAATAGACGCTGTCATCCTTTTGGCTTAGTCTAAGGACACAGTTGGTTTTCAGGGATCATTCATAGGGGATCATAGAGGCCACTAGCTTAGTGTCACAGCTGCAGCAGGAATTCCTTTACAACATCCATTTCATGTGGTTATCTGACTTTGGACCAGTTATTGTGGATAGAAGTTCCTGTGTCCAGCCAGCAATTCCCAAATACCTGGCAGCCACTTCCCAGATAATTGACTTAGAGGCTTAATATTACTTATAAATGCTCAGCCAGTAGCTCAGGCTTATTACTAACTAGTTCCTACACTTAAATTAACCCATAATTCTTATCTATGTTTAGCCATGTGCCTTGGTACCTTTTCTCAGTATGGCATTCTCATCTTGCTTCCTCTGTGTCTGGCTGGTGACTCTTGAATCCACCCTTCCTCTTCCTGCATTTTGTTTTGTTTTGTTTTGTTTTTTGTTTTTTTGAGACAAGATTTATCTGTGTAGTTTTGGTGCTTGTCCTGGAACTCACTCTGTAGACCAGGCTGGCCTTGAACTCACAGAGATCTGCCTGCCTCTGCCTCCTGAGTGCTGGGATTAAAGGCCGCCTGGGATTGCTCACCCCTCCTATACTTCCTGCCTGGCTACTGGCCAATCATCATTTTATTAAACCAATAAATTCGAGTGACAAATAATTATAGTGTACAAGAGAATTATTTCACAGCAGGTTATTTCATATAAAATCCCCAGGAGGGCAGGCATGATGATGGAGGTTTGTAATCCTAGCCCTTGAAAGGTAGGAGTTGGTCAGGGTGAGCCTGGGCTATCCAACCCTTCTGCCCCAGCTCTCATTCATTTTTACTTTTTGAAATGGAGTTTCACATAGCCCAGGGTGGCTTTGCCTTTTCTATGTAGCAGAGGCTGGCCTGGATTGTCCTGCTTCCACCTCCTAAGCACGGGATTAGAGGCCAGTGCCATCATTCCTGGGTGAAGGTTCTTTTCTAGCTGATGTGATGTGGTTCTCCTTCATCAGTGTCCAGAGGAGCTTTGCATAAACTGGAGAATGGTGGAGAGATGCACTGAGTGACCTGTGTTCCTTGTGTTATTCCAGGACAGTATCGCTGCGCTGCTAATGGGAGCTGGGTGAATGATGAACTGGGAATAGAGCTGCCGAAATGTGTTCCAGGTAACCTGGGCTGTGGTGTGGGTAGAGACCGTAGCTGTACATGCAGGGAGCAGGTATCCCGTGAAAATAGCTGTATCCCCCTCCCAGGCAGGGACTTAATCCTGGCCTCCCAGAGTTCAGCACAGTGAAGTGGTATTAACACTGGGCTGTGGAACTCCTTCAACAGTATCAACTCAGGCTGACTTGAAGGGAAATTGGAAAGTCTGCCAACATCAACAGTTGGCGTCACATTAGTCGTTAGGGAAAAGCAGATCAAACCACACTAACAGAGCCGGGCCTGGTGGCATGTACCTGTAATCCCAGCCTCAGGATGCTGATGGGATTGTGAGACCAATCTGGACTACATAGTGAGATCCCCTGACACTCTCTAGACAAGGGCTTCCTCTGAACATCATCTGGAGGTAGAAAGCCTGCTTCCACAGTGAAGGTGAAAGTTTCCAAGTATTAGTTTCTAGTCAGGTCCCTGGCCTCATGTGCTAAGCCTGGGCATGAAGTGGGCCTCCGAGGGGCTGTGAGTCAAACTGTGGAGAGCGTGAAATGCTAGTTCATCTGGATTCAGTCATTCACACAAGCCTCCTGTTTAGCCAATCCCAACCATAAGCCTGCTTGTCACTGGCAGAGGAGATGTTTAAGTGAGGCTAGGTATTTTAGTTAGGGTTTCTATTGCTGTGAAGAGACACCATGGCCACAGCAACTCTTATAAAGGAAAACTTTTAATTAGATGGCTTACAGGTTCAGAGGTTCAGCCAGTTATCATGGTGGGATATGGTGGCATGCAGGCAGACATGGTGCTGGAGAGGTAGCTGAGAATTCTACATCTTGATCCACACCAACAGGAACAACCTGAGCATATGAGACCTCAAAGCCCCCCCCCACACACACACACAGTGACACACTTCCTCCAACAAGGCCACACCTACTCCAACAAAGCCACACCTCCTAATAGTACCATTCCCTATGAGCTTATGGGGGCCAGTTACATTCAGACCACCACACTAGGATAAGTCAGATGTGGAGGTAGTTGACCAAATGACATTGATTAAAGGCATGCTGGAGAACTCTGCCACCCATTGGGTCCAGCAGTTGAGTGGCTGAGTTTTTCAGAGGTCAGCGTCGTTTCCTGCATCTCCCTATCTCGTTCTTATTCCTTTCTAGTCTGTGGAGTACCCACGGAGCCCTTTAAAGTACAGCAGAGGATATTCGGAGGACACCCTGCAAAGATTCAAAGTTTTCCCTGGCAAGTCTTCTTTCAGTACCCATGGGCTGGTGGGGCACTTATTGATGAGTACTGGGTGCTGACGGCTGCTCACGTTGTGGAGGGAATCTCCGACCCATCTATGTATGTTGGGTCCACAACTGTGAAAATGGAACATCTGGAAAATGGCCAGAAGCTCATCAGCGAACGTGTGATTATTCATCCAGGCTGGAAAGCAGTGGATGATCCGGACACACGGACAAATTTTGACAATGACATCGCACTGGTACGGCTGAAAAACCCCGCGAAAATGGGGCCCAATGTCTCCCCCATCTGCCTGCCAGGCACCTCCTCGGAGTACGAGCCCTCAGAGGGGGACCTGGGGCTGATCTCAGGGTGGGGCCGAACAGAGAGTAGATACAACGTTATCCGTCTCAGAGGGGCAAAGTTACCCATCACCTCTCTGGAGAAGTGCCAGCAGGTGAAAGAGGAGAATCCCCGAGCGAGGCCAGAAGCCTATGTTTTCACTAGTAACATGATCTGTGCTGGAGAGAAAGGTGTTGACAGCTGTCAGGGGGACAGTGGTGGGGCGTTTGCTTTGCAGGTCCCCAATGTAAAGGTCCCCAAATTCTATGCAGCAGGCCTGGTGTCCTGGGGGAAGAGGTGTGGGACCTATGGAATCTACACGAAGGTGAAGAACTACATGGGCTGGATACTGCAAACCATGCAGGAGTACAGTGTCCCCAGCGAGGACTAATCCATGCACACCACCAGCCCCGCCAAGGGGAACACACTGTTCTCAGATCCTTCTGATAACCCCGTTGTCTCACAATGATGCAGAGAAGATGCAGGAGTACCATTAACATTGAACTTGATTGTCAAGATGCCCGGATGGAGGGAGGGTCTGATCACAGACCTGCGCTGATTATTCAGTTGTGAATTCCTGGCTGTTATTGGTAACAATATGGCGGAGGCCCTTCGGTCTTGCACGATTCTACGGAGATATCTTAATCCCCCCTCTTTTATCTGCTTGAGATTCCATTTATAATCCTTGGAATCCTTTATTTACTTACAATAAAGCATGTTTTTAATCTGGTTCTGACTGACTTCAGGGCCACAGGAGAGGGAAGTGACAGGGCATCTTGTCATGGAACTCAGACACCAACAGCTCATCTTTTTTCGTTTTGTTTTGTTTTGGCTTTTTTTGGGGGGGCTTGAAGCAAGCTTTATTTTTTTTTTATTTTTGGATTTTTTAAAACATTTTATTATTTTACAATACCATTCAGTTCTACATATCAGCCACGAGTTCCCCTATTCTCCCCCCTCCCACCCCTCCCCTTACCCCCATTCTACACCCCCATTCCCACCTCCTCCAGGGCAAATCCTCCCCTGAGGACTGCGATCAACCTGGTAGACTCAGTCCAGGCAGGTCCAGTCCCTTCCTCCCAGACTGAGCCAAGTGTTCCTGCATAAGCTCCAGGTTTCAAACAGCCAACTCATGCAATGAGCACAGGACTCGGACCCACTGCCTAGTTGCCTCCCAAACTGATCAAGCCAATCAACTGTCTCACCTATTCAGAGGGCCTGATCCAGCTGAGGGCCCCCAGCCTTTGGTTCATAGTTCATGTGTTTCCATTCATTAGGCTATTTTTTTTCAATAATTGAGTAAAACCGAAATTTATTATAAGCCACAGTCGTCCTAGGGACCTCCATGCTATATATATGACCTCTATGGTTCTATGGGTTGTGGTCTGATTGTTCTTTATTTTATATCTAGAATCCACTTATGAGTGAGTACATACCATGACTGTCTTTCTGGATTTGGGTTACCTCACTCAGGATGATTTTTTCTGGTTCCATCCATTTGCCTGCAAATTTCATGCTTTCATTGTTTTTCTCTGCTGAGTAGTACTCCATTGTGTATATGTACCACATTTTTTCCATCCATTCTTCTGTTGACCGGCATCTAGGTTGTTTCCAGGTTCTGGCTATTACAAATAGTGCTGCTATGAACATAGCTGAACATGTATCTTTATATTATGAATCAGCATTCCTTGGGTATATGCCCAAGAGTGGGATGGCTGGGTCTTGAGGTAGTTCGATTCCTAATTTTCTGAGAAACTGCCATACTGATTTCCACAGTGGTTGTACAAGTTTACATTCCCACCAACAGTGGAGGAGTGTTCCCTTTGCTCCACATCCTCTTCAACATTGGCTGTCATTGGTCCAACAGCTCATCTTTAACCACCATGCAAACAGGGAATTCAGCCTTTCTTCTTTCCAGCTGAGACTCACTGAGTATTGTGAAGTTAGAATAGTTTTCCTTCGTGAGTTGTCTCAATATGTCTCCTAGAAATTAATTTTCTTATAATATTCCTTTGTATCACACAATGTAATGACAGTAAGAATCGAACATTCTTGGTCTGCTTTTTTTTGTTTTTGTTCTGGTAGTTTTGATCAATTTGTCAGTTAGGTGGCAAATTGGACTAAACTCTGTGACAAAATGTGACAGGCAAAAGTTTAGCGAGAGCTTCCTCGACTCTCTAGGGAAGAAAGCTGGAAACAGTGAAATCTCCTCCCCCAGGACGTCTGGTGACAAACAGCCCCGGAGGAAAGATTTTGTGTGTGACAAGATCCCACTGTGTTCTTAGAACACCAGCTCAGAACTCACTCCGGGGCTGGAATTCGTTGTTCCCCTGCCTCAGTCTCCCCAAGTGCTAGCATTACAGGTCTGTGCCAACACATCTAGTCTGTATGCGTTGACGTGCTGTGCTGAGCATCGGATCCAAAGGCCTCACAGGCTAAGCAAGTGCTCTACCCCTGGGATCTGAGACACACTCCAGCCCTGAAACACAGCATTTTTTTTTTTTTTTAATGATAGGGCTGTAGCTCTCAACCTGTGGGTTGTGACCATGGGAAAACACATTTCTGGTGGTCTTAGGAACCCCCAACCATAAGTTTTATTTTTATTTCATTATACTCATAACTGTAATTTTGCTGCTGAGTGTGTCTCAGTTCCTAAAACCATCAGAAATAAGTGTTTTCTGATAGTCTTGACCCACAGGTTGAGAAGCGCTGTGGTGATACAGTCTTATATAACACACACACACACACACACACACACACACACACACACACACACACACACAGCTGGCCTCAGATGAATTATGTAGCAAAGGATGCCCTTGAACTTCTGACCCTCCTGCTTCCACTTCCTGGGATTACCAGTGCACACTACTGGCCTGGTTTGTGCGGTGCTGAGGATTGAGCTCAAGGCTTCATGAATGATAGGCAAACGCTGCCAACTGAGCTACAGCCCCAGCAGGAACACAGCAGTTTAAACGGGGTCTGTCCTGTTTTCATGAGAGTCGAGGGTTGAGAATAAGAGTCCAGGCCTGGGAAAGGCAAGCTTGACAAAATCTGAGATCCATCCCGGGTCTGTGGAAGGCAAGAACTCTGACCTCCACACACAGTGTGCATATGCGTGACCAGTTTGACACACATAATACATACATACAGACACGCACATATATTCATGTATATAGTCATAATATATATTAATATATACACACAAATAATAAATGGGGGGGGGGAGGAACTGGATATGGTGATGTGTGCCTTATGTCTCAGCACTTGGGGAGGCAGAGGCAGGGGGATCTCTGGGAGTTTAAGGCCGGCCTGGTCCACATAGCAAATTCCAGGCCAGCCAGAGCTACGTAGAGAGACCCTGTCTCAAGACAAAGTAGAAATAATAATGATACTAAAAAATTTAAAAGAAGGGTCTGTGAGACGTAAGGTGGGCAAAGGCACTTGCCAAGCCTGACAACTTGAGTTTGATCCCCAGGACCCACACCGTGGAATGAGAGGACCAACTCCCACATGTGAGCCCTGGTGTGCACATGCACAAAAGCAGACACACACACACACACACACACACACACACACACACACACACACACACACACACGCACTCATGCGTAATTTAAAATGATGATATGGATGGAGGTTTACCTCAGCCGTGTAGTGCTTGCCTAGCATGCACAAGGCTCTGAGTTCAATCCCCAGCCCCACAGGAATAGAAAACGAAACAAAACAAAAAACCAAAAAGTACAAGAATCTGGGGTGGGGGCAGGGCTCGGGCCTGTCTGCTGTGAGAGGCGGCTTTCAGAACCATTTGCCAGAGTGGGTGGGAGAGTGTCTGGAGCTTATCAAGAAAGGACTCTGATCTTGCAGAGAGAAAAACAGTCAAGTTCAAAAGTTCACTTAGCCTGAAGGGTAAACACGTGGCCAGTTAACCAGAACTACAAAACAGCCTGCTGAGCCTGGCGGCCTGTAACCCTAGCTACTTAGGGAGCTGAAGCAGGAGGATTTTGAGCTCAGGTCCAGGCAGGCTTCCAGAGTGAGTTCAAAGCCAGCTTGTGCTACAGTTAGACTCTAGACCTTGTCTCATAAAGCAAAACAGAACACAACAAACAAATAAACAAACAACAACAAATTCCTCAGAGACAGGGCTGGAGAGATGGCTCAGAGGTCAGGAGGCTGCTCTTCCAGAGGACCTGGGTTCAATTCCCAGCACCCACATGGTGGCTCACAACTGTCTGTAATTCCTGTCCCAGGGGATCTGATTACCTCTTCTGTCTTCCTTCAGCCCTAGGCACATACATGATGCACAGACATATATGCAGACAAAACATGCATACGTATAAATATATGTATAATAAATATGTGTATAAATAAATAAAAATGAAATAAAAAATACTGAATTCGACTCCATAAAAAACAACTGAGAAGAGTGATCTGTGATAGAGCATTTCCTTTCTTTTGATGTTTGAGATAATAGTAAAAAAAATGAACTATAACTCTGAGACTGGTGTTTTGCCTGCATGTGCGTCTGTGTGAGGGGGTTGGATCCCCTGGAATTTAGTTGCAGATGGTTGTGAGTTCTCATGTGGGTGCTGGAGATTGAACCTGGGTTCTCTGGAAGAGTAGTCAGTGCTCTTAACCACTGAGTCATCTCTCCAGCCTGAGACTTTTTTTTTTTTTTGAGACAGGGTCTCATGTAGTCCGAGATGGCCTCTGACTTCCTATATAGCCAAGGACATTGAGTCCTCTTATCTCAGTCTCCCAGGTGTGTGTATTACCACATCTGGCTTTAAGACTGACAATGGCCAGGCAGTGGCGGCGCACGCCTTTAGTCCCAGCACTTGGTAGGCAGAGGCAGGCATATCTTTGTGAGTTTGAGGCCAGCCTGGGCTACAGACTGAGTTCCAGGACAGGCTCCAAAGCTACACAGAGAAACCCTGTCTTGGAAACAAAAGAAAAGACTGACAATGGAAAAGCTGACGTGCTCCCAGTGACACACTCCAGCTTGGGCTTTTAACCCTTGCTCCTGAGCTGAGGTGCCTGTGAGAGAATTCCCTCCTTGCTGGCAAGGGTGGTGGTGTAGGCTTATCACCCCAGCCTCCTCCTGAGAGGCAGGAGTAGAAGGCTCCCAAGTTCAAGGCCAGCCTGGGCTACAGCATAAGTTCAAGTCCAACCCAGGCAACTTAGTGAGATCATATCAAAATAGCAAGATGTTGCTGGAGAGCTTCTCCAGGCAAGCCCGCAGTCCACATCCACTATAAAATAATACTCAGACGCTATATCACTATAAACTGTATGGCCATGCAGTTCTTGCTAACTGTTCTTATATCTTAAATTAACCATTTTTATAAATCTATACCTTGCACTGGCTGGTGCTTACAACGTCTTCACATGCTGCTTATCTTGGCAGTGGCCGCAGTGTCTCCTCCCCTTCTTCCTGTTTCCCCAATTCTCCTCTCTCCTTGTCCGCTATACTTCCTGCTGGTCATTGCCATCATGTTTTATTTATATGAGTATTCCACAGCAGAGGCAGACACACCCACATGATCTGTCTAGATTAGAGATCATTTACTCCTGTCAATCATTCTCTGTCTTCAGGGTAGTGTAGGGTCCTTAGATCACCCAAATGACCAGAAGACACCCCATGTGCAATTGAAGAAAGCAGCTTTATTCGGGAGAAAAACCAGCATGTGCCCAAAATGGTTTCAACTCTAGGGGAGGGCAAGGCAGCCCCTTTTAAGCCTGCTTAGGGGAATTCCAGCTGTGGTCAAGTGTACTTTGAAGTGATGCGGTATAGACACTGATAAATGATTGGCTCATGACATCTGGTCAACAACTGTGGTTGTGATGTCAGGGGTCTGTCTGCCATGCTAGGGGTCTGTCTGACTGAAAATAGCAAGAACAGTTCCTGATTGGTTGCCAGACTGGACGTACTTCCTGAGAGTCTGGTTGAAGCCAGACATGAGTCAACATAGGGATAATATAGGGCAGAGGTCTTAGCAAACTGGCCCCTGGAAAAAAACAACTGGTGCTGATCCCTCTAGTAGTTTGAATGTAATTGGCCCCCATAATCTCACAGGAAGTGGCATTAATAGGAGGTGTGATATGTTGGAGTGGGTATGACCTTGTTGGAGGAAATGTGTCATTGTAGGGGTGGATTTTGAGGTTTCTTGCTGTGGAATAATCCTTTTGTATACTGTGAAAATGTTTTGCTCTCATTGTTAATAAAAAGCTGATTGGCCAATAGCTAAGCAGGATTTTGGGGGCAGAGGGAATGCTGGGAAGAAGGCCAGAGTTTAAGGAGTTGTGAGCCAGACTCAGAAGAAACAACATCTACAGAGCGAGATCCAGGATAGGCAGAAAAACTATACAGAGAAACCCTGTCTCAAACGCCCCCCCCAAAAAAAAACTCCCCAAAACCCAACAACAACAACAACAACAAAACAAATGGACTGGATATTGTAACTGTAATTCTTATTTGATAACTGTTTTTGTTGTATAATCCTTCCTTTTAATTTAGACAAAAGGGGGGAAATGCTGTAGAATAATCCTTCTGTACACTGTGAAAATGTGTTGTTCTCATTGTTAATGAAACGCTGGTTGGCTGATAGCTAGGCAGGATTTTCAGGACAGAGAGAGTGCTGACTGTGGCTCTGGCCTCATCTGGTACTGCATGTACCAGGCCTCCTCCTTGCTGTTGGGGGATGTTGGACATTGTCCTTTGTTTGTGGCTCTTCAGAAACTGCTTGCTCAGTCTCAGGAAACTGAAATTGAGGCCTGATCTCTGAGAGAAGACTGAGCAGCCTGTTATGGCATCTGCTTGTTTCTGTAACTACACATGTGCCATGGTAAATGAATACACACACACACACACACACACATACACACACACACACACACACACACACACACACACATACACACAGGGGGAGAGAGACAGAGAGACAGACAGAGAGAGAGAGAGAGAGAGAGAGAGAGAGAGAGAGAGAGAGAAAAGAGAGAATAAATAAATGTAAAAAGAAAAAACAAGTTTGTCCAAAGCCACCTGTATACTGTTCCTTTTAAAATTATTTTTTGAAAATGATGCATTTATTTTTGTTTTATATGCATGAATGTTTAAATATATTACTGTGCACCACATGCATGCCTGGTGCCTGTGGAGGCAAGAAGAGGGCATCAGATCCTCTGGAATTGGAGTTATAGATGGTTGTGAGCCACCACATGGGCGCTGAGAATTGAACCCAGGTTCTCCGCAAGTGTAAAAGGGCTCTTAACCATTGATCCATCTCTCCAGCCTTCTTTGCATTGTTTGTTCTTTTTGTTTTGTTTTTTATTTTTTGTTTTTTTTTGACACAGGTTTTCTCTGGGTAGCTTTGAGCCTTTCCTGGAACTCGCTTTGTTGACCAGGCTGGCCTCAAACTCACAGAGATCCGCCTGCCTCTGCCTCCCGAGTGCTGGGATTAAAGGCATGCACCACCACCACCTGGCTGCATTGTTTGTTCTTAAGTATGAGGCCAAGGTCCTTCTAAGTGGGGAGAGCTTTGGCAAGGAAGGACTTGTATGGTACTATTATTGGGAGTGCACCAACATTTACTCTCCCTAGATAGGGAATTAATGACAGACCAAAGTCAGGATATCCTGCAAGTCTAATTGGTGAACTAATGAGTTTATATAGGGGTATAGGTCTGGGGGTGCTTACAGGAATAAGAATGACTCAAAAGCAGCTGCATTGCTGACAGTTTACCCCAGCATGAGTGACAGCTCATGAAAGCTGCAACCCAGGAATTCACTGCAGGACTTGCAGGCAACTCTGCTCAGCTGAGCCTCCTCCAAGCAGCTTGGCTGGTCTGAGCAGCCTCCGCTGTCCCCATTGCTTGTATAACCTGGGGAGGAAGAAGCCTGGTTCATCTGGTCAACTTCAGGGACTTCCTGAGGCTTTCGAGTTGTTTACTTCCTGAGATTTGAAGAGCCTCCCTTTAGAACTTTTTCCTTCCCTTCCTTTTTCTCTCCTCCTTGAAGCAGGTTTTATGTGGCTTATGCTGGCCTCAAACTAGCTATGCAGCCAAGAATGACCTTGGATTTGTGATCCTCCTGCCTCTACTTCTTGAACCCTGGCATTACAGACGTGTACCATACCTGGAGAATCATCAGTTTCTTTTAGTCCTAGGCAAATAGACCAGTGAATAAGTGCATTAATCAGCTTTTCATTATTGTAACAAAATACATAAAATAATCACCTTAAAAAGGAAAGACTGGCCTAGAATGATGGCTCAGTGGTTAAGAGCACTGGCTACTCTTGCCGAGGATGCAGGGTTGGTTCCCAGCACCCACGTGGCAGCTCACAAGCATGTGTAACTCTAGTCTCAAGGGATCAAGTGCCTTCTTCTGGTGTCTGGGGGACTGCGTGAATGTGGTGCACAGGCAAAATACCCATATATGTTAAATAAAAATTTAAGAGGAAGAACACTGTTTATTTCAAAATATTTTTAGTCAGCTGGGTATGGTGGCACAAAACTGTAGCCTCCACTCTTGGGATGCCGAGGGTGTTGAACTTCTTGGTCTATGAATCTGAGACCAGCCTGGTCTCAATAGACAATATAGTAAGAACTTGTCTCAGTTGATAACTAATTGAACCTGGAGACACAAATTCACATAATTCTTCCTCAAGGAGAATTTAGTGACAAGAAGCTGATGTGTTTAAAAAGCTTTTAATTTTCAAATATGATCAAGAAAAACCAGGACTTTCTTCGTATCATACAATCAAGACAAAATATAGACTAGTACTTTAACTATATATGTGTGTGTGGGTATGTGCAGGTGTCTGAAGAGGCGAAGGCCTTGGGCCCCCTGTGGAGCTGGAGTTAGAGGCAGTTGTGAGCCATGTGACCGGGTGCTAGAAATCAAACTATGTTGTCTGCAAGAACAGTCCATTCCTTACCAGGGAGCCATCTCTCCGCCTGACATTGTTAACCCTGAGCCTTAGGCAGGAGGACTGTAAATTTTAGGACAGCCTGGGCTACATAATCTATGTTGAAATCAAAACGCCAGAATGTTGATGGGGCTATAGAAAAGACAGTTTATTCTACACAGTCTGTGATTTTAACATGGGATCACGGTGGTTATCAACAATCAGTCAGATAATTTTCTAATACACTACACACTGGATTCTGACCTAGTGAACTCTGAGTTCAGTCTTCCTCTCCCATCTCTTTCTTGATCCAGTCAACATAATTGAGTACCTTGGTGTAAAAGCCGTATCCCTCACCACACCCAATGCCCCAGGACACGATGCCTGTGGCAATCCAGGTATCACGATCTCGGTCCCTAACTGCAAAAACACCTCCACTGTCCCCCTGGCAGGCATCATGCCTTTGACTTGGGTCCCCAGAACAGAACATATTTTGAGAAAACACATCATTACTCTTCTTTGTCTGGAGCCATCTCTGGCATGTCTCTCGTTCAGCTACAGGCAGACGGACAAACCTGAGGTTAAAAGCAATTTTATCTTCTGTTATCCCAAAGCCACTGACATAACCCATGAGGCCTTCATCATAGAAGGTCTCATTGTCAGGGAGACAGATGGGGAGGAGGTTGGGACCCAGGGTGACAGGGTTTTCCAGCTCCAGCAGGGCGATGTCTCCTTCAAAATTGTTGGGTTCATCTTGGCGGTAGTCGGGATGGATGATGGCCCTACGGACTGGGTGATGTCCCAGTTTTTTGATCTCTTCCACGTTTATGTGGCCCAGGAAAACATCTTTACTGGTGTCGTTCTGTCTGTTGTGTTCCTTGGGGTAGATGGTGTGGGCTGCGGTCAGGACCCAGCGGTCTCCGAGCAGGGCCCCGCCCCCTCGCCCATGGATGTTGGTGAACGCCTGCCAGGGGAAGTTGCCGGGTTTGGCTTTCTGTCCTCCGATGATGCGTTGCTTCTGTGTCACGGGGTTGACAGGCTTCCCGCACACTGCAGAGAGATGGGGAATGAGGACCAGTCAGCGCCAGGTCCCGCCCTTCTTCTCTCTTTTGCTGTTTCCCCCCTTCTATCTTCCTGTTCCTGTAGTGCATTCTATAGGCCATTCTTGGCTAACTCTCCTCATCCCTATTTACCCCTTTCTGGACTTTTCCCTGAGTTTACTCTCCGATTCCTTGTCTATGTGAGCACTACACCTTCAGGACTAGTTGATTTTCTGTGCCTCTCTCCTGAGACCTTCCTTCTCGTTCCTTTTCCTTCCTCCTCACTGGCTTTTCACTTTGAGCTAAGGGATCGCCTCACTTGGCCTCCTTTCTCTGCTCCAGCTTCTCCTAAGGTCCTGCAATACTGCAAACCACACCTGGGATGACGCAGTATTTACCTGGCAGACACCGCGGCATTTTCTCTCCTTCCTCTTCATTCTTCCAAATGCCCTGGGCTGTGCAGGTATACAGCCCTGCAAATAAAAGGAGTTAGAGTCAGGGCTGGAGGTGATGGGCCAGAAAAGCAGGCAACAGAGGCCATTGGACGCTGAGGATGTTACATGGGAAGACGGAGAAAAGAGCCACCACATCATGGATCAAAGTTGACTGGTTCAATCTATATGGACATATAAGAGTATTAAGAGACTTCACACATATATCTTGTCTTCTTGTTGAGTGAAAAAAGAATACTTAACTATATATATTTGAGGTCACACCTATTTGTAAAAGTAGACTCACACACTGGAAGGAAGCTATCCAAAGCTTATCAGTGAAGCATCTTGGTAGCAGGATTATGGATAATAACGCCATATCTTCCTTCCTGTATCTCTCGCTCCAGGTTTCATTGTTTGGCACAGACTGGCCTTGAATTTGCTATGAAGCTCAAGCTGGCCTTGAACTCTCCATCCTTCTGCCACGGTCACCGAGGTGCTGGCGTTCTGGGGTGCAGCAGCACACCCAGCAGGAGCTACATCTTCTGTTGCTGACACTCTGCTGTGTTTGTTGCTGAGTATTTTATCTGTACTGTCACATCTTAATACAGGGCACTTTCTAGTGTGTGTTGTCTTCATTTTAAAACTAGGAAATAAGATTAAGCCTTCCTTCCCTCCCTCCTCCCTCCTCCCTCCCTCCCTCCCTTCCTTCCTTCCTTCCTTCCTTCCATGTTGAAGATGTAGCCCAGGGACTCTCACATGGTAGGCAAGTGCATTACCCCTGAGCAATATCCTCAGTCTTGGGTTTTTTTCTTTTTAATTTAAAGAGAAATTTTGGTTAGATGTGATGGCATATACCTGTAATCCTAGCTCTTGGGATATAAAAGCAGGAAGATTAGGTGTTTAAAATCATCCTTGGCTACACAGTGAGTATGAGGGGAGAGAGAGAGAGAGAGAGAGAGAGAGAGAGAGAGAGAGAGAGAGAGAGAGAAGAGAATATTAACAAATGGGGCAGGCTGGGACTATAGCCCAGTGGTAAGAGTGCCTGAGAGAGGCCCTAGGTTCAATCTCTATGGCTACAATAAACCAACCATCCCATAGACGAGTTTGAGAAGCATTAAGTAAAGCTAAATGCAAAAGGTCACAACAACAGCCTGAGAGAGGGAGAACAGGGAGGGCATTTCCCTGTGAATGTGATAGTGGTGACGGTGGTGGCTGTCGTGGTGGTGTAGTGTTGTTTATTATTAATGGTAGAGTGGCAACGACTGTATTGGTATTGCTAATGAATGGATATGGTGGAGACAGTGTTGGTGTGGTGATGATAATAGTGATGGCCGTGATGGTGATAATTGGTTTTGGTAACAGTGATGGTGGTTTTGGCGATGGTAATGTGGTAGTGGAGATGGTTGATGTTGGTAATGATGGTGGTAGTATCAGTGTGGTGGTGATGTTGGTGTTGCCTGTGGTGTTGGTGGTGCTGGTGTTGGGATGTTGGTGTTGGAAGTGACGATGATGATGATGGTGGTATGTCAATGGTGGCTATGGTGGTGACTGTGCTGGTGGTGGTGCTATTGGTGGATGACAGTGTTGTTACTGGCAGTGGTAGTATTGGTAATGGTTATAGTAGTGAGATGGAGCTGATGGCTTATGAGATTCAAGTTTTTGTTTTCCACCAGCTTGGATGCCCTTTTCTTCAAACCTATTAGACTTTTTTGGCATTGTAATTTAGGATCATTCAGCCACTTCCTAGGACTCCTAGGAATTGAATTGAAGAAATTTCACCATCCCTCACAGCCGTAAAGAGGACTGAGGACTGTGATGGGCAGCGGTTCCTACCTCGCACAGACTCACTGCTGCCAGCTCTGGTCTTCATCTTGTAATATGGTTCATGGCAGGAGTACTGGATACGGGCTTCATAGGTGTTCACGCCTCTTGTGGTGATGTAGCGGAAGTCCCCATTAGTCAGGCCTCGGGGCTGCCCACAGTCCTTGACTTAGAGAGAACACAGGGTTGTAATGGAGAAGAGGCCACTTGCATGGAACCTTCGGCCAGAGTGTAAACTGTCTCAGCCTCAGAGAAGTGTGGTCATTGGGGTGGACACTTGCAATGGACGGAGTGAAATTCAGTTCTGGCAGAGCCCATCGGCCAGAGATGAGGACTTAACTTTCTGAGGTGGGCCTCGAACTTCAAAGGACAAGCCAAGAGCTAAGACCCTGCAGGTGAGAGTCCGAATTCTTTCTCCCTCCCAGCTCAGGTCTAAAGACTAAGGGATGGCAGGTCCCTCGGGGCAGAGACATCCAACTGGTGACTTACTCTTGCACCTGGGCATGGCACGGTGCCATGTGCCATCATCCTGGCAAACAGCTGTGAAGGAGAGCAGCGCCTGGTTTCCCTGTTAGAGGGGAAATTAGAGCAAGCGTCAGCACACAGTTCCCCGTCTCCACACTGCACACGGAGTGGTGGGAACGTGGTGACAGGTGTGGCGTCCATCCCTTAGACCACAGGGCCCGAGAGATGTGGCTCCTCCCTCCTCCCTAGCTAGTGCTCTCAGGCCAGGGCTGTAGATAGGCTACCGAGTTCCGAAGCAGAAAGTCACAGCAAGGCTAACTGGCAGATTAAATGACCTTTTTAGATTCTTGCCTGTTTCCACAAATTGTAATAAAAACCTGCCCCCCCCATTGTAATAAAAAGCAAACAAGTCAGGACTGTGCTTTTGTATCAAAACAAAGACCATTTCCTGGAGCAGACCCCGGCTTCTCACTCTCTTGCCCTGAAATGTCCCGTCCCCTGCAACCCGGCCAAGGTCTGTACCACATTCTCTCCGAGATTGCAGTTTTCTTAAAATCAAGGGCCTCCCCTCAAATCCTAGTGCCGACTGGCCACTTTCATAGGTGTTTAATATGATGATGTAGCAGGTGAGTGGAGAGGGCACAAGACCCCAGAGAGACAGTCTCTGGATAATACTGGAAAATATGAACTGTTTTTGAGATGGGGCCTTGTTATGGCCTAGGCTGGCCTGGAACTAGGTATGCAGCCCAGGCTGGCCTCAAATTCATGGTTTTCTGCTTTAGCACGCGGAGTGCATGTCACAGGTGCATACCACCACCTCAGCCTCTGCCACCGCCACCACCAACACACCTGGCCACGAATAACTTAAGAGCAAGAGTCAGATGGGCCTCAGAGCAAATTCTTGTCATCCCGGAACTCATCAAATGGAGGCAGGCGGAGAAAGAGTTTGAATCTAGCCTGGTCCACCCAGTGAGACCGACTGTCACCGTTACTTCTCTGCTATCTACTGAACTGTACTTCTTCATCAGTCTGCAAAGCCGGAGACAGGGCAATGGGCCTGTGGTGAGACCACCCATGTGCGTCAAAGAGCCCCGGAGGGCTGGGTACAGCAGCCACTACGTGATGGTGAACTGGTCAGGATAGCTCCACCCCGACTTTCCAGTTCTTATTCCTGCAGTGAGTAATTCAAGTGGTCCAGGAGTGTTTAATCTTAATAGTGCTCAGGCTGTACAGCAGACTGATGGAATTAGATTCTCAAGCAGGGAACATACATCAGTTTCTTAAAAACCCTCTGAGTGTTTCCAGTAGGCAGGCAAAGTTGATTCCTTTTTTCTTCTTTACGGTACCGGGCATTGAACCTGGGCACCTGCCTGCTAGGCAGACACTCCGTTACTGAGCTATATCCCAGCTTGTTTCTTTTTTACTTTTCACTTGGAGACAAGGTCTCACTGAGTCGCCCAGGTTGGCCCTGAACTTGCTCTGCAGCCCAGGTGGACCTTGAACCTCAGTCCCTTTTCTGGTAGTCAGGTCGGATAGCAGGTGGACTGGCACCTCCAGCTCCACCCTCGATGGCTCCATCTGAGTCTACAGTACCAAAGACCGGACGATCTTAACCGTCACCCCACCCCCACCCTGCTGCGCACCCAGGGGACACCGGGAGGGTCTCTCCTGTCAGCCCCAGCCTCTCACCTCCATGAGCTGGTAGCCTTGTTTGCAGGTAACAATGAAGTAATCCCGGAACTGGTACTGAGGCTGCGGTTCCTGGATGATGGTGAACTCATCTAGGGCCTTGGGTTGGGGGCACTTGATGACTGTGGGTGAGGCCAGAGGGCATGTTCACATCAGAGCACTCTGTCCTTCCTTCTCCCCCACTTTCCCTCATCATTGGCAGGGAAGTGAGGTGCTTAGACACTTTAGTTGTGGGGGCTGGAAATTGAACCCAGGGTCTCACGCATGTTAAACGGGAGTTTTACCAGTGAGCCACACTCCGGCCTAACCCTCTTACCTTCAGTGGTGTAGTGAAGCTTCCAGCCTCGACTGTCCCCTGACTCATCTGTGAAGAACACCAGATCCACCGCATTGCTGCTGGTGTCGAGGTCTGGAGGCCTTCGATTTCCACAGAATTCGCCCAAGTTCTTCCCATTAGCGTAGATCTGATGGGAAGAGGGGGGAGGTCGATATTATTTCTCCAGAGGGTACATTTTTACACATGGCCTCTTGGGGATCAGCCTCATGGCCAATGGTGGTGGTAGAGATGGAATCCTACCTGGTGTATGTTTCCAACTGCAGGTGAACAATGACCGCCCCCCCACCCCCGGCCCTAGGATCCACTGAGTGTTGTGCGGGAGCCGTTCTAGACCTCTGTGAGGCTGGTCAGCAATGTGTGATTCTGTGCCACTCAGTCAGAGGACCCAGGAAGGAGCAGGGGCCCGTGGAGCCATGTGGATATATGAAGGGGAGTGTAAAGTATGGCTGTACCTGGAGCTGGTCATAGGGGCAGTGTACTTGCTGGTGGTCATCAATTTCAAAAGGATCCAGGAACTTGAGGTGCACAGTGAGACCCCGCTCTACCCGGATGCTGTAGTTGCAGCGCAGATCCGGTGGGTAAGGCTGAGGGTATTCGAGGCTGGAGACATAGCCCGACGGCTCTGTGTACAGCCCACTGCTACACTCAGCTGTGAGAGCAGAACCGGACAGGCCGTCAGGCTCTCAGGTTGGTCCAGCAAGCCTCTGCGCACTCCTTGCCCGCCCTCTCACCCCCTCTCTGCCTCACCCTGACAGGACCGTCCATCTTTCTGAAGCTCGTAGCCTGGACGGCAGGAACAGAAGTAGCCTCCGATATAGTTGTGGCACAGGTGTTGGCATTGGGGCTGGTAGCCCCCTTCCACTGAGTTGACCTGGGGTGCACATTCATCACGGTCTGGAAGGGATTCCAGAAGGAAGGGTTAGGTTCCTATCCTGAGACTTCTGGGATCAGACGGACTATTGTTGGGCCATGGCATGGGGTCCTCTGTCCAGAGACTTCTGTGTGGTTCTTTCTCAGAGAGTCATGTAGCAGAAGCCAGGAGACAAAGTCCACTTCTGGCCTCCACACCTCCCTAACGCATTCTGGGAACTGCTTGATGGCAGGAGAACCCAGATCGTCAGACCCCATCTTGCTGAGAGAAATAAGGAAAGCCAGGCTTCTGGGTTCCTTGGGTTCGAGCTTGTGATTGAGGCCAGAAAGAAGGGCTGGCCACAGGGACCACTCACCCACAGCCTGGTAGTAGGCCTGGAAGCCCCTGTAGAACATGAGGGTCCCATTCTCCTCATTGGAGAAGTCTGTGTGAAAGGTCAGTAGCATCTTGTTCCCCTGGGACATGAATTCCTTCCGTCCTGGGGGGTTGCCCAGGGGAGACTCCAGCTGCCCACAGAACCTCCCTAGAGTTTTCTTATCAGCAGAAATCTGTTGGAGGAAGAACAGTGAGAAAAGCCCTGCTAAGGAGCCTGGTCCCATGTGGCAGGCCAGTGAAGGTTCTCTCTCTCTCTCTCTCTCTCTCTCTCTCTCTCTCTCTCTCTCTCTCTCTCTCCTCTCTCTCTTGGCTGCTATGGACACCTCCAGGTGATGCTTCTCTGGCCTTCCCAGTCCTTCACTCATTTTTATTTATTTATTTATTTTTTGGGTAGGCTCTTACTATGTAGCCTAGGCTGGCCTTGATGACATTTATTAATTTCTGTGTGTGTGTGTGTGTGTGTGTGTGTGTGTGTGTGTGTGTGTGTGTGTGTGTGTGTGTGGTGTGTGTGTGTGTGTGTATGTGTGTGTGTGTGTGGTGTGGTGTGTGTGCGTGTGTGTGTGTGTGTGTGTGTGTGTGTGTGTGTGGGGGACATGTTCGGGGCATACACATGGCGCACAGAGGACTTGTAGGAGTCAGGTCTTTCCCTCGAGTGTGGGCATCCTTGGGCTTGAACTCAGGTTGTCACACTTGTCCCCCCGAGCCATCTCGCCAGCCCTAGCCTGTGGTTGAACTTGTGATTCTTCTGTCTTCCCGTCCCGACCGTTGGCCAACTCTTCACCTGTCATTCTGTGCCTGGTCGTCTCCCTGCTGTGTTCTGCCCCCACCCCTGGGCTCCAATCTCACTCATTCCCACCACTTCCTGCACCCTCCTTCCCCAGGAATCCTGTCTCTAGGCCCTTTATCATTCCTTCATTCCTAGACTGGTCACCTTTGGTCTCACATCGTCCCCCTCTTCCTCTCCGCCCCATCTCTTCTCACTTTCCTTTTCCTCCTCGCTGGTGTTGAGAAAGTGGCTTGCCTTGAACTTGCTGTTTAGCCCAGGCTGGTCCGAAACATTCTAAGTCTCCCTAGTACGGGGATCACAGGAGTGTGCCACCACGCCCAGGTTTTTGTTTGCTTTGTGTTTTGTTTTCCACTTTATTGGTTCAAAACCACACTCAGCCCTGCCTCCCGACAGACCCAACTGAACAGGATAGTAGGCTGGGTACCCAGCAGCCTTGGCACTGGCCAGCGCTGCCTGGCATCTGGACGGCTCTTCCTCAGTCTCTCAAAAGCAGAGGACATCTTCCTCGATGACTTCACCAAATGCTGCCCCCTCCCCGACAACACTGCGGACTTGTGGGGTCCTCTTTGTTGTTTTCACGTTATTCAATTAGCCCCCAAGCTACTGCCTGAGTGACAGAATGTGGCCGTGCACAGGCACTGCTTGGATCCTGCCTTTTATCTTTCTGGACATAGAAAGATGAGGCCGAGAAAGAAATCTTTTGAAGTACAGAGTAGAGGGGACCAAGATCTTTGTCCTCCCTGAAGGCCGAGTGTAACCTGTCATATGTTTCATTTCTCCTGTTCCTGATGAGGTAGGTAGCCATACAGGGAAACCGAGGCACAGCAATTCCCTAAGGTCTTACAGCTAGCCATCTCCTGACTCCTATACATAGTGAGATCTCCTGGAAACATAACAAAACAAACCCCCTTTTCCCCCCCAACCATGATTCTCACTGAGGGTCTCAAAGCCCACGAGTACCCCATCTGTGGAACCAGGAACTCAAGGCCAGCGTTTCTACAGAGCTGCACAAGGATGAGGGGCGGGCACATTGTCCAGGGTGTTTAGAGCACAGACTTGCAGCTTCTCTCGTGGCCCAGCATTTTCTCCCGTCCCTCCCAACCTGACTCCTACCTTGACAAAGTCATAGAAACAGCCTTCAGAAGGCTCCACATCAAACTGCCGGAAGACGAGCTTCACCCTGTACCCCGGGGGGACCGTGATCACAGTGGTTGTCTCAATGTCGTTGGGATAAGGCTTGGGGTATAGAGGGGAGGATATCTCTCCATAGAGCTTCTGAGGCATGTAGGGGGAGCCCCCCACCCTGCAGAACAGGGTCGCCAGAAGGAGGGCGAAGAGTTGCCTGTGAAAGAGAGAAGGGGGGTGTTTGTGGGGCTGGAAGGGCGCAGCACCCTTGCCATTTGGGCTGTTGTGGGGCGAAGATGGGATGATCGAACTGCCCATCCTTCCCCTCTGTCCACTCTGGCCTAAGTAGAGGCACTGTGACGGGGTAGCGGCAGCCTTTGCAGAGGCTGCATCCGTGTCCCTCCCAGGCCAGTGTGCAGTCCAGAGGTCACCATGCTCCCATCATGCTTTCCCCCGCAAGCCAATTCTCTGCCCTCCTCCTTCATCTCCTTTTCTTCTTGGAACAGGACTGGCTCGAGGTCAGCTAACGGAGGGTGAAGATGGCTTTGCAAAGGCTCCCAAGGCTCCGGCAAAGGCGTCTGGGAGAAACCCTTCACGGAGTCTAAGAAACACACATAGTGGATTCTCTCCTCATTCAGAGGGTTCCCTCCCCTCACTGTTACCCTGCTATGAGCCCAAAGTCAAGAAAAGAGAGGCAGCCCCAGCTCATGCCTAAGAGTCTGGTCCTTGGGAGGAGGGCTGAGGAGCATGTTTGTGAGCATTGTATGTGTGTGCACTGGAGACAGGAAATAGTGTTGTGTCCTTGTTTTGTTTTTTAATTTAAATTTTTTTTAAATAATGTGGGATCATGCTTGCCTCCTGTGCCGACCCCTCTCTCCCCCCTTGGTGCCCATCAGCCTTACTCACATGTCTCAAGGCCAGTTTGTTTAGGTCTCCAGCTCTTCTGAACAGTCTTCAGGCACTGTAAGTTGAAAGAGGGAGTGGGCATGCACAGGAGGGGAGCGGGAGGGAAGGACTGTGGCAGCGGAGGGGTGACCATTCCCTGAGGAATGTTGTAGGGAATGAACATTTGCATAAACAAAAAATTCTGACTTCCCAGTTTAGTTTTGGTTTTGAAATCCCTGTTGCTGGCGCCATCTGGTGGCCTACATGGGGAAGGACAGAGGAGATGGATCTGAATTTTTAGGGACCGGAAGCTTTTGGTTGGAGTCTAATACTGATTCTAAATCTGATTAGCATTTTCTCAGAGACTTTCCTGGGGGCTGCTAGCTGGGGTTTATTTGAGGTTCCTCTCCAAAGGCATCACGGGCCTCGAAGGCTATGCGTTCCCATTGATCCAATTCTTGTTATTCTTCCTCACCTAGCAGCTGGATGCTAGCTGAGCAGAGGTGGTTAGCTCCATGGCTTGCTGCATTGCTCACGAATGAATTTACCTGGATGAGGGTTGCTAGTCTCAGGACTCTAAACAACTCGGCTTGTCAGTGAACTTAATCTTATTGAAGATAGGCAATTACAGAGGGAGAAACATCTTTTCCTGGCATCTGGTCAGTTTGGTCCTCAGGATACAATTGCTCATGCTTCAGCAAAGGTGTGGCTGTAATAGAGACTTGTTTCTGTTTAAAATTTTTGTTCTGTGTCACAGAATACTTATTGACTTTGTTTGTGTGCGAGGAGCTCCAGTTCTGTAACCCGGAGGAAACTGATGTGTTTTTTCTTTTTTTTTTTTTTTTTTTTTGGTTTTTTTGAGACAAGGTTTCTCTGTGTAGCTTTGCGCCTTTCCTGGGACTCACTTGGTAGCCCAGGCTGGCCTCGAACTCACAGAGATCCGCCTGCCTCTGTCTCCCGAGTGCTGGGATTAAAGGCGTGCGCTACCACCGCCCGGCCTACCTGATGTGTTTCTTATTCGATGAACCCTCCCACCCCATCCCTTACCAGTTTGCTTATGGGATTATTTCTATTAGGGGTCAGACTGTGGAGTTCAAGGACTCACAAAGACGGAGCCAGTCCCCATTTGACAGTGACCAGTCATCTTGTAATGTAGCTGGAGAGCAGGCACACACAAGACGCCAGAACTACCAAGGTTTGAAAGGTTTTCCCAGCAGATTTGCATGTTGGAGCAGAGGCACGGATGTAGTGCAGGGCTGATCCATGATTTTAGCATGATAAGAGCATGGCCTTGCCAGGTCAGGAAAGACAAATGACGAGGAAGAAGGAACTGGACTGAGATTGGAAGACAGAAGGAAGAGGGGGTGTAGCAGGAATCTTAAAAGTTCTTATTAATGAAATCAAACCTGAGCCAGTTATTGGGGTGAATGCTGGAGGGTCAGAGAACCAGAACAAGCCACAGCTACCTCACCTCACCAACTTCTCAGCTGGTCTTGTTTCCTCAGACTGGAGGCTTCTGTGTCCTCATCCCAATGGCTCTCAGCTGAACTGCTGCTCGAAAGCCTGAAGCTTAACTAGCTAAAAGCTTAACCAGGCCAAATGCTTCTAGTTCCTGGTCCTCACGCCTTATATATCTCTTTCTGCCATCACTCCCTGGGATTAAAGGCGTGTGTCACCATGTTTGGCTGTTTCTAGTGTGGCCTTGAAGATCGAGGGATTTCTGTCTCTGGAATGCTAGGTTTAAAGGCGTGAGTGCCACCATTTTCTAGCCTCTGTATCTAGTGGCTGTTCTGTCTCTGACCCCAGATAAGTTTATTAGGGTGCACAATATTTTGGGGAACACAATACCACCACAAGGGGGAATCTTGTCTAGTGAATTGCATGTTGTTATCTTAAGAGCTCTCTCTGTGTGTGTGTGTGTGTGTGTGTGTGTGTGTGTATGTGTTTGTGTGTTACATGTTCATAATGGAGGCAGAGGCAATAGATAGAGAGGAGGTCTATTAGAGCAAGTCAGCTGAAGCAATCTTATCAATCATAGGGATTCTAAATTCTGTCATGATGTCATGTGACTTGAACGAAAATTGCCAAATTTGGACTTGACCAAAAATTGCTAAATCTGGACCTTACCACCTCAGGTCCAACCCATTGTTCAAACAGTCAAATCAAAATCTATATCTACACCTAGAGATAAAAATAATTACATAGATCTAGACAAATATATGTAAGTATTTTGCTTTGTCAATACGAAAATATATAATTTTTTTATAAAAACAAAAATTCAATAATAAGAATGATACATGCTTATTACATAAAACTTAGCCAGTAGAAAACAGGAGAAAATTAGTCAAAATCACTCCACCTAAAGTAACTCCTGTTTAGTATTTTTTTTTAAAGAATACTTTTATTTTAAACCTATTTATTTATTTTTAAAGCTTGTATTTATTTATATTTTGTATGTATAAGTGTTTTGCCTGCATGTATGTGTGTGTCCCATGTGCATGCAGTGTCTGTGAAGGCTGGAAGAGGGGGTAGGGTACCCCAGAACTGGAGTCACTGACATTTGTGAGGTTCCATTTTTTGGTGGTTTAGTTCTGAACTTGGGTCCACCGGAAGAACAGCCAGTGCTCTTGACCTCTGAGCCATCTCTCCAGCCCCTAGACGATTTTTAATAGTCTTTTGAATTGTGCATAGGGTTTAAGAAGTAGAATCAACCATATTTAGATCCTGCCACTATTTATTTATTTATTTGTTTGTTTGTTTGTTTGTTAGTTTTCCAGACAAGGTTTTTCTGTGTAGCCCTGGATGTCCTGGAACTCGCTCTGTAGACCAGTCTGGTCTTGAAAATTGTACCACCATTTTTTTTTTTTTTTTTTTTTTTTGAGATGAGATCAAGGCTGGCCTTGAATTTATGATTCTTCTTCCTCAGCTTCCTGAGTGCCTGGATTTTAGGTGTGTGTCACTTGCTCAGCTTGGATCCTGCTGTTTTTCAGAGATAAACTTAACCTTTGACCTCAGAGCATCCTCACTCAGCACTGATGTCATCTTTCCTTTCTTCTCTTTTATGGTATCCATTCTCTGTTCTCACCAAACTGTTGTATCTTATTTTTCATCTTTCCCTGTAAATCACTCCAAATCTTTCCTACCAACTAAAGAGTTCATCTTCTCAGGCTAGCTGTGCCCTTGGTGATGGAGGCCAGCGGAAACGTGTGACGGATGGTGCTGCCTTCGCTGAAGCAGGCCTTCTCAGAGGATGGAGTTCCGTGAAGCTGTGGGGCCCAGAAGGGGATGTGGATGACGAGGTAGGTCTTGAGGGCAGCTGAGAGGCATCCCTGCCGGCGAGCTGGGAAGAGTGTAGCCTCAGTCAGGAGCCAGCTGTGGGGCTTGCACGGCATCTCTCCCCCAGCTCCTCACTGTGAGACGTGGATGACGGCGGCTGACACATCTTTTGGCCAGCATGGTGTCAGGATTAGGCGAGATAAGAGGTGATGGCCTTGGCACACAGTAGATGCAGGATGAAAAAGGAGGTTTTACTGTAATTGCATGTAAGAGTTGTGATAGGTGGTGAAGCCAACTGCTCCGAACATTTCACGGTGAACATAAGGGTCTCTGGAATAGTTCAGGGACACAATGCGTTAAGATCCTTTCCTCCACACTCCATTTGAAGGAGACAATGGCTGTTCCTCAGTAAATGCAGAAGAAACTGTCACTAGATGAGGCAGGGGATTCAAAAAGACGCACGCGGTCGTGCTGCCAGGTTTAACTGCGCATGCTTATAATCCCAGCAGGATCTTTGCCGTGAGTTTGAGGCCAGCCTGGGCTACAGAGTGAAATCCTGCCTCGAACAAACAAAAAGATGTTCTAAGCAAACGTTGCTTAGATGCACAGGGCTTCCCTGGCGCAAAACCCAGGAAAGCTGAAGGTGAGAAGGGGGGGGGGGGGGGGGGCTGCTTCTGATTTGGGATGGTTCTGATTTGGGAGTTCAGGGGAGGAGGGGTTGATGAGTCAGTGACTTAAAGAGGGTTCCCCAGCCGCAAGTGGATCTTCCCTCCTGCTCATTCTTGGTTGGGGCCTCCACAGTGCTGGTGCACTGCTCAGGCCCCTGGGGTGCTCAGACCCCCGGGGGTGCTCAGCCCTCCTGGGGTGCTCAGGCCCCGGGGGTACTCAGGCCCCCCGGCTCAGTCTTTACCCTCCATCACCCTCTTGATCCAACCCACATAGTTGAGCACTTTGGTGTAGAAGCCGTACCCCTTGCCACACCCGATCCCCCAGGACACAACGCCTGTGGCCACCCAGCGGAGAGTGCGATTGTCCCAGACCACGTAGACGCTTCCACTGTCCCCCTGGCAGACACTGTTCCTCTGAACCTCGTCCCCAGCGCAGAACATGTTGTCAGAAAACACCTCGGTCCGCTGCCTCTGGAGGAGCCAGGCCTCGCAGGCCTCCCGGGGAGCTACAGGCAGCCTTGAGTATTTCATCTGGGTAGTTAGCCAGCCATTCTCCACCCCAAAGCCGCTGACGTAGCCCCCCAGGCCGCTGCGGTAGAGCGTCTCACTGTCGGGCAGACAGACCGGGAGGAGGCTGGGGCCCAGGGCGACGCTGTGCTGGAGCTCCAGCAGGGCGATGTCCCCGGTGAAGTCGTGGGGCTCGTGCTGGCGGTAGTCTGGGTGCACCACGACCCTACGCACAGGGTGGTTCCCCAGTCTCAGCAGCTCGTCTACATCTGTGTGGCCGAGAAACACTTCCACACTGCGGTTCTTTCTGGGGTAGACGCTGTCCTTGGGGTAGACGGTGTGGGCAGCAGTCAGGATCCATCTGTCGCCCAGCAGGGCTCCGCCCCCGCGCCCGTGGATGCTGGTGAAGGCTTGCCACGGGAAGTTGCCCAGCTCAGCTCGCCAAGATCCAGAAGCCTCTGGGTTCCGGGCAATGGGGACGACTGGTCTCCACAGACTGTGAGAGGAGGGGGAAGGAGAGCAATCAAAAGCTGCAGGCAACTAGAGACCTGTGAGGAGGCTCCCCAGGTGAGAGGAGGCTCCCCAGGTGTGAGGAGGCTCCCAGGTGTGAGGAGGCTCCCAGGTGTGAGGAGGCTCCCAGGTGTGACTCTGCAGAGGGCCAGGACCTTCCAAGCAGTGAATCAATCTTACACCACAGGGCCCAAATCCTGCCTGGGACAGGAGAGTGGGTCCTTGCCTCCTGGGCCTCCGACATCTTTGCGCCATTCCTTAACTCCGACGGGGCTATCTCGGGTTCGAAGTTTGTCTTCAGTGCTTTTTTGCCTGTTTCTGTGTCATCCTCTCTTTTGTGATGTATGTGGCCCCCCCACCCCATCCCAGGCTGCCCTTAGAGTGTTCTGTGGATCACATTGGTTAGGGCAACAGTGCTTTCATTTGAAAATAAGGATTTCACCAGGCATCTTGGTATAGGCTTGTAATCCCAGAATTTGGGAAACAGGCAGAAAAATCAGGAGTTCAAGGACATCTTTGGCTACATGTCTATTCTAGGGAGTTTGAGGCCATCATGGGCTATATGAAATCATCTCAAACACAAAACAACACAAATCAGAACAAAACAAAAAACCAAAACTACCACCACCACCACCACCAAAACAAAATACAAAGAGTGAAGGTACTGTCCTGAAGTGGATGATGTTGAAAGCGTTATCTAAGGGGAGGCAGCCATCAAAGCTTCATAATATGTGATTCCATTGTATGAGATGTCCAGAATGGACAAATCCATAGAGGTAGAAAGTAGATTAGTGATCGACAGGGCATGGTGTGTGTGTGTGTGTGTGTGTGTGTGTGTGTGTGCGCATGCGTGCGTGCGTGCGTGTGTTTTATGGGGACTGAACTCAAGACCTTATGTATCTTAGGCAGGTGGTCTACCACAGCCACCTCTCTGAGAGGTATCTTGACCTTTGGTCTTTGGAGAATGAGGGATGAGCTCCTTGTCTTCTTTTCTGGGCCCTCTTTACATCCTCTTCTTATGGACCTTCTGCCTTCACCTCCATTTTCTATTCCAGCACTTTCCTTTCACCCCATGTCCCAGCCCTCCCAGTAACAGCAGAGGTCTGCTGGCATCTGGCCACTGCAACAGCACCAGGTGGGGAGCTACTCACCTGGCCCACACTGAGGAACCTCTTCCCCATCCTGTCTGTCCTCCAAGTCCCCAACGATGGGCAGCTGGGTGTCCCTGTGAGTAGAATGAAGTAAAGCAAAGAGTAAGTGCAGAATTGGGGCTGCCCAGCGAATAGGATAGGTACTCAGACGGCCTTAGGCCTTTTTGTAGGAGACAGATGGGAACTACTTCCTCAGCAGGCAGGGACTCACCAGTCTGTTCGGCCCCATAATAGGAATCTAGGCTGAGGTTCTGAATCCTGGGAGGGTCAGCTCCAGGTGTGGTGACAGCCTTAGAGTCCCCACTGGGCTGGCTCACAGCTGTAGGGAAACAGCAGTTCTTAGGGCTCACAGAGACTCACAAACTGGCAACTTGTGGGACGATTCTGTATGGTTAATGCACAAGACTCAGCAAAATCCACGCTGCTATTCACTGATCAGGTTTTTAATACTCCAAGAGCTTGAAAGCAGCTGTGAGAAGTGAGTTGTTGCCGAATATTTATTTAACTGGGCGAAGATGTTTCATTTCTTTAACCATGTAAAGATGTGTTGCATTTGCTTACATTGCAGAGTATTGTTTAACTATGTAAAGAGGTGTTGCATTTGTTTAACTATGTAAAGAGGTGTTGCATTTGTTTAACTATGTAAAGATGCGTTTCTGTTTTACCTTGCCTGCCTAAGGTATCTGACTGGTCTAATAAAAAGCTGAATGGTCAATAGCAAGGGAGGAGGTATAAGTGGGACTTCTCGGCAGGAAGAGTAAGTAGGAGGAGGAATTTAGGCTTGGATGAAAAAGAAAAAGAGATGCCAGGGAGACACCAGGGGCCAGTCAGACACAGAGGAAGCAGGAAAGTAGGACATACTGAATGAAAGGTAAAAAGCTCTGAGACAAAATATAGATGAATAGAAACAGGTTAAATTAAGTTAAGAGAGCTAAGGGACAAGCCTAAGCTAAGGCTGACCATTCATAATTATTAATAGTCTCCATGTCTTTATTTGGGAGCTGGTTGGCAGCCCAACGAAAATTCAATTACAGTGAGTTGTAAGAAACTGGTCTTTCCAAACATAGCTGGTGGATGTATTAATTAGCAAAACTTCTTTGGTAGGAAGTTAAACAACTTCAAAATTTAAAAATGCAAATGTGTTGTAACCTAGCATATGAATTTCTAAGAATTTACCATAAAGAAATGCTCACATCTGTGCTCAAAGATGTGCATGTAAGGATGTACACAGCCACATTGTTGGTGGCCAGAAAGTATCTATCCATGGGAGAGTCACTAAATACACATTACAGCGATCAAGGGAATATTGTGTGTTATTAAAAACAATGATCACCAGCCGGGCGGTCGGTGGTGGCACACGCCTTTAATTTCAGCACTCAGGAGGCAGAGCAAGGTGGATCTCTGTGAGTTCAAGGCCAGCCTGGGCTACAGAGCAAGATCCATGATAGGCACTAAAACTAGATAGAGAAACCCTGTCTTGAAAAACCAAAAAAAAAAAAAGGGGGGGGGCTGGAGAGATGGCTCAGCGGTTAAGAACATTGACTGTTCTTCCAGAGGTCCTGAGTTCAATTCCCAGCAACCACATGGTGGCTCACAACCATCTGTAGTGAGATCTGGCGCCCTATTCTGGCCTGCAGGGATACATGCTGTATACATAATAAATAAATAAATCTTAAAAAAAAAATGTACTATTAAAAAAAAAAAAACCAACCAAACAAAACAAAAAAACAATGATCACCATATGCATGAGAGATGGCCTTTAAGACACTGAATTTGGGGCTGGAGAGATGGCTCAGCAGTAAAGGTAAAGACCATTTGCTGTTCTTCTCGAGGACCCAGGTTCAGTTCCCAGCACCTAGTTCTGGGTGATCTTTCTCCCTCTTCTGGCCTCTGCAGGTACTAGGCCCACATATGGTACACAGACATACATGCAAACAAAACACTCATATACATATAATAAAAATAAATAAATCTAAAAAACAAATCTTAAAAAAAAAAAGCATATTGAACTTAAAAAATGATAACTTCGCTGGGCGGTGGTGGCGCACGCCTTTAATCCCAGCACTCGGGAGGCAGAGGCAGGCAGATCTCTGTGAGTTCGAGGCCAGCCTGGGCTCCAAAGTGAGTTCCAGGAAAGGCACAAAGCTACACAGAGAAATCCTGTCTTGAAAAAACAAACAAAAAAAAAAAAAAAAAAAGGTAACCGCCGGACATTCTGTACACTGTGCAATAAACAGATGCAATGTATCTTCAAGGGTATGCAATGCCTTTGGAAAAATATCTAGTAGATGGACAGCAGGGCTGTTTCTGGAAAGTGTGGTCAGTGACAAAGGCCAGAGATCAGAGAAGTCTCACTTTTCACACCTTAATTTAAAAAAACATTTATTATGTGCAAACATTATCTTCCCAAATAATGAGCCACTATTTGAAAATCTAGAATTTCCCTTACTAATGTGGCTTTCTGATTTCTTTTGATCTGCACACAGGGCCTGTAAACTTTCCTGGAATTAATGGATGGCACCAACAGCGACTGCCTCCTAACTAGGCTGCTCACTAGCAGGTTCAGCACAGGGACAGGAATAGAGTCAGTTCAGGTCTCCCCAGTCCCTGAGCCTCACCTGTCACTCATGCTCCCACTTGGCTCTTCAAGGGGTCCGGGACCAGGGACAGGGTCACAGAGTTTCTCTCCCTATATTCTGGGAGACACCCTCACCTATGGCTTGGTAGAGAGCCAGGAAGCCTTTGTGGAGGTGTGCGACCTTGTTCTGGGAAGAAGAGTGTGCCCGGAAGGTCAGCCGCAGACTCCTCCCTGAGGATACAAACTCCCTGTGACCAGGAGGGCTCTCCAGAGAGGAACCCTGCTGTCCACACAGCCGGATTGCATCTGCTCCTCTGGTTGAAATCTGAAAGAGGAAAGAAAGGACAGGAAGTGTGAGGCAAGTCTGTACCTCTGGCCACAGAAGGCAGAGTCTGCCTTTACTCCATCCACCTCTGCCTGGAAGTGATGCACCCCATGGAGCTCAGAAGCTGTTCTTGTTGAGGTCTGCCTGAATTAGCTTTCTGTCTCTCGTTATCATTTTTGACTCCCAAGTTTCTCCCAGAGTGATCATGTATTTGACTCTCTTATGTCTGCTGTAATTACCTTGTAAAACTTACTCTGCTTTCCGTCTTCCAGAAGATTCCTTGGGAGCCCTGGGCATTCTGCACTTCTCACTAGACTGTAAATTCTAAGACTGTATCTGTTTTGTGCAAAATTGGGTCCCTGGTGCTTGTAACAGCCCTTTAGAGCTTAGCACAACTGATGCCATGATGGAGGTGCCATTCAGGCTGTAAAACCCAGCACGTTGACGGCACCGCCTGCCAAAATGAGAACAAAGACCTGATCCAAACAAGTCCATAGTTTTGGGAAGGTCTTTAGCGTACGAACCTTGTTGTTAGCAGCTTCTGTAGTTCTGCTTCTGGCTAACTGTTCTTCTTAACTGAAGTAAGTATGTCAACCAGGACTTTGTGTGTGTGTGTGAGTGTGTTTAAAAGCTCACTCTGAGAAAGATTTGGGGCCACACTGGAATATCCCAGTGTAGTCACTGGCTGGCTAATAAAGACTTTTTCTTTTCTTTACTTTTCCTTCCTTCATTTTTTTTTTTTTTTGTAACCCTAGCTGTCCTAGAACTTACTTACTCTGTAAACCAGGCTGGCCTCGAACTCAGAGATCCGCCTGCCTGTGTGTCCCAAGTGCCGGGATTAAAGGCATATGTCCTATTAGCTTAAACTCATGTCTGAGTAGTATTCTCTGGTGGATACTCCACAACATTTCTGGAGGTTCCACCGAGACCCCTAGAGACCAGACCTCAAGACACAGGGGATCTCAACAAGTGGATCTTCACTCCTGCTCATTCTTGGTTGGGACCTCCACAGTGCTGGTGCACTGCTCAGGCCCCCTGGGATGCACATCTGGAGATGTTCCAGGTCCCCAGGACTCCCTTTGATCAATGGCTGCCTAATGACGCTTCAGAGGAGTCTGACACTTCCACCCCAAAGGGAAATAAATTAGAAAGTTGCCTGGTCTGTCACCTCCAGAGGTAGTCTGGGTAGGGTGCCTTCTGTTTGGACTCAGAGGAAAGGTTGGACATGGCCCCTGATCCAGTGTTCAGGATCCATGTGAGATGTCCCTGGATCCCCGTCTGTGTGTGTGTGTGTGTGTGTGTGTGTGTGTGTGTGTGTGTGTGTGTGTGTTTCTCCTGCCTCCCCCCTCCCCCCCCCAGGAGGCTTAAGAACTGTGCTTCCTGTTGGGGACCTGGATCCTTCTGGCCCTGCCAGGTCCCCCAGAGGAAGCGAACAACCTTCCCCTGTCCCACTCCTGGAGTGCCTGTTCTGTTACTTGACTCCTGCTTATGGTCTGGGTTGGTCTGGTCCCTGTGTGGAGGAGGGGACAGGCCAGGCCTCTCTGTCCAGGGCTCTCTGTCATCTAAGCAGAATGCACAGGGCGGGAGGAAGAGTTCACCTAGGGCGTGCATTCTCTCTGCTCCCCTGCCTGCTCTAAGCAGCCCTAGGAAAGGGGGGAACAGTGGGTTCTGCTCCTTCCTCTTTCATGGTTTATGCCTTCTTCTCATCCAATGAGCTGTATAACTGGAAAACTAAAAACCAACTGGCCCTGGGCCTGGCAAGGGGGGATCATCGCTAGACATGCAGCCTCTATAGACTGAATTTTCCCTTCTGTTCAGCACAGACCAAGGAGACTCACACAATTATCATTAGGTCATTTTTAGAAGTATGAAAGACAGCTGCTGAAAAATTTCCTTTGTCACCCAGTCATCCCCAGGCATTAGAAAAAAAATTATAAAAGCTAAAAAAATCTAAAGGTATAAATAGGTTCCAGCGGCTGGAGGTAGTTCAAAGGTGTTTAACAACAGAGAACTGATTGATTGAGAGATGAGAATTTTTCATAAACTGAAGAACACTGTCACCTTCTCTTCTGTTCAACTAACCAGTTCATCTACCCTTGTCCAGATTAAACAATATTCAATGACCCTGGGGAAAAAAAAGCAAAATTGTAGTCCATATTGCCTGGCTTGGAGAGACAGGCATTCTGGTGCCCTGCCAGTCACCCTGGAATACACCTCTCTTGCCTGTGAGGAAACCTGGGACCTCTGGTTCTCATGAGTCTGGTTCTTCCAGAGAAACAGGTGCTCACTGTCTTGGACCTGAAAGATGCATTCTTCAGCCTCCCATTGGCAGAGGTGAGTCAACCACTACTGCTTTTAAATGGACAGACCCAGAAGGAGGTTACAGAGGGCAGCTTACCTGGACCAGATTGCCCCAAGGATATAAAAAGTCTTCAACTCTGTTTGATGAGACACTAAATATTGACCTCCTGCCCTCTGTCAGAGGTATTGCCACCTCAGGATCCTGGAGTTTTCAGAAAAAGCCAGACCTCCATACACCAGCACAAAGTGGAACACTGAGTCTTTAGTCTGGACTGAGACTAAACGAAAGGCATTTGAGGCTTTAAAATCAGCTCTGACTTCTGCTCCAGGCCTAGCACTTCCAGATGTCCCCAAACCTTTTCATCTCTTTGTCCATGAAACAAGAGATTTTACAAAAGGGGTTTTAACCCGAACTTTGGGGCCATAGAAATGCCCTGTGACAAACCTGTCCAATGACTGGACTGTGAAGTTACAGAATGGCCCACCTGTCTAAGCTGTGACAGCTACTGCCAGCCTAGTAAAAACAAATAAACAAGGTAACTCTGGGTCAGGATCTTATAACTCATGATGTTCATCAGAATGCTGGCTGTCTAATGCCTGTGTGACCCGGTACCAGGCCCTGCTCCTGGACCACTCTCTAGTGCAGTTTGAGAAACCCACCACCTTCAATCCTGCTACCCCCTTGCCTGATGATGACCTTTAGATGCTTATCCGTGACTGTAACGAGACCAAAGATGAAACCAGGTACATGGGAGCTGCAGTAGTTTAACTGAAATAATTGGGACCCAAACTGGGTACCTCAGCCCAGAGAGCAGAACGGACTGATCTGACCCAGGATCTCAGATGGGGAAAAGGAAAGTCCGTCATTGTATACTTGGACAGTTGTTATGCTTTTACTACCGTGCATGCCCACGGTATGATCTGTAGACAAAGAGGGCTTCTCACCACTGGGGAAAAGAACATTAAAAATAAAGAGAAAGTCTTGGCCCTCCTGGAGGCTGTTTGGCTTCCCCTCTAAGTTGGTCTCCTCCACGGCCAACGACGCAGAAAAGATGGCTCCCCGGAGGCAGGAGTCACTGCGCTGTTGACCTGGCAGCCCGAGTGGCTCCAAGAGCAGTGGGGTCTATTGATATTCTGACGACAGACCCCAAGTCAGTGCAGCCTGCCACTCCACGGTACAACCAAGAGGAAACAGAGGATGCAAAAAATGGACAGCTGGAACCCACAGGTTGATGGAGGACACCAGAGGGAAAGATCATTCTTCCAGAAACAACTAGAAGGATTCTGGTAACCGACCTTCACCAGGCTACTCATCTGGGGTCCACAATACTTTCTGAGTTGCTCAGGCCAAGATATATATACAGGACAGTCTGGCATGGGATCTCAGCCAGATGCTGGGTTTGTGCTCAGGCAAAACCAAACCAAAACATTGTACCCTATGCAGGAAGGGGTCTGAATGAGAGGCTAACATCCTGGTGAGCTCTGGGGAAACTGAGTTCACCGAGATCCAGTCTCATGAGCCCAGAGTGCTCAGTCCCTCGACTGCTGTGCAGCACATCTGTCCCTGAGAGCCATCCTGCACCACAGCCTCCACCGGTCCCCATCTAGCTCAGATGGTAGAGCATGAGACTCTTAATCTCAGGGTCATAGGTTTGTGCCCCATGTTGGGTGCCATGTAGAGCAAGAAATCTACAGGAGTCTGCTTAAGATTAGGAAATTTATTAGGGTATAAATTGAGGAAATACACTCATGAATATATAACCGAGTAAACACCTGAAGTCATCCTCTGTTTTGACTGTGAGTGAATCTACCTAGCAGTCTGCTCATGCTAGGAAGCAGGAACAGGGAGAAGCAGGAACAGAGAGAAGGGACCTTGTGACCCCTCTCCCTCTCTTTTTAAGAGGTCACATACAACAGCAAGAAGCACCTTCAGGCTGTATAGCCCAAGGCCATGGGCAGAGCAAATACCACTACATTGCCTGCCAGAGAAGGATACAAATACTTGCTAACTTTTATAGATATCTTTTCCAGGTAGGTAGAAACATTACCCACCCAGACTGAAACTACTCAAATAGTAGCTTAAAAGTTCCTCCAGGAACTGGTTCCCTGGTTTGGCCTTCCCCTAGAAGTGGGGTTTAACAACGGCCTAGCTTTCATAGCCAAAATATCTCAATTAGTAGAAAAAGCTTTACGTATGGATTGGAAACTTGATTGTATATGTAGACCTCAGAGTTCTGGGCAGATAGAAAGAATAAAGGATGTTAAAAAAAAAAAAAAAAAAAAAACCTCTAACAAAACTATCGTTAGAGTCCAGCGAAGGGTGGATAGACCCCTTTCCCTTTGCTTTGCTTTTGACCTGTTGCATCCCATATAGGGAGGGATTCCCCCCTATGAGATTATGTTTGGAAGACCTCCCCAACTGCTTCCCAGGCTCACAGACCAGCAGTTGGCAGAACTCACTAACCATTTCTTTCTCAAGTCACTACAGACACTCCCTTCCTCCACAAATGCTATTCACGGGACTATCCAAAAGACCCAACCAACCTCTGAGTCCACCACCAGTTTCTCCTTGTTTGAGTCTGGTGATACTGTCTGAGTCAAACAGGTAGCCAAAGGGGAGCTGGAACCAACTTTGAAAGGATGCTACCTGGTGATTCTCTCTGCTCCTATTGCTCTGAGTGAAGGTAGCTGTCATTACACTACGGATCCATCACACCCAGGTCAAGAATGGAAGCTACCACCATGGCTGCTGCCACTGCCAGCAAATGGACGGTCTCTGGACTATGGGCCCATTAAAATGAAGGTTTCACTAGGTCCTGGGCCCTCCCTCTCTCTGCCCCTTCACTTTCTTCTGAGTCTTATTTTGATATGAATACATGGTCATGATCCAGGGCCCACTGCCCTCAGATCTGGACCTGGGAACCGAGGAAGACAGATACAGGGAAGGCGTTAGAATGTGACCATAGACCTGCAACCCATATTCATCTTGACCTTTGCTCACTGATGTCCACTTTAAATGCTTGATTGCATTGTGTTGTAGCCCACGAGGTTTCCTAGTGGCTGTACCCAGCAGGACTGCATAAGAGGTTGATTGGACCACGGGCCATTGTATTAGGTGTTCGTAAGGGTCTACACTTGACTGTAACTAGCCAGGGGGAGGTCTTTTGCTCCACCCCTTGGTATTCTTATAACTAGATCTTTGGAATAAAGTTCTGGGCCGGTGGATAAGGATCCAGGCTCACTTGAGTCTATCCTGTGCTTTCTCTCTGTTTCTCTTTCCTCTGTTCTAACTAAGTCTCTTATTCCTCATTCCTCAAGAGTCCCTGGGGTAAATAATGGTGGGGGCTGGTCCCCCACAGCATTGAAAAAGAGAAAGGATGTGGGGGTTTATCTTTTGAGATAGGAACCCAGAGTTTATAACTCTATGCATGCCCCACAGCTGGGCCCCCAAGTTGCCAAGAACAAGGGAATTTCCATTGCAAAAACTGGGGTTGTGAAACTGAGGCTTCCTGGAAAATTCCTTAATAAAGATTATGGCCTTTGGGAAACAGGGAAAACCTGGGGAATCGGACTTTATGCCACAGGAAGGGACCCTAGGGACAGAGTTAAACCACCCCTTAACAGGCCAGGACCTATTTCTGAACTAAAACAACAGCTGGATTCCCTTACAGAAGTAGTCCTACAGAATCAGAGAGGTTTAAACTTTCTTCTCATGAGATAAGGGGGGGGGGCAGTTATGTACGGCTTCAGAAGAAACCTGTTGTTTCTACGCTAATTAATCAGGAGTAATTAAAACAATCTTGCCATGGTTGGGGAAGAAACTCAAAAGTCTCAAAGATATAAATGAAATAATTGAGATCAGTGTCTGTTCTCTTGGTCCTGCTGGCCAGGGACTCTGCTATCAGCACTGGCTGGGCCTTAATTCTCATTCTGATTGGATTAACAGCAGGGTCTGCCATCTTAAACTAAATGGCCAATTATGTGTCAATTCAGTAAAATGAATGGTCCTTAGGACCAACTACACCTCTTTAGAGCATGATGAGTCCATGATTTGACTCATTCACAAAGATCAGTGGGGAGTGTAACAGACCCCAGGCCTTAGTAGGACCCCAGACCTTAGCACAACTGACTTCCCGATGAAAGTACCATTCAGGCTGTAAAACTCAGCTTGTAGACAGCACCACCTGCCAAAATGAGAACAAAGGCCTAATCCATCACAGCCCATAGTCCTGGGAAAGTCTCTAATGTCCGAACCTTGCTTTTTGGCTTCTGTAGTTCCACTTCCGGCTAACTGTTCTTGTTAACTGAAGTATGTCAGCCCAGGATATGTTTCTTGGTGCTTAAAAGCTCACCTTGAGGAAGGCTCTGGGTGCACTGGGATCCTGAACACCCAGTGTAGTCTCCGGCCAGCTAATAAGCTCTCTATTGGCTTAAACCCATGTCTGAGTAGTCTTCTCTGGTAGATTCCCCACAGCAGTGCTCACCACAGTGCCTCTAGCGCCACCGCTTTGAATCAGAGTATACACACATTAAGTCCCAACCTGTCACCTTCCATTTTTCAGAGTAACCTTCTACAGCCAATGTCTGTGAAGCAATAAGACCCTCTGTGGAGGCAGCCTGGGCTTCATGCCCTTTCTAGTTTTCTCTTGGCTAGTCTTCCTCTTGTTCTGTTCACTCTACCTGAAATCCTTACAGTGTGTGGGAACCCAAGGACATAAAATATACATGATGTGGGTGTACTGGAGACTGGACGATCTTGGCTAGGACATGTGTAGAGGTCAGAGGTCCTCTTTTATTGTTGTTATCCACCTCATTTTCTGAAACAGGGTCTTTCACTGAACCAGGACCTTGCCACTTCAGCTAGGTTGGCTGTCCAGTGAGCCCTGAGATGCACCTGCCTGTGCCACACCCTATCTGGCATTGGGGTGGCAGCCATGTGCTGCCATGCCTGCCTTTTGGGTGGTAATGGGGCTCGGAACTCTTGCTTATGCAGTGAACACCTGACCCTCCAAGCACCTCCCAGTCATTTTTACTTTTTCTTTGTTAGTTTTGAGTCAACATTTCATGTAGCTCATGCTAGCCTTGAACTTGCTGTATAGCTGAGGCTGGCCGTGAATTCTGGATCTACCTCCCAAGAACTGGGATTATAGGCATGCACCATCATGCCTGGCTAACCCTCCAATTTCCTTTTTATCTCTTCTTATGAACTGTCTGATAAATGAAATCACTCAGGCTGCTAACTAGTAATGTAGATCAACATATAACTGAGAGCCATAGACTCATTAAATCTAGATTTTGCTCTTTATCAACTCATGGTGGGACATGGGACTTTCTTTTCTTTTGTGTGTGACTTTCTGTGGGAGCAGAGAGGAGGGAGAGATCATATCCTTGAACTTGAACTCTTCAATGAAAAGGGAAGAGTTAGTCTGGGATTAAAATTGTCCATGATTAAAGAGGAACTGGGCTCACACAGGGCCCAGTAGACACAGGCTGAATTGAATATGGTCGTGGCCCGTTAAATCAGAAGTCATAAATATGTGTATTTAAGGGCTGAGGATTTTGCTCAGTGGTAGAGCTCTTGCCTAGCATGTGAGAAGCCCTGGATGAGAGTTCTGGTGCTGCCCTGCCCAGGGACTTAGCATTAGACCCGGTGCTTCTATTACCAGGTATTTTTCTCTTTCCTACTTCAGACTCCACTGAGACGACACCAAAGACACACAACGGCATGCACAGGCAAGCGCGGGAAGAGTCAGAGGAGGTGACGGCCATAGCAGGTGGAAGCTAGGATGTAGCTGGCAAAGTGGGGAACCGAATTTGGAAAAGGTGGAAACCAGCACAAAGGCAGTAGGTTCTCACCACTGAACTGTGCACTTTCAGGTTCAGCAGAACCAAGAACCTTTCAGGCAAAAAAAGATGAGGGAAGGCTGACGAGAGGCCAACAGACAGGAAGTCTGGGTGGGAAGATGTCAGGATACTATGTCCTGGTCCCCAGCCGATAGCCCACCTTGGAGGAAGATGTGAACTTAAATCAGAAATCCTGGATTGAGGTCCCTAGGTACAACAGTACCCAAAAAATAAAATGAATGCCTACCAGCTACTGGGAGGCATCCTATTCCTTGGTCCCTGGTCCCAGCTTGTTTCCTGAATGATGGGATCCCTGAGCAGGAAACTGGAGGGGGTTTTTCTGGGGAAAGCTTCTGCCCCAAACAACATCTACACACTGAACTTTGGGAGCCCCTGAGACACCTCTAGGTCACCCTGTTAGTGCTGTCTACTATGATCTGGCTATTTCAAAGCAATAGTGCTGGGAGCTGGTTCTCATAAGAGGTTACTAATGTGTCTGTGTCTTCATTGAGAGAGTGGGTTAGTTATTGCAGAACTGTGATCCCATTGAAAAGGGTGAATTAGGTCCGGTTTTCCTGTGTCTTGCACGCTTACTTGCCATCCCACCATATTATGGCAGCAGGAAGCCCTCTCCTTACCAGCACCACGCTCTTGGACTTCCCCAGTCTCCAGACCCTGAGCAAACTGAACTCCTATTGTTTATAAATTACCCAGCCTACTGCATTTTGTTACAGTAGCAGAAAATGAACTGAGATACTATTTTCAAACCCACCACTTGACAAGTTTTAGCTATTCACAGAGAACTTAAAATCAGCAGCTTCGTGTTTTAGTCTTAAATAAAAAATGGTCAGGCAAATAGTATTAGACGTTGCAAGAAAGCCTCTCGGATAGCCGGGTGGTGGTGGTGGCGGCGGCAGACGCTTTTAATCCCAGCACTCGGGAGGCAGAGGCAGGCAGATCTTTGTGAGTTCGAGGCCAGCCTGGTCTACAGAGCGAGATCCAGGAAAGGCGCAAAGCTACACAGAGAAACCCTGTCTCGAAAAACAAAAAAAAAAAAAAAAAAAAAAAAAAAAAAAACAAAAAAAAAAAAGCCTCTTGGATAAAAAGCAGAGGTGGATATAAGCAAACAGTGAAAAAAAAAAAAAAGACATTGGATAAAATAGTGATGATACAGAAAACAGGAAATATTTAAAACTAATCCCCACGAGAGGGGAACAAGTAGATATTGCACATGTCTGATAAGGACCACATATTTAGAAAGAATTCCTTGTGAAGAAATCACCAACTAAAATGCTTGAACATAAAGATGAGGAAATCGGGGCTCAAAGCGTAGTTCAGGGGCAGAGTGTTTGTCAGGATGCGTGAGGCCCTGGGTCAATGCCTGGCATCACAAAAAAAGAAAGACAAAAAAATAGTCCAGAAAGTGGGGCACAAAGACAAAGAGCTGGAAACCAGAATAGAACAGAGAACTGAGCTAGAGAATTGGTGCACAACATAGGATAGCTGAAGTGCAGGAGAGATTGGGGGCTCACAACCACCTGCAACTCCAGCTCCAGGGGATCTGATGTCCTCTTTTCGCCTCCACTGGCACCTGCCAGCACATGTACACACAAGCACACGTGCACACACACACACACACACACACACACACACACACACACACAAAGAACCAGGAAAGAAGCAGTTGTCTATAAATTATTAAATAAATAAGGCAAGAACAGGGCTGGAGAGATGGCTCAGTGGTTAAGAGCACCGACTGCTCTTCCAAAGGTCCTGAGTTCAAGTCCTAGCAACCACATGGTGGCTCATAACCACCTGTAATGAGATCTGGTGCCCTCTTCTGGCCTTCAAGGACACATGCAGACAGAATACTGTATATATAATAAATAAATCTTAAAAAAAAAAAAAAAGGCAAGAACATTCCCAGAACTGAAGGACTAGGCTAACCCCACACAGTGAGCGAAGAGCCATCTGTATCATGGCACATCAAATGAAAGTTCAGAACATTGCAATAAAGAAAATGTTTACAAACTATGTAGAAAAATGGGAGACTGAGAATGATAACACCTTCAGACTTTTAAACAATACTAGAGATAGAAGATGATGTCATCAAAATTCTGGAAGAAAAATGACTTCAAATCTGGAGTAATATACCCAGATAAACTGTCCACCCACAGTGGATCCTCAGGGTAGATCCAGGCTATCTGGAACTTAACATACCCTTTTCTAAGGAAGTTTTTGGAGAATGACTCCTGGGAAACTCAGAAGCTGGAGAAGAAAGGAAATGTAATTGCCATATACTATGTGCTCAGATCTGTGTGCTTAAAGTCCTAATGGTGTGAATAATAATATTGGTTTTCTTGAATTGATAATACAGGAAAATGAGAGGAGGGTGGGGGGGATTGTGGGTGGTGAAGATCTGATGGCTGGAGCCAGTACTCACCTTCTGTAAGTGGAAGTTCAGAGAGAAATAAAAATGAAACAAATATTCAAAACTGTGTAATAGGAAAAGCATGTCATTTGTAAATATGAAGGTAAAAACCATGGAGACCGCTAGGTTGAAAATGATTGCCCCTGGGGTAGGCTGAGACTACCCTTTCTCATTATAATCCTTGAAAGAATCTGTTTTTTTTTTTTTTTTTTTTTTTTAAAATTCCCTCTCCCCCTTTCCTCTCCTCCTTTTTCTATAGCTACGTCCTGGGACCTCTGACTTGGACACTTAGTCTCTTTTCTAGATGGGTGATTCAGGGTAGAGCAACATCCCACTGCCCATGGGCGGCTCCCTCCCCAGAGCCCCTTGCCCAGCTCACTGTGACAGAGTCCCCTTCACAGTCTGGGGATGGCTCCAGATCGAAGTCCTGGAAGACCAGCCTCACGGCAAACCCCTCTGGAGCCTCGATGTCAGTGTGGCTCTCCTGGCCTTTGAGATACGGCTCTGGGTATCCGGGGGATGTCAGTTGCTGCGGTAGCTGCTGGGCCAAGAGCACAGAGGCCTGTGTAGGGCAAGTATGGAGGATTCCCCAAAGGACCAGCCAGCACCTGTAAGTGAATGGGGGCGACAAGATGAGGTCATGTAGCTCTACCAGAGGCCTACGAATATCTCGGTTTGCAGCAAGTGATGGTAAGGGATTGAGAGGCTTAGGGGCCAGGAGCTGTGTCCTTAGCCTCAGAGTGTGGGCACCTCCTGATGCCACTTTCCTCACCCGAATCTGTGTAGGTTCCTATCTAGGTTCCTCCACAGTCTGACCTCCAAGACTGCAGGGTTCCTAACCTGTGAAGACATTGCGATCGCTCTTTTTTCCCATGAGTCTCTCTAAGCCAGATAGCCACCTGCCTCAGCCAGGCTTAATCCCATCCTGGAGTACAAGTTAGGGGCATTTAAACATAATTCCTGGCTCAGAGCATTGACAGACCACTTTTGGGCAAATTCAGTTCCCTCTGGGTCGTCACTGCCCCCCCCCACCCGCCATGTGTTTGTGTGTGTGTGTGTGTGTGTGTGTGTGTGTGTGTGTGTGCAACTCTGTATTGTAGTTCCTCTCTCCCTGCCCCCCCCCCCATTCCTCCTCCCATGCCTTCTTTGGGTAAACTCACATCTTGCCCATGGCGCTTGTGGAGGGAGAACTCCACAGGTGGTTCACAGCTCTGGGACCTGACATCTGCAACCCACGAGAGTGCTTGGCCCAGGCCAGGGAACAGGGGGGTGGAGCCAGAGGAGGCCTTTGGGGAGAAGGCAGAAGTTACTGGAAATGAGTTAAGATTCTCTGGGTTCAGTGCCACCTGCTGTCAGACTGAGGAATAGCTCTCACCGGAATTGAAACCAAAAATCTTCAAAACCATGCTGGGGGACAGAGCAGAGTCGGGGAGGGTTGACCCTTTTTTGGGGGGTGGTCGTGGTGAGGTAGAGGCTTATATAACCCAGGCTGTCCTCAGACTTGCTATGTGGTGGAGGCTGGTCTTGAACTCTGTTCCTTCTGCCTCTTCTACAGCACGAGGATTAAAGCTGTGTGCCCCCCCCCCACCAGCTCTTGTTTGTAGTTTTGAAACAGGATCTCACTTTGTAGCCCAGGCTGCTGTGGCACTCACTATGCCGTCCAGACCGGCTCCAAAACTTATGGCGATCCTGATGCCTTAGCCTCTGGTGTGCTGGAATTGCAGGCCCATACCCAGCTCTTCTGAAGTATTTTTACCACACGTGAGTATTGTGGGTAGTATGGTGTTTCTTACAACCTGACCTTTAGTGGGCTAGTCTGTCCTTCCTCCTCATTTGCATTACCAGTCTGCCCCTTGGAGAACTTGAAGTTTGTGACCCATGACCTTGAGCTTTCTTGTCCTCTCTTTCTTGGTCAAGAATGGGTGAGTTCCTGCACTTAGTCATTTGAGCCCCAACCACAACATCCGGAGGCTCCTCGTCTAGCAGGGTCTGGGCTGTGGTCCAGCCCAGCGATCTCCGAATCCCTAGGGACTCAACTCACGCTTTAGGGCCAGTACCAGGAGCCACAGCTTGAGTTGGAGGCTTTCTCCCTGCGCCCACTGAGGAAGCCCGCTCACCTATGGCTTGGCGGGTGTGAGAAGGCTGGGAAGCACAGTGGAGGTGGCTGGCCCGTTCTCAGAGGAGGCAGGTGTGCAACAAGGTTTGCACTCCAGAGCCAGTTGCTTCTTCCGTTTTACATCTGGTTACTCAGCTTCTCACAAAAGCAACGCGTTACAAACCGAGGGCGTAGTGTGGGGTTTGAATGAGGGTGCTCCCTGTAGGCTGGGGATGCTCCCCGAAGACTGGGGATGCTCCCCGTAGGCTGGGGATGCTCCCCGTAGGCCGGGGATGCTCCCCGAAGGCCGGGGATGCTCCCCGTAGGCGGGATGCTCCCGAGCGGGATGCTCCCCGTAGGCTGGAGATGCTCCCCGAGGCGGGATGCTCCCCGTAGGCTGGAGATGCTCCCCGTAGGCTGGGGATGCTCCCCGTAGGCTGGGGATGCTCCCCGAAGGCTGGGGATGCTCCCCATAGGCCGGGGATGCTCCCCGTAGGCTGGGGATGCTCCCCGAAGGCTGGGGATGCTCCCCGTAGGCCGGAGATGCTCCCCGTAGGCCGGAGATGCTCCCCGTAGGCCAGGGATGCTCCCCGAAAGCTGGGGATGCTCCCCGAAAGCTGGGGTGCTCCCCGTAGGCTGGGGGTGCTCCCCAAAAGCTGGGGATGCTCCCCAAAGGCTGGGGATGCTCCCCGTAGGCTGGGGATGCTCCCTGTAGGCTGGGGATGCTCCCCGAAAGCTGGGGATGCTCCCCAAAGGCTGGGGATGCTCCCCATAGACTCACATATTCGAGTGCTTGATCCCCCCCATACCATACCCAGTCTTGAGCTCTCTCTGCCTGCAACTTGTGGATCAGATGTGCAATCTCAGGTACTCCTCCAGCGCCATGCCTGCCTGCCTGCCACCATGCTCTCCTCCATGATGATAACGGACTAACTCTTTGAAACCGTAAATGAGCTCCCAATTAAATGCTTTCTTCTGTAGGTTGCCTTGGCCGTGGTGTCTCTTCACAGTAATAGAAGAGTATCTAAGACAAGTATGTTCAGAGTCCTTGGTTTCTGCAGACTTAAAAAAATTAGAGAGGGAGCTGAGAGAGATGGCTTAGCGGTTAAGAGCACTGACTGTTCTTCCAAAGGACCCTGGTTCAATACCCAGCACCCATATGGCAGCTCAAAACAATCTGTAACTCCAGTTCTAGGGGACCAGGGGACCCTCACCCAACCATACACACAGACAAAACACCAATACACATGAAATAAAAAAAAAAATTAGAGAGACACAATCCACGTTGGTGAAGGAATAGGCAGGGAGTGGGGATCAGGGCACCCAGTTTCCTAGACACAACACTGAGAAGTGATCTACCCCCTGTGCCATGCCTGACCCCGCACACACCTGGAGATGATTTCCCTTTTTTAAAATTTTTTTCCTGACTGGGATCGAATCCAGGGCCTTGCACATGCTAAGCTAGTACCCTGCTACTGAGCTACACCACCAGCCCATTTCTGTTTGTTTGTTTTGAGATACACTCTCAATTTGTAGCCCAGGCTAGCTTTGACCTCTTAGCCTCATGAGTGCTGGGATTACAGGCATGCATCTGGTCTGTAATCATCTTTGGAGGAGGGGGCCCCTCTAGCTGGGCTCCCAAGGACTACTCAAACTTGTCTCCTCCTCTAACTATTAGGGTCACACAGAGTTCCTGGGAAGCCAGAGATGGCTCGTATTCACAGGGTGAGCAGTCATTTTGGCCCATGACCAATCTGTCAGGAAGAAAACAGCTTGGCTAAGGTGAGGAGTTCTTCAATAGCTGGCCTTGCTCTTTTGTCCTTGACAGTCTGCAGGGGTCAGTCTGCACTCTGTTCCCGAGCTTCTGGCCATTCATTAAGAGAGGCAGGGACCTGAGCGCCCAGGCTAGCCCCTCAGACAGGATGTCCCAGGAGATCTTCTGGAGAAGAGAGTCTTTAAAGGAGACTCCCGGGCAGGTGTCAGGGCTCATGGTTCTGTCCTGCGTGGGACTCTGGGGGTATTTTGGGACATACTGTTATGATTTCAATGGTAATGAGGGGTTTCCCAGGATAGGGAGTTTTCACTTTTAAAACAGAAGAAATTCTGGGAAAATTCAGAACAGATGCTCGTCCTACATGGTCAGGAGTTGAAGTACTGGGTGGAGGCTGGTTGGAAAGACACAAGAAGCCAAGAGGGGAGAGAGACGGGGAGTCCAGGGCTGGGATATGCTGGTCCCTGGGGTGGAGAGTCTACCTTTGAATATGAGGGTCTGCTTTACTCCCACCCGGGTGTTTTGGCCAAAGTTTGTATTTGGGTAAAGGGGAGGAAGCCCCCAAGGACTTGGGGCTGATGACTGTGTGTGTAGCTGGTGACTCCAGGCCCCTGTGGTCTGGGGATAGGCAGCCTCACCCCTGTTCTGCTTTCATTACTACTTCCTGTGCCCTGGAGCCTCCTCTCCAGCTGGCAGAGACAGGAATGTGGAGACTATGCTGTAAGAAGCAGAGGTATCTGCCTGAATAATTACGGCACCAACACAAGGCACAGTCTTTTCAGAGCGGACACTGTGTGGGATGGTAACGCTTGGCTGTGGTTGGGAGTGGGAAAGACGATAAGTCAATGTGGGCTCTGGAGCTGTGGGGAGGGGAGCAGTGTGAGGTGAGGTAGGTCTACTTCCTGAGTTGGATTTTCCTTCATCACCAGGCCTTTTCATTTTCTTTTGTATGCAAGGTCTCATGTAGCCCAGGGTAGCCTCAAACTCAAAGTGTAGCCGAGGATGACCCTGAACTTCTGATCCTTATGCCTCCACTTTCCAAGGGCTAGAATGAACAAGTGTGCACCACCATGCTCAGTGTATGCGGTGCTGAGGACTGAACTCAGAGCCTTGTGCATGCTGGGTAGGTTCTTTATCAACTGAACTATATCCCTAGATGTAGCCTGAATCTTAAAGAGTCTTATTAATAAAATCAAACTGAGGCCAGTTATTGGGGTGAACGCTGGAAGATCAGAGACACAGAACAGGCCACAGCCACCTCACCTCACCAGTTCCTCAGCTGATCCTGTTTCCTCAGACTGGAAGCCTCTGAGTCCTCATCCAGAATGAATCTCAGCTGAACTGTGCTGCTCAAAGCCTAAAACCTTAAGCAGCCAAATGCTTAAGCAGCCAAATGCTTCTAGTTCCTGGTCTTCACGCCTTATATACCTTTCTGCTATCTGCCATCACTCCCTGGGATTAAAGGCGTGAGTCACCATGCCTGGCTGTTTCCAATGTGGAGTTGAACTCACAGAGATCCCAGATGGATTTTT